>NW_016107385.1:5134225-5155428 GCF_001604975.1 Cebus imitator
TTTGAGATGGAGCCTCACTCTGTCACCCAGGCTGGAGTGCAGCGGCAAGATCTCAGTTAACTGCACCCTCCACCTCCCAGCTTCAAGCAATTGTCCTGCCTCAGCTTCCTAAGTAGCTAAGACTACAGGCACATGCCACCAAGTCTGGCTAATTTTGGGGTGTTTTTTTGAGGGGACAGAGTTATGCTGTTGTTGCCCAGGCTGGAGTACAATGGCATGATCTCAGCTCACCACAACCTCCGCCTCCCAGATTCAAGTGATTCTCCTGCCTCAGCCTCCCAAGTAGCTGGGATTACAGGCATGCACCACCATGCCTGGCTAGTTTTATATTTTTAGTAGAGACTGGGTTTCTCCATGTTGGTCAGGCTGGTCTCGAACTCCTGACCTTATGTGATCCACCCACTTCAGCCTCCCAAAGCGCTAGGATTACAGATATGAGCCACCATGTCCAGCCTATACTTTTTAATAAGTATAAAAATTCTCTTAGCAATTAATCTCCACATTCACCTCAGTTGCTATTCTTACCTACTCTCCCCAGATCACTATAAACAAACACATTTACTTTCTTATATCATGTTTCTTCCTCAGGCAGGCAGCACTGAATGACTACCGGCCATGGTCAGCTGTGATGCCAGCCAACCAGAAGTGGCTGGGATTTTTTTGGCATCGATCAAGGCCTGGTGCAGCTCATGATCTGTCAAAAGCCAGTTTGGTGCTGGCTGAGTTTTGGAAAGGGCTGTTCTCATCATATACAAAGCAAGCGGTGGGCTTGCAAGAGTTTCATTTCAGAGCTCAGGTCACTAGGATTATAAAGGAAGGCCCAGGTTCTGTGGCACGGTGGATAGCACATTGGATTTCTAAAGGAAGATCCACATGAGGCCAAACCTGGCAAGGAAGCTGAAACCCGGAGGAGGATAAAAAAGCATGAAAATGGGTTCTCCTTATAGAGCCCAGACTAAGACAATGAATCCACACCCTTAAACTGAAAGTGATCAGGCAAAGCCAAGCTGACCTCAGATAAAGCATACATCAAAAAAATGAGTAATTCTCCATCCTCAATTTTTTTCAGTAGTTCACAAGTGTCCCTATGACTGATGACTAGTCCCTTTCCAAAGAGCAGGGAATAACATCTTCTCATTTGCTATATTTCTTTTCTCCAGAGAAAATTTAATCACAATAGGCAATGTGTCTCCAGGTTCTGTAATACTCTGACATATGAGATTTCTATCCAATCAACTGTTATAAGCAACATGATCCTACATCCAAAACAACCAATAGTCTCAGCCCTAAACTCCTTAAGCTAATAAACAACCTCAGTAAAGTCTCAGGATACAAAATCAACATGCAAAAATCAGCTATACACCAATAACAGTCGAGTCAAGAGCTAAGCTGGGAATGTACTCCCATTCACAATTGCCACAAAAAGAACAAAATACCTAGGAATACAGATAACTAGGTAGGTGAAAGATCTCTATAAGGAGAACTACAAAACACTGCTCAAGGAAATCAAAGATGACACAAATAAATGGAAAACCATTCCATGTGCATGGATAGGAAGAATCAATATTGTTAAAATGGCCATACTGCCCAAAGCAATTTATAGATTCAAAGCTAGTCCTTTTAAGCTATCATTGAGATTCTTCACAGAACTAGAAAAAAACTATTTTAAAATACATATGTAACAAAAAAAGGAGTCTGAATAGCCAAGGCTAAACAAAAAGAACAAATCTGGAGTCATCACACTACTGAACTTCAAACTATACAACAGGGCTATCATAAAAAAAACAGCATGGTACTGGTATAAAAACAGACACATGGATCAATGGAACAGAATAGAGAGCTGATATGGTTGGCTCTGTGTCCTAACCCAAACCTCTTCTCAAATTATAATCCCCATGTGTCAGAGGAGGGGCCCGGTGGGAGGCAACAGGATCATGGAGACAGATACCCTCTTGCTGTTCTCATGGTAGTGAGTTCTCATAATATCTGATGGTTTAAAAGTGTGACACTTCCCCCTTCATGCTGTTTCCTGGCACCATGGTGTCATCGACAAAGGTCTAATATCCAGCATCTATAAGGAACTTAAGCAAATTTACGAGAATAAAAAAACAAACAACCCTATTAAAAAGTGGGCCAAGAACATGAACATACACTTTTCAGAAGACATACATGCAGCCAACAAACATATGAAAAAAAGCTCAACATCACCATTCATTAGAGAAATGCAAGTCAAAACCACAATGAGATACTATCTCACACCAGTCAGAATGGCTACTATTAAAAAGTCAAAAAGCAACAGATGCTGGTGAGATTGTAGAGAAAAAAGAATGCTTTTACGCTGTTTGGTGGGAGTGTAAACTAGTTCAACCATTGTGGAAGACAGTGTGGCAATACCTCAAAGTCCTAAAGATGCACCCAGCAATCCCATTACTGGGTATTTACCCAAAAGAATATAAATCTTCTATTATAAAGACCCTGTCACGTGTACATTCATTGCAGCACCATTTACACTAGCAAACACATGGAATCAACCTAAATGCCTATCAGTGATAGACTAGATAAAGAAAATGTGATACATATATACCATGGAATACTATGCAGCCTTAAAAAAAGAACAAAATCGTGTCTTTTAGGGACATGGATGGAGATGGAGACCATTGTTCTTAGCGAACTAATGCAGCAACAGAAAACCCAATACCACATGTTCTTACTTATGAGTGGGAGCTAAATGATGGGAACACTTGGACATACATAGGTGAATAACGCCACACTGGGGCCTGCTGGAGGGTGAAGGGTGGGAGGAGGGAGAGGATCAGGAAAAATAACTAATGGGTACTAAGTCTTAATACATGGGTGATGAAATAATCTGTACAACAAACCCCCATGACACAAGTTTACCTATGTAACAAACCTGCATATGTATCCCTAAACTTAAAAGCTTTAAGTACAAAAAATTTAAAAATAAAATAAACTGTCGTGTGGTCATAAAATGTTTGACAGGTCCTTGTTCATGTAGAGTTTTGAGCACTCCACATGGAATAGCATTTTGTAATGCTTCAAAATTTACTTTTTTTCCCCTATTGAGTAATC
The DNA here is from genome assembly GCF_001604975.1 of Cebus imitator. Lineage (NCBI taxonomy): Eukaryota > Metazoa > Chordata > Mammalia > Primates > Cebidae > Cebus > Cebus imitator. Next base: position 5,137,316 of record NW_016107385.1, read on the forward strand.
CCAGGGGATATTTCACAAGAATTATATGGCCTAAGGCTGCTGTAATTTTGAAATTTATCATCTGTATTTTTATCCAGCAAAATAAATTCGCAGTTGACAATTACACCCATTAAACTAAACTATTTGCAAATGCTGTTCCCCTGAAATACTCACTGAGTCTATCAAATAATTTCTGCCCACAAAGGACATGAAATAATCCATTTTCTAAACTTTCTTCTTCCTTCTCTTTTATATAAAATTTTATTTTTTGATCCAAATATTTAATTACAATTTCACTAAATGAATCAAGGACCTCAAGGGCAGAAGGTATATTTAAATACATATAGCAATACATGAATGTTTTTACAACTTGATTCTCCCTAGACCTTTCTATTCTCTCCCATTTATCCCTAAACAATAATTCCTTCACAAATATATTAATTTAATACAGGAAAGTTGATAGCTTCTAACACTGAGGTATCAGTGTGGACAAACCAATAACTATCTCAAAAGAAAATGTCACACTCATATTCCCTAATCTACCTTTAAAAAATGAAGAAGTGATCTGAATCTCTGTGTTATCTTTCTAGTTGGAGCAAGAAGAATATGCCCATGAAGCTGCCTTAGGCATCAACCATTTCTGCATCAATTCATTCATTAGTCTAAAATTTACTATGTGCCTACCAGTTATGCACCAGTGAGGATTCATTCTTAAAATGGAGATAACTGAAACTTATTATTTTATGAAGATAAAGTTTGTGAGGATTAGATGAGATGATTCATGTAAAGTACTTAGTACAGTGTCTGGCACAGAAGAAGCACTCGATGAAAGTTAACAATGGATAACATTGTTGAAAACACTAGTGGGCACTAGTACTACAAAGATAAATATTACTTTTATTAACCTCGGGTTGCTAAAAATCTAGCAGGGCAGATAAATGTGTGGCTGTAACAGGAGTATATGGTGGCACCATAAATACAGTAACACTGTCTCCTGGATTTCCCAGAGTAACCCAGATTTCAAATATTCTGCCCCATTGATAGATGTTGAGTTCAATTCATGTCTGATTATCCTATGTATGAAATATGGTTTCTAAGCCAGGCACGGTGACTCATGCCTGTAATCCCAGCACTTTTGGGAGACCGAGGTCAGTAGATCACCTGAGGTCTGAGGTCAGGAATTCCAGACCAGCCTGGCCAACACGGTGAAACCTCATCTCAACTAAAAATACAAAAATTAGCGGGGCATGGTGACACACAACTGTAATCAGAGCTGCTTAGGAGGCTGAGGCAGGAGAATTGCTTGAACCTGGGAGGCAGAGGTTGCAGTGAGCCAAGATCATGCCATTGCATTCCAGCCTGAGCAACAAGAGTGAAACTCCATCTCAAAAAAAAAAAAGAAAAGAAAAGAAAAAAAAGAAATATAGTTCCTATATAATATAGTTCCTATATTATAGCTTTTATTATAGCTATAATAAAAACACAACTGAAACAATATAGCATTGAAGAGGCATTAGAAACTCTTACTTTTAACTAACGTACAGTTTTTTTGAAGAGCCTAGGTACATGGATCCATTAAAAAGCAAGATAAAACAGCATATAATCAGGCTCAACTGCTTAGATTAGATAATAAGTGTTAAAATGCTGCTAAGAATTCAGAGATGTTTTACGGGAAAACTGGACTTTAAGAAGAAACTGAAACTTGCATGCAAACTTAAATTGGGTCAGAATTTCATAACAAGAGATAAAGTAACAGGGAGAGGCTGAGCATCATTGTATGTGAAGAGAATAATCAAGATACAGGTCCAACCTCAGATTCTAAAATTGCTTCCTCAAAGGTGGAAAAGCAAACATGTTGAGAATAATAGAAGACAACACTACTGTAAATACAGTGGCAAGGAACAATGCTTCAGACAATCTACTTCCTCAAGCAGCTTGAGAAAAGGAATTCACTTGTTCCTGGACAGCTTAGTGGAAGCTGAAGGCATAACAACATTTTATTTAGCTGCAAATCCCCTTGCATTCATTTAGTACTTTTAGCTTTGCAAGGTTTCTGCTGTATGGTCTCACTTGAGTCTCCCTTGCTGCAGCCAGTGACCGAATATGAAGCAACATCCCCTTCTAGCACTCAGTTGTACCTACAGTGTGGTTTTCACAGTTCTAAAACAAAGTCTTAGTAATCCACGTCTACCTTGCTGAATAAGAAAGCACCATAATGGATCGTGCTCCTAAGAAATGTAAAGTCTGCCTTGGTTTGGGAAAGACATTTGGCTAATGTTACATAATCACTGATTAATTTCTTATTATATTTATTATTTTTGTAACAAAAAAACCTGTTAGAATAATTCTTTGGTACCAAAGTAGGAATTCTGGTTTGCACAGCAATGCCTTGTAAGTTTCATTAGTAAGACCTAGTCTCTTAATGGTTAATCATCTCTGTGTAATTAAGTAAATTAAGTTTCTGAAACTGTGACGACCACAGACCTCTCCAAGGTACTGATTCTTCTGGGGTCCCGCCCACAGCTGCTGGACAACCTCACTCTGGACCTGTCTGTACCTGTGGCATCCTCCATTCAGCGGTCTAGATCGGTGCTTCTCAAGTTCAGAGTGCTTTCAAATCACCTGGGATACTTCTAATATGTAAACCTCTACCTACATTCAATAAGCCAAGCACATGCATTACTTTTGTTGCCCAGAATCTAAAATGTTTCCATTTCCTTATCCATGAAGTAAGAGGTTTGAAAAGCTCTGGATGGTCAGCAGGTATGCCCTCTTGAGCCGTTTGTGAAGGATTGGTCATGACTGTGGTAGTGCTATGCTGGGAAGCAATCTGAAGTTGTCTCAGGAAATAAAAATTGATCACTAAGTCTGCTTTGTGTTTAGCATAGCAGACATGTCATATATTAAACATCCCATATAGATCATTTGCAAACTTCTTAACTTTCCATGATTCTTGAAATTCATAGTATTATTTTAGACATCATGAGAGAGAAATGTCTTTGCATAATGAAAACAAACCATCTAGAATCCCAGTCTTTAACATCTGTGAGTGTGTTTGTGTATGTGTGTAACAGGAACAGTTGTTAAGGTCAGACTTTTGAGTTCACATTTTCTCTAGAGAAGTTCTAAAAATAACACATGCCTCTGGCTTGCTGGTCTCTGTCATTGTGGTACTATAGCTTTGTCTGTGTGGTCAAGAGTAAAAGGAATATGTCCATCACACTACTGGAAATTCTACGTGCTGTTTTGAACTAAATTAGTTAAATTTTAATGAGACATGGAGGAGATCCAGGTAAACCATAAGGAAGTTGTAAAAAAACAGGGAGAATTTTCTCTTTTTTTTAACTCCCCTTGTTCTTGCTATTATTCAGTTTAATACATATTAATACCTAGTGGAAGCAAATCACCTAAATGTCTAGTGTTAAGATATACCCATTTAATGGGCTGTTATATAGCCATTAAAATTATCAATGAAAAACTTGTAGTTAATAATGTGAAATATTTATGTTGTAAAGTAGAAGGAAATAGAACATGAAAATGTTCACAACTGTTAAAATATATGCATCTGAAGAGGGAAGAGGGAGTGAAAATTGCTTCAAAATATTATTTTGAAGAATAAGTCCACAGGTGCAATGTTTCTTAATTTTCTACATTTGTTATAATAAGCACATATCTATACAGGTTTTACAAAAGGAAATAAACTACAAAGAAAACTTACTATGTTTGGTTTAAATGAATGTTTACCTTGTTATTTATAGAAGTAATTTAACAATATTAAGGCAAACTGGGAGTGTGGATTTGCCTACAATCTCGTTACTTGGCAACCTGACAATTTTAGTTTATTATCATAAATATATTTTGAAGTTCGAAATAAAAAAGGAGAAAATTGTCTGAGGCTGAACTGGTAGTAAAACTCAAAGGAAGCTAGAAATGTCTGTAATTTTAAAAGGAGTTATACATCAATTCAAAACCCATATTTACATAAGCTCAGGGCTTCAAAAACTAGAGCAAGGAATATAATAACAGTCAGAACATGCCACCTTCTGATGGGTAATGGATCAATGGAAAAGATTCCAACTGGAGTGATTCTATAAATGATTTTATGTCTTTCAGTTTTAAGCCAACTGCACGGAATAAAAAGCCAGCTTTTCCCATATGTGAAAAGACATCAAGATAATGATAATATAAATAACTATTATCCAGAACTTTTTCACCTACAAATCACTTTTAGATGACTAACTTATTCTTACCGGCCCGGGGAGGTAGGTACAATTATGCCTACTTTACAGATTAAGATACTGAGGCTCGGGAAATTCACCGTCTTGCCCAAGACTGCACAGATAAAATGAGATTCAAATTTGAATTCTGAAGCATTCTCACTACTCCCACGTGTAGAAGATTGTGTTTTGATGAAAACTCTACCATCCCTATGAGAAGGAGAAAGATCCTGTCATCAAGACACTCCTTGTTAAAGCTTTTGGCACTGTCATTCTCAGAGGAGCACAGAAGTTTATCAGAATCATTCGTAGGGGCTTTTTCAAATGTACACTAACACCACCCTGGGGTTCTCTTATACCTTCCTGAAGGCACGGTGTTCGCTAATTCCAGTGAGAATTGCGCCCCATTGTGCACTGGCATGATGGATGTGCAAGGTCACTGTGTTCTGTCATTCACCCGTGCTAAGGCAGAAGATGGTTTCGAAAACTGTGTGCCATAGTTCTGTTCTGTTTTGGCAGAAGAAAAACTCAAGGGAATGTAAAGCCTGTTGTGGCTGCGAGTTATAAAGGTCTTAGAGCTCTAGGCAGCCTGGACATGTCAAGAAAGACTCCAAAATTGGATTGCTTTTCTTAAAGAAGGGTCAGAATTCACTAGAGTGAGACTCGAGGTGTGGGTTCTTCTCCATTTGTGCACCATCACATGTCCATTCTCTGTTCCTCCATGGCAGCCTAGGACCTTGGGGAACCGATGTTTACAGATAGTATTCTCTAGGTTTTTATTACTCTTTTGAGAAGGAGTTTTGCTCTTGTTGCCCAGGCTGGAGTGCAGCGGTAAGATCTCAGCTCACTGCGATCTCCGTCTCCCAGGTTTAAGAAATTCTCCTGCCTCAACCTCCCAAGTAGCTGGGATTACAGGCATGTGCCACCATGCAGGCTAATTTTGTATTTTCAGTAGAGATGGGGTTTCGCCATGTTGGTCAGACTGGTCTAGAGCGTGATCCATCCTCCTCTGCCTCTCAAAGTCCTGGGATTACACCACACCCGGCAGTATTCTCTAAGTTCTTTAGGCTCAGATGCCCTGGACAGTTCAGCCAATGGAAGGCAACAGCAGGAGAGATGAGGGTATTTCTCTGCTGCTTGCTCCGTACTCAGCTTCATGGTTCATAATCTGGCAGTGGCACCATCCCTCTCTGACTGTATCTCCTGATGCAGCTACAGTCGGCTCCCCTTCTATAGCCCCAATTTTTAATGGTCCTTAGTAACAACACTCTTCCTTCCCCCTCCCCTCTTCAGTTCTAGGAAACAGCTTCCCATTGTTGCTGGCCCCTGGGTACTTCAACATTCCTTGTTGGTGCTTTTAACGCGGCCACAGCTCTGTGAATCATCCCTTTATGAAACTTCCTACTTATACCTAGTTATTCATATCTTTTTCAATCCTGCCCAAACCTCCCTTCAAATGCTTTGCTACTATGATTAATTGACATTAATGCATTGATATCTTACTAAAGGATATGTTGATATTTTGTTAATATGTAATCTAACCTAAATAATCCCTAAGGCCCCATGAGGTTCAGTCTTAGTTGAGAGTCACAGTGAAAGGAATCATAAATCTGACTTCATAATCTTAGGACCATATTGTAGATATTTTCTGTAGGTTTTTCAAGTCAGCCCTCCAGGGGGTTTATACAGGATATCAAACAGAAAGTTTCCCAGAAATTGTCTTTAGGCTCCAGTACTCAGTTCTGAAATTCTGCACATAGCATAATTGCTAAAATTTCTCCTACTCTCTCTCATATTGGAGGGTGCCTCATCACAATTCTGTTCATTTCTCCATTTGTCTGTGAGCACCTTTCCTGGCTTCCCAGCCAGGCATGACTACCAGGACTTACCCACGCTCTGGCCACCTGGCTGGAGAACTCACTCTGTAACCCCATGTCACCCTATCCTTTCTCAATCCTTTAAGAAGGAAGCATGTGGCCCTCTGGGAATTCCTCTGATGGCTTTTCATAAATAAATTTCATGAAAAATTTCAGATGAATAAAATTCTTCCCTTCATTTTGATGGGAAACATTTTGTATACTAAAGTTATCCCTGCCTAAAAGGGAAAAGACTTGCCCTTTATACCTCAAGCCTGTAGCCTAAACAACACTGAACCGCCCAAATACAAAACATACTTACTACCCGGGAGAAAGTGAATAGTTTTCCTTAGGGAGAGGACCCTGAAGCTGAAGACAGAGAAATAAATCACACCAGTGGAAAAAACCAATGATGAATGTCATCATACTCCATGTTTATTTATCTTAGATAATAGTTTGTTCACTAAGAAAAAAATCAATTTGTTTTATTTCTTTCTAGAAAGAAAAAAACAGACATAAACATTTTTTGAAGGGATTGAAAGTATCTCACTAAGTAAAGAAAATATGGCAAGTCTGTGGCCAAATCTATAATGAAAGAGCCAAAAAGAATATCAAAATCATACAGGTTTTTTTTTTTCTATAGAAAATCCAGACTGCAAGTCATTAAGTACTACAGATTTACTTCAAAAATTCAGTTCTGTTGCACAGAATTTGGAGTAATTATACAAAATTACAGGTAGATTTTGGGCTAGAATAATCTCATCGATTTTCAATGTCACTATCACAACACAAAGCAAAAGCAGAAGAAAAACTGGAGAATTGCACTTTGTCTCAAGTTTCAAGTTCCCCATCTAATTTACCTAAGATGCCTTAACATTCCTTGTCAAGGGCAAACTCGATAACTAAGAGAGTGGAGGCACAGATGGGAAGAGCAGGTCAGAGGGGTCATGCGCTTGGCTGGCCTGCCTGTCCTGAGAGTCAATGACATAGGACCAAGAAGAAAAAATGATTCTTTTTTTCTTGTAAGTCAACACAAAATTCTGGGACATCTTTCTTCATCTACTCACTGACATGTAGAGAACATATCTGAGAAAAGGTAGGTAATGAAGTTAGACAGCTATATGGCTGCAATCCTGAATAATTCACAGGAAATTTACCTCATGGACAAGTAGCTGGATCAAGAGATGGCCTTCAGGGACTCCCTGCACTAAGAATTTCCAGCAAATAGAACAATACACAGATGAAGCCATCAATGTCCCACGCATTAAACTACCATAAATATTTCTCAGCTATAACAACTCTATAAAAGGGAACCCCTACTCTTTTCAATTCCCCAAGAAGTTCAGAGAAAGCCTAATAGTAGCAATGATGGACCAGTGGTGGACTAGGTAAAGAAAATATGGTACATATATACCACGGAATACTACTTAGCCATAAAAAAGAACAAAATCATGTTCTTTGCAGCAACATGGATACAGCTGGAGGCCATTATCCCAAGTAAATTAATGCAGGAACAGAAAGTCAAATACCACATGTTTTCACTTAAAAGTGGGAGCTAAACATTGGGTATTCATGGACATAAAGATGGGAACAAAAGACACGGAGGCCTAATTGAGGGTAGAGGGTGAGAGGAAGGTGAGGGTTGAAAAACTACCTATCAGGTGCCTCACTGCCTGGGTGATGGGATCATTCACACCCCAAACCTCAGCGACACACAATTAACCCAAGTAACAAACATATACATTTACCTCCTGAACCTAAAGTCAAAAATGAAAAAAAGAAGTGATGGGGTAGAGTTGACAATAAGAATAGAGTCAACGATACAAGCTTTGAACAGAGTAGAAGAGGGGTCTTCATTGCAAATGGCATTTGCCTTCCCACTGGGATTTCCAGGAAACCACAGAGGTGGAACAAGGTTGAGGTGTCCTCCAAAGGGGTACTTGAATGGCTCTCCAACTAGAACATCACCCCTGCAGGAAAGCCCAGTGGGAGGAAGAGTAGAACAAGAGGTTACAGCCTGGGTTCTGACCTCAGAAAGTCTCATGCTTAAATCCTAGCTGCCTGGTTTCAGTTGTCTCATCTGAAAAATGGGGTTGTTGTGAGGATTAAATGAAATATGCATATAAAGTACTTAACACAGTGCCTGGCATATAGTAAACACTCAATAAAAAGGTGGCTTTGGTATCATAACCCACACATTCACTCACTTACACATTTTCTCTCTCCCTTTTTAATATTTATAAGCTGCTCTCCAGAAACCCTCCTTAGCTCTTAGTTTTTTGCTAAAAGAATCCTGCCCTTTTCTCTCCAGAGCAAGTTTACTATTGATGTTGGCTACACAAGCAATGATTTGACACCACCCCCTTCTCCACTAAACCATCGGCCCCCACTTCACATGACAAGCCACAGTCAGATGCAGCTGGAAAACTAGGTAAAACGTAAAAATCCATGAAGTCAGCTGTTTTCAATTATAAAGATAATACAATAATCTACTCACTACCTCTTTTACAGGGAGCAATGAACTGAAGGAGAAAATTGCATGTGAAAATATTACAAAATGCAACAATAAGAATGAACTGTTATGCTCAAAAAAAAAAAAAAAAAAAAAAAAAAAAAAAGAGGTGAGGGAACATATATCCCAGCCATCAGAATTGTGGCACAACGAACATGCATTAGCTGGAATGGAATTCTGAGATGCCAGTACAAGCCTTGTTTGGAAAGCTGAACACCAATCTGCAAATCAGGACCAGCTGGAAGATTCAATTTAAAACAGATCTGGCCATGGAAAGGGAAAATCTTAAGCTGCCTCAAAACTGACTCCATCAGCGTGGCCATGGACTCAGAGAAAACACAGGGCGGGCTTTTCTGTTTTAGTCTTTTTTACTTTTTCTTACTGGATTATTTGTCAGGGGGCTAGGTATCAGAGCTCAACACAACATATGGAACCTCTGGTCCTAGTTATTTTACCTTTTTACTTAGTTAAGCACAAACTCTAAGTGATATCACTTGGGTAGGAGCTCAACTTTGGCATCAGACTAACATGGCTATGCTCTGTGACCTTGGGTGGCTTACTTCACTTTTCTGGTCTAGATTTTCTCGTCTCTAAGCATTGGGTTGTTGTGAAGATTAAATGACTTAATGCACATAAAATAGCTCTTGGCACCTAGGAAGCACTCAATAAATGTTAGCTGTTATTATTTCAATTCCTTGCTCTTACTGGTCTCATGATTTCAAAGTTTTTGTTTTTAGTTATTAGAAAATAAAAAATAGATATCATGTTTGAAAGCTGGCCTCATCTCAAACCTCAGACCCTTGAATCTAAACATTGGAGCCCCACACTTAAAGACCACTAGTTTCCAATTAATGACAGGCCAAATGCCTCCACAAAAGTAGTATTTGCACACCAAAGGCCATGGTTCTTAGGGAATGAAAAGTTTCCTCCGTGTGTTCTCAAAAGTCCTGGCCAAGATTGTTTCAGAGAATTCTCCTTGCCCTCTGAACTTGAGGATGTTTTTAGATATTGTTCTGTTCTAAAGCATAAGGGTGTGTTTGTCTTCATTCTCTAACGCAAAGGATAAAAATGTAGTCATAGCCAAATTACAATTAGAAGCGACCGCAGAAATTCAAGGGTGTTTTCACAGCCAAATTGCTTCATTTTCACTTCTTGTTTTCTGATGAAAAATTATCAGTGCTCTTGGGATTTATGGAAGCAGTCAGCAAAATGTGTTATAAACACCTTCTTGAAAGAAACCCCCAAGAGACTGTAAAATTTCTCTCTCTGATAATCCTCTATATGCCAATTCTGAATAATCTTGGAGCCACCCTGACACAGAAATTATTTTCCATCTTCCCAGAAGCCCAGATGGCGGGCTAGGATGGAGATGTGCCTAGAATGCTTCACATGGAGTCTGTGTCAATTACTTTGAGGCTCTGTATAAGTGTAACTACTGTTTGATAAGCTTATACAAGGCCCTGGGGTGGTGGGAAGGACACAGAATGACCAAAACATGACCCTCTTCTTCAAAAAACTTGCACTCCAATGTGAAAGGAATAATCTTCTCTTCCTATACAACCATTTTTAAAAATCACGAAATGTACAAGGTTTACCTTATGCTTATTCTCCCACGAGCAGCCTCATTTCCTCTGAATCTTATTTTCTGTTTGTGATCTCTTCTTCCCTTGGCCCTCATCTCTTGGTTTTTGGTCTTTACTGTCTCTATTGTATGGAAAATACAGATTTTTACTCCTCTCTGGTTCAGGCTTTAGCAAGGTTCTAGAAGTGTCAGTGTTGTAGTTGGGGGGAGCGGGGCGAAAGGGGGGTGTGGTATTTGTATAAGGGGCAGAATTATTTGTTGAGGGATAAACCACTGAGCTCCCTTCCAGAAAGCTCTTCTCCCTTCATGAGACCAGAGTTGTCTCCAGTCTCAAGCTTCAGCCATGCCAGGAAATAAGGAGAATAAACAGGCCAGTTCAGACTTCCCCACCAACCTATCTACCCAAGCCTCTGAATTCTCAAGGTGGTCTAGGAGATTTTAGAGCAATCAGTATAGCTTCATCATATCGGGGTATTTGAGAAAAGCTAATGAGGATATTCCCAGGTGCCTCCCAACTCTGTCAGGAGCTCTTCTTGAGGCTTTGTCTAACTGTGTGCCTTGGAAAAGACGCAAATGGGCTGAGATAAGAACAGGAAGAAAGAGAGGACAGACATAGGAAAGACTCTGCAGCCAGCACAGGGCCCTCCGGATCTCCAAAGAGACTCCAGCAGAGAGGAGATGCACAGAGATGGTGGGAAGGGAAGAGGGGCCACAACCACAGACATGTCAGAGCCTGGAGTTCAGCCATGACCTCCCTTTGCCAAGTAGAGGGATGCTCTAATCACCGAATCCTTCCAACCACTCTATCCAGACTACGTCGCCCAATATTATGCTCAAATGAACCAACCCTACCTCCTGTGCTGTAAACGGCCCTGACTGGTGTTGCTTTCCTGACAAAACATATCTTTTTCCTCTCGTAGGAATTCATGAGGATCTTTGTGGATTCACTAAGAATCCATAAAGATCCAGAAACCATGCTCCAAACCAGGGATCCTCTAGATAAGGAGGCAATTGTAATGGTCCAGACAAGAAACGATGTTGTCTTGGACTAGGATGTTTGTGGGAGTTATACACAGTCTAAGGATGAACATCAGGCCATGCAACTGGATTGCGAGTGAGGAATAGAGGAAAGGAAGGTATCAAGAATTGGCTCTCAGGGTTCTGCAATTTGGCAAGTGGGTGGGTGGCACGGCCATTGACTAATGTGAAGAATGAGGAAGGAAGAGGTAAGACATTACATTTGTGAAACCTATTAAGCATCCAAGTAGTCATGTCAAGTAGGTGCAGATCTCAGAATCTTCTTCCAAATTTGTCTTCCAAATTACTACTCAGAAACTCGAAAGTGGAGGAATGTCAGGGGCTGAGGATCATGCTCCCTGAGAATGAGAACTATAATGAAACATCAGCATGTCCACAGTGAAGCATCTGGGGCCTGTAACCACACTTTCATTTTGTATTCATTATTTTAATAAATATGCAGTATAGGTCAGTATTCTATTAGGATCAGGGGGAAAGTATTGCACAAAAAAGACACAGTGCCTATTGTCACAGAACTTAGATCTAGTGGAATAAAACAGGATTAAATGCTTTTTAAAAAAGCTAAAATAAAACAGAAGGTCTAGGTCTGAAGTCAGATAGATCTAGAATCAAACCCTGATTCAGCCTCTCATTAGCTGTGAAACTCTGACAATTTCCTGAACCTTTCTATACCTCTGTTTCTTCATCTGTAAACTGGGGGTATTAATTTCTACTTTGCAGCTGTGAGAATTAAATGGAATCATTGCAGTTGCATGTAGTACTCAGCATAGTGGTTAGTGCCTAGTAAGCGTGTGATGGATGTTAGCTAGGATTGCAGGTGCTACGGAAATCGTGGGAGGGCTCTTGCTAGACAGAGCATTTGTAAGGACCCCAAACAGGGGGGCAAGCTATGAATGCAGCTATGGTAGAAAGGTTAGGCTGTGTGTTAAGTACAATGGAAAACCATTGATGAGATTTGTGTAGGTGCTGCACTGTCCCCTGCATGCCCTTCCTGTCGGCACTCCTCACCCTCACCTGCACTCGCATGCTAAGCCTCCCCCTATTCGTGCTGGATTCATGCGGGGATAGGCCTTTCTCCCAGACAATTCCTTTCCAATCTGTGAAAACTCTGCACTTCCAGGAGTGATGACAGGATGTGAAGGAGGTGAAAACAGGAGCTGGAAACATCTGCTTTGTTAAATGGACTATTGTCTTCTCATAATTCCCTTTCAACACTGACTGCTCAGGAGATGAATTTGCAGTGAATAATAAGTTTGGGCAGAAAGAATTCAAGGGCATCCTTGCTCCGGGGCAGCCCTTTTTCTCTGGCCTTTGTAAGTCCTGTTCTCCTAGTTCTAAAGCTTGGCCAAGAGCTAAGCTACCACGCCCTACAAGGCAGAGAGGTCCAGGCTCCTCTAGCTAAAAGACAACACTTCTAGGGTGTCTTCTTTTCCCACTGCCTGGGATGTGGCCATTTCAAGGTCATCCTTCACTTCCATTCTTCCTTTTCCCATTGCTCCTCTGATGTCAGCAGAGGCCTGGGCAGCGGCCTCTATGTCAGCCCTCAACCAAGTCAAGTCACAGAAGTCATGGTCATTCTAAAGAGAGCTCTCTGTGGAGGATTAGCCTTGGGGGATGGAAGGTAGGGTCTGGCTTATGTGAGTCAAGTTGCTGTGATTGATATAGCAGTGCTGGTCTCCGCCCGGCCGCCAGCTTGGCCCTGTTTCTAACATTTGGAAGAGGGCTGGGTTTCAGAAAAGAAAGCTTGCATAGCAAAAACACAAGAAACATCTGACATGGTAAGAAAATTTATAATTCCAAGCCATACAAGAAATCGTGCATACAAAAGTTTAGCTGCCTGGGGCACACAATAAGAAAAACATTGAGGGACAATTGGGAAAATATGCATGGTGCTTTTCATTATTTTGGATTTTTAACCCCCAGACAATAACAGAAGGCTTGTTTCTGTGATTTCAATTTTACATTACTGCTTATTGGACGCTGTGTGTCAAGACACTGTAAATGAGAAACACAATTTTTGCAAGATCGTCATTGTTTAATGGAAAACTCCAGTTAATTTGGGAGAAAAATATGTGTTAAGCCTCAGAATGACAGAAGGATCATTTTCAAGTGATGGATCCCTGACACTCAGTTCACAGAACAGGGAGATCATTGCTGCTTTAAACATAATATCTCATTTGGGACACACATTTTCAAAAGGCTTTCAAATGAAAGGAAGGGTTTTCTGGTCATTCCTAAGTCTGTTACTAAATAAATGCAAGAGTGGACCTCGACTGTAACAATATAAATAAATATTCACTTTATTTGTTCTTCAAGTTTCCTGGAAACGATAGGATCTACACACACTGAGAAAACAAATTAATGGGACAATGTGATGACAGAAGTCTCAGCATTCAGACTCTTTGTATGGGGGGAGGAATGCTGTTGGCACCACCAAAGAGCTCCTGTGACTTGAGGAACCAAAGTCTTTGCAGTGCTGGGAATAGACAATGACTGGATGCTAGGGAAAGGATGAGGACGGTGGTAAGACATCCCTTCAGCCACTGGGGAATAAGGACTATCCTACAGTCACACCTTCTCTAGGCTCATATCACCTGTGTACAGATGAGATTGAAGGTTAGGCACATGCCCGTGGCAGAAGTATGATATCCAGTGGCACAGGGGATTGTTTTTGGATGGCATGAGAATGGTATTTTTGTCCCATTCACTCTGGACAAATTTCAGAGATTCCAAGGGGTATGCTCTCTGGCATAGACAAATAACTTCTAGAGTGTGATATATCTTCCCATTTATTTTCCATTTAGAGTCCACGGACAGTCAGTTATTCACTCACTCTGCCATCACCTAACAAAACTGCAATGTCTCCCCTACTCTACATGTCAATCCGGGTAACTGAACATGGCTGGGGAAAAGGGCACAACCTCGGGGACAAGTCTCTTCACAAATTCTCAAGTGAGACCTTGGCTGTGCATCACGCTCCATTTCCATTGCGGATTTATTCTGCCACTTTTCTAAACAACAGTTTCATTCCTTCTCACCTCTTTTCGCATCTCCAACACTCCCCATCTTCATTCTTAGCCTCTGATCTTGTTTCTCAGTTCATCAAGATAACAGAAGCAATCAAAAGAGGACTTGCACCCACTTCTACCACTTGGTGAACCTTCTTATCTGTATCTGTGCCCACGGACTGCCTTTTCTCTTGCTGCAATAAGTTACCCACAGCCTGGTAAACGCCAAATCTTCCACTTACACACAGAATCCCCCTCCCTCACATCTACTCAAAGGACATAGCTTCTACAGCTATATCATCTTCCTCCTCCTTCATCCATTATTTCTGCTCTACTGGATCATTTCCACCTTCATACAAACACTCAGCTGCATCCCACATCTTTTTCTGTAAAAGCTTCCCTTGACCCCACATTCCCTTCTACTGACATCTCTCGGTTCCTTTTTACAGCAAAACTACCACAAAGACTTGCACATGTTTGTTATTTCTACTTCCTTCAATCTTTCTTGAATTCACTCCAGTTTGGATTTCAATCCCACATACCACCTAGATTGCTTACGACAAGGTCTCCAGTGAATTTCTATTGCCAAAACCAATGCTCTTTTTTAAGGCTTCATCTAACCGAACTTACCAGAAACATTGGATGTAATGGATACTTTCTTTTTCTTAAAATACTTTCTTCACTTTGTTTCCAAGAAGACCTCAGTGGTCACTCTTTCTCCATCTCTTCTGGCCTCTAAATACTGTAGAGCTTCAGACCTTACCCCTTGAACTCATATCTTCTCTACCTACACTCACTGTCTGGGTGATTGCATTCAGTACTCTGGCTTGAAATATTATCTATATGCTGAACACTCCCAAATTCATATCTGCAATCCCAACGTCTTAATGCCAAGTTCATATTTTCAACCACTTACTCAACACCTTATATGTCTAAATAGAACTCTTCTTTTTCCACTCAAATCTGATCCTCCTTCATTTGTCCCCACGTCACTAAACGGCTTTCCATTTAACCAGTTGTTAAAGCCAAAACCCTTGGAGTCATCCTCACCTTCTCTCACATTCGAATTTAACTAATCACCAAATTCCATTAACTTTCTTCTAAATAGGTTCAGAATTTGACCACTTCTTAGCACACACCCCATCATCATCCTATTATAATCCATCACCCTCCCTCCCCTTGACAACTCCACTGGCCTCCTAACTGGTCTCCCTTCTATACTTGCCCCCCCCCACAGTCTATTCATACAGCAGAGTGATGTTGTTTAATTATAATTAGCAATGCAGTGGCTCCTAATCCCAGCACTTAGAGAAGCCAAGTGGGGCGGATCACTTGAGGTCAAGAGGCAGGGACCAGTCTGGCCATCATGGTGAAACCCCATCTCTACTAAACTACAAAAATTAGCCAGATGTGGTGGCATGCACCTGTAATCCCAGCTCCTCAGGAGGCTGAGCCAGAAGATTCGCTTGAACCTGGGAGATGGAGGCTGCAGTGAGCTGAGATCACACCACTGCACTCCAGCCTAGGTGACAGAACAAGACTCTGTCTCAAAAAAATTTTAAAAAGTCAGCACATATAGTATATCTTCTCAGAGCCTTTCGGTGCTTCCTGTCTCTGAAAAAACCCAAAGTCCTTCCCTGGCCTTCAATGCTCTTTCTTCAGATATCCTCCTGGCTCACTCCCTCACCTCTTTGAGACCTCTGCCTAATTATCACCTTATCTATATCAAATAGCGCTCGTCCCCACCATTGCGCTGTCTCCCTTTTCTTTCTTTACTCTCTGCTGTAGCACATATCAGCATCTAATTTTCCTCTTACTAGCTTACAAGCACCATGAGCAGGCACTTGATCTTTTTTTTATAGCTATACCCTGGGTACATAAAATAGTACTTAGCACATAATAAGCACGCAACTTAAGTGTTAACTAAACAAAAAAAGAATGAGTCCATTGATATAAAATATGAAGAACTCCCCTCCCCCAAGATGAAAAAGACAAATAAGAACATCCATTGTGCTATCGTGGGTGGATGCTCTATCAAGGGCGATTTCAACGGTCAGGTCACTATGCTGTCTAACAATGGCTTCTGCAGTGCTCAGGTCACTAAGCAAAGTGTGAAGAAAGATATCAGTTTGCAAGATACCAGCACCGCTCTCCCAAACTTCCCCTGCCTTGAATCCAAAGGAAGCATTTAAAGAAGGCTGAGGTTTCTGCAGTTCTTTGTGAAGAGTCACGCCTGAAAAAGACTATTTTGTGACTAGTTTGGAGGGCCTATAGTCCCTCCAGCTGGCAGCCTGGAAAGCACCTGTTTCATTATAGTGATAAGTGGTGTGTGTGTTTATACAGACTAATAAACAATTCCATAATGATGCCGTAAATGACCACAATTTGAAGTACTCCACAAACAGATGAAGTCCATTAACAGGTTCAGTCATTCTGAGTCTCTCCAGAGGAAGCTCAGATTCCACAGGGCGACTGGGGTCAAAGGCTCCTTGGCTTCCGGGGCCAGGGGCCAGAGTCTTAACCCAAAAAGCTGCTTCTGCCTCCTTCTGGGAGAGAGAAACCAGGAGGCAAATTCAATATATCTTTAAAAAGCTATAAACCAACCAAACCACATCCTAGGATTAAATCAACAACACAACAGAAATAGAGAGGGGCACATGCCTTACAAACTCTATGGCATAAAGCGGAACCTGACACTCATAGCTCAGGGGGGCCTTACGGCACCGGATCTATTAGACAAAGGAAGTCTGCAGACAAAGCCAGAGCAAGCCCATTTAATCCTAAGTGAACTCAGTTAGAAAAGAAAAAGGATGCACTAACATTACATTCACGGTATCAGGATCTAGCGATGACTATTAAACATGCTCAGCATACACTCCTTATACATAGCCTGCTTATCAGACCACAAATCAAAATGAAAACCTTTTCAGTTTAGAGACATACACCCTCCGTCCTCCAAGAATATCAAAGGTATTGATATCCAATGTTCAGTATACGAGGAACTTTTCTATTCTGGTAAGAGCAAACAAATATCTATTTTCTTAACACAGATGTGGTCAATTAATGCTCTACTAATAATTCATTTCTAAGTTCTTTAAAAATAATTTTTCCTCTATTTTTTCAAGACCACTATATGCAGCAAACACTAAACATTGTATTTAATGCGATTGCTTAAGACAGGCTCCCTTCCTGGATTCACTCCTTCTGTACATATCTGCTGAGGGTAGTACGTGCAGTGGAGTGCTACTCGGTTCCCCTTCAGAACTGAGGCACTCAATCCTGAGCTGACCAAAGGGCTTTGCATGCTGCAGGCTCAAAGCTAAGTTCTTCTCCCAGAATTGCTCTAGTGCCACCTAAGATTATGCCCCTGCCCTGGAGCAGCCCACATCTAATGACTGGTAGGAGCTGGTGCATAAAGACCTGACACCTCACCTCAATAAGGAACAAGTCCACGGACACTCCCAACTCATCCACAGAGGCTCCTGGGTAACTGCACTTCAGCTCAACTTGTCTCTCTGCATAGTTCTGTTAACTTCACTTCTGCCCGGGTGCTATTCCCAAACACTTTTCAATGCCTGGTTCCCAGAGAACCCTACCTAAGTGATGGAGTAACCATGATGTTCTAGGCACTGGCTAACATCTAGAGTACAAAATGAGTAAAACAAGGTTGTCCTGCCTCAGGTAACTCGCAGGCCGAAACACCAGAACAACACATGCTGTAGAAAAATTGAAGGAGGGGCCAGGCACAGTGGCTCACACCTGTGATCCCAGCACTTTGGAAGGCCGAGGCAAGTGGATCATGATGTCAGGAGTTTGAGACCAGCCTGGCCAACATGGTGAAACCCTGTCTCTACTAAAAATACAAAAATTAGCCAGGCATGGTGGCAGATGACTATAATCCCAGCTACTCAGGAGGCTGAG
>NW_016107385.1:5155988-5210015 GCF_001604975.1 Cebus imitator
AGAAAGAAAGAAAGAAAGAAAGAAAGAAAGAAAGAAAGAAAGAAAGAAAGAAAGAAAGAAAGAAAGAAAGAAAGAAAGAAAGAAAGAAAGGGAAAGAAAGACAGACAGACCGAAAGGGAGCAAGGAAGAGCTCCTGACTTAGACACCTCCCCAGGAGCAGTGTGACGCTTGCACTCTTCCTGGAGGGATGAGTCCAACTGCTGGGAAAGTGGAGGGCAGGCCAAGTGCTCCTGCAGATGCAGCAGCATTTGTCAAGCCAAGAAGGTAGGAAAGAGCCCGGCTTGTTTAAAGTTATAGTAAATCTGTGACTGAAGCCCAGTGTGAAGCCCAGAGTGAGGTAAGGGGGAGATTGGAAGTGTCAGGATGGAAGCTGGGAAAACAAGATGGGGTATGTTACTAAGGATCAATATACAACCTAAAAGTGTGGATTCTGCTGCCTGGGTTTCATTGCTGATTTCACAATGTACCAGCTCTGTGACTGTAGGTGAATTGCTAAACCTCTCTGAGGCTCGGTCTCCTCATTTAAACATGAGTCTAAAGCTACAACCTACCTCATAGATATTGCTGTGGAAATTAAATGAGACAATACTTAAAAAGTGGTTAGGACAGAACTGGGCTGGGAGTGGAATCCAAAAATGCCATTAGCTGCTATGAGCTTTCTCTTACAGGTGATGGGAATTATTAAACAATCATAAACAGACTTGCGCTTTTAGAAAATCACTCTGATGAGGTGTTTCTCCTTTCAGGAGGAAAGGCAAAGCTGCAGCAATAAATTTACATAGACCTGAGACTTGAAGCCAAGAGCCTGGGATTTGAGCAGAGGCGATGCATGCAAAGGAAGAAAAGGGCCTATTTAAGGGGCAGCCTACGCAGCAGCTAGAAAGGACAGAAATCAGGATGGACTAGGGAAGCCGAGGAGGCCCGCAAGTAGGATTAAAGTCCTATTATGACTATTTCAGAATAGAAAGAAACCTCCAAGAGCTAAGTCAATGGTATTCCAAGTGCTGCCACAAAACATGCTATGCCAACAATCCTAAAAATTGATATGCTTGCTGACTTCATTCATTCAAAGACTGCATCCCCAAGATTCTATTTTTACCAAACTCTATTCCTGAAAACACATCCTTTACTCACTTCCTAAAACATGTTCCCTACAGAAAAGTGTTATAACAGAAATTCTTAAACTAGCCTAGTAATAATAGACAGTGATCGTAATAATTTCAAAATATATATATTTAACCCAGCCTCAGGAATATTTAAGGTAAGTACCCATAGGCTCCAACCTACTGCTATAAAATGAAAATTAAAGCCTGAAGCCAAGTCAAAAATATTACATGTTATTATTACATTATTTAAGACAAAAGAAAACATACATAAGCAATTATCAACATTGAAGCTTTATTAAAGCCCTAACAAGATAACGCTCACTATACATCCACCAGAATAGCTGAAACTAAAAAGACTGACGACACCAAATGTTGATAAAGACACGAAACAGCCAGAACTCCCATACATTTGTTGGTGAAATGTAAAATGTTCAAATCGTTTTGCAACAAAAAGTCGAACAAAAAAAGTCTGTGTAGGCTTAATTTTATAATACTCTGCAAGTTAGCAATTCCAAATCCAGATCTTTATACAAAAGAAATGAAAACATATATCCACAACATGACTTGAACAAGAACATTCATAGCAACTTTTTTTTTTTTTTTTTATAAGAACCAACAACTGGAAAGAGTACAGGTCCAGCAATGGAAGAATAGATGGCTGTGCTGTGGAACATCTGTACAATGGAATACTATTCAGAAGGAACAAACTATTGAGACAGAAAACTTCATGGATGAACCTCAAAAGCATCAGGCTCAGTGAAAGAGACCTTACCCAGAGAGAGTACAATATGTGATCCTATTTATATGAAACCATAGGACAAGCAAACCAAATCTATGGAGGAAAATAATCTCTAAGTAGAGATGGATATTCACTAGGCAGAGACATGAGGGAACTTTCTGGGTGGTGCCAATGTTTTATTTCTTGATAGGGGTTTGGGTTACACAGATGTATCCATTTGTAAACTCAGGAAACATATGCCAAAAATATGTGCATTTTTTGTATGTTAGTTTTATATCAAAAGAAAAAAAGCTACAAACAAATATTGAACTCTAGTTACTGGTATACCTGATGAGGTAATTAGGGGAAGCATACATATGTCTGCAGTTTACTTTGAAATGTGTCAAAAATAAGATGACTTGATGGATAGATATGTGATAAAGCTGATAAAGCAAGTATAGTATTATGTTAATGGTAGAATCTAGATGGGTTTACAGTGTTCACATAAAAATCATTCCACTTCAACGTGTGTTTTGAAATTGTCATAATAAAATGTTGGAAAAGTTATTTTTGAAGAGATTGATTCAAGTTAAAGGAAGAAGGACAGCTCAAACTCACAGCTCTCATAAGCCTATTTCTCTTGGTGGATTAGAAGCTGATTTGAAAGGGAGGCCCTGGAGGGAGGTGCCGAAGGAGGGGAGGTTGTGGGTACAGTAGTACAAAGTACAAGGTTTCCTTTTCTTGCTCAATCAGATATTCAACAGACCAGATAAAATTCCATTGCTAAATACTCATCAAGCACTAGACTTGATGACTTCCCCATCAGCTTCGAAACTAAACCTAGCAGACAGTCTATGTGCAACTAAAATAAATAAACTAGCCAGCAGGTCAGCGGGCCTTTCCGGTGGTGAGCAGCAAGTGGCCTACACATGCAGAGCAGAGGGACAGGGGAGTCTTCCTCCTTCATGTAGTACAGACAGGCAATGCCACTGTGAAAATAAACAAACGGATCCACGGGGCTGCCAGGTCTGCTTGGCTAGTGCCTGGCTTAAGCCCCCTTGCCCTCTGATCCTACGATGTTTGTGGAGCCTGTGTTGCTGTCTAGCAACAGGGTCTATTTTTCTATCCCATGGTGTGAGTGGATGCAGCTGTCTATGGCTGATTTATAGGAGGAAGTCACCAGTAGGAGACCCAGGAGGCTCTCACAGCCCAATTGCTGCATTTCCACTTCCGAGTTCACAGCAGCCATAGGAACTCTGGGCAGGGGTGGAAGTGGGAACATCAGTAAATCAAGTGATGCTTGGTGCTATGTCTTCCCCTCAAATGTGCCCCAGAAGCTGCAGAGCTGGTCATTTTCTCTGCAGCTAATTAGGATTTAGGTCCTTTTAGCTGAGTATACCTTCCATTCTTCTTAGTGCCCAGCTCTAGGGACATTATTTCTAGGCTTTTTCAAGGTAGGGCTGGGGTTTGGAATAAAAGTGGAAAAATTTTCTTCTATGAAAGTAACAATCTTATATGTTACTGTACCTTATTGGCTTTAAATACACACCTGAATAATACATACAAAGTGCCTGTCTTCTGAAGGCACAGGTGATCACTTGCAACCACCTTTCTAGGCGGTGACCACCTAGAAAGCACGTTCCCATCCATCATTTAAGGCAATGCTTGCCAGAGCCTGTAGAATGGGTAGTGGCATCTCCAGTTTACTGATGAGGAAACTGGCACACAGCAGGTCGAATAGTCTTCCTAGAGACTCAAAGAAAGCGGAAGTCCAAGTCTTCAGGGCCTAGAGAGAAACTACCTATTATCCAGTCTGGGAGACGCGTACCACCTTTCACCTTCACTACTTTGTATCCATGTTAGAAGCCAGTAAGGTAAATCCTCATTGTCACAAGCTCAGTGAGGTTTCTCTCTTGGTCAGAGCTTAGAGAATCAGAAACCCTAACAGCAAAGATGTGGCAGGCTTCAGAGAAATACTGTGACATCAAGGTTGTATTCCCTTAGTCCGTGTAGTATATTTACTCTCTCAGAAGTATCTCAGTTCAACAGCATCTTTAGAAAACCACACACACACACACATACACACACACACACATACACACACACACACACACCCACCCACCCACCCCAGGATAAGTCTAGATGTGGTGAAGTATCACCCATCTAGTGTGCCTTCCATGGATTGAATCTTTGTCCAACAACTTACACAAAATTGTTGTCTCCTCACTTTCCAATGTGTACCCCAGAAATATACAAAAGAGACCCCCAACTTCCCACCACACACCACTCCCAAACCCAGCAGTCTCTTTGTCATCCTGCATCAACTATGCAGCTTGTCTGAAACACAAAAGTAAGCTGGCCACAACTGAACGAGAGAAAGAACATCATTTGTGTTTATACCTCCATTTTTTCAGCAATGTTCTGATCACTGATTGAAAATAAAGATGCAGATAACATTCCAGGCCATCACTAGATGTGAAACTAGTCCACACTGTAAGTTGTAATTTATCTCCCAATTTTGCCCCCAATCCAAGCCCCTCAATTTCTTGTTAATCCCCACCATCCCATTTCCATCCCTCAAATCCCAAAACAAATCCAAGCTCAGCCTTGTCTAGGTCATGATCCTCAGGACCTAAGTAGCTAGCTCTCCAGAGCTTCCTTAAATACCAAATAAGAAACTATATACAACTTAATCTTTACTCTTTTTGTATATAATAACCTACATATATCATTTAATTCTTATTACCATCCTGCAAAGCAGATATCATGATCATTTTATAGACAAGGAAACCAAGGCCAAGGAAATGAAGTAATACATCCATTAGCTGGTGGTATCAAGATTCAAACCCAGGGTTGTCTCTCTCCTAAATAAATACAGTAGCCACCCTGCAATGCTGCCCAGCTGGGGCTTATCACTGTCTTGCTTTACTATTCTAGGGATTTCCTTCCCCCACAGCTATATCTGACTGTTCTGTGGCACTAATACGGTTTGACTGTGTCTCCACCCAAATATCATCTTGAATTCCCACGTGTTGTGGGAGGGACCCAGTGAAAGGTAATTGAATCATGGAGGCAGGTCTTTCCTGTGCTGTTCTTGTGATAGTGAATGAGTCTCACAAGATCTGAAGATACTGTAAGTGGGAATTTTCCTGGACAAGCTCTCTCTTTGTCTGCTGCCATCCATGGAAGACATGGCTTTCTCCTCCTTGCCTTCTGCCATGATTATGAGGCTTCGCCAGCCACGTGGAACTGGAAGTCCAGTTAAACCTCTTTCTTTTGTAAAAAATTGCCCAGTCTCAGGTATGTCTTCATCAGCAGCGTGAAGATGGACTAACACAGGTGCATACAGGAGGAACTAAAAGGACAAGCAAGTGACAAGCCTGCCCCTGCAATAAGAGGAGGCTAGACTCTAGGGGATGAGAGAAGGACGAATCTGTGAGTCAGCACAGCTTTCTAGTGTGGTGGCCTGGGACATGGTATTCCAGCTCTTCACAAACATCTAAAGTGGTAAATCCCCACCTACCAACATGAATGTTCTCTGAACCCATGCTCTTCATTTGGCCCACAGACATATTTTCTTGGGTTTCTGCATTAAATTCCAAAATTTAAAAATGAGATCTTATGTTAAAATTTTCATTTCTGGCTTCTCTTGCAAAATCAGCACACTTGGCAAACAGGGCTCACATTCCCAGATGGCCACATCCAACTGAAATGACAGCAGTAGCTGTCATCCAGAGCCCACATTCTCCAGTTTGTCAACGTCACTACCATTCCCTTGTGTATCCCAGACACTCAGCCTGTTTCACTTTTTTCCTGTCCCAGGATCTTCTGAATTGACGGCCTCTACATATGCTTCTGCCAAGGAGCATGTATTCCTTCAACAAGCATTTTAAGCCCCCAGCAAGGCACAAGCTACAAGGGTTACAAGAGACATAAGAAGTATGAGATGAGGTTTGATATTCTAGTTGGCATACTTACTCACCTGTTCCTCTCTCTGGACCACACTCTGGCTTCCCAAAGAGTGTGATCCAGAGAGAGGAACAGATGAGTAAATATGCCAACTAGAATATCTACTCCACAGGAGCAAAAGCTGTGCCTGTTTGTTCATAGTTGTTTGCGGCACCTAGAAAGTACCTGGCATATAGTTGCCTACTACATATTGTTAGAAGAAAGAGTGAGAGGGAGGGTAAGAAGGAAGGAGGAAATGAGGGAGGAAAGAAGGAAAGAGGCAGTTTTGGGTTTTTTAAAGGATATTAGGCCAGAGATGAGAGGGAATTTGGCATGCAGGGCAGCCAATAAGGCCACAGACAGGAAATTATACCAAGTGCTCTAATCATATGGGTTGGGCGTGGTGGCGCACACCTGTAATCCCAGCACATTGGGAGGCTGAGGCAGGATGAGGTATGACCTGAGGTCATGAGTTCGAGGCCAGCCTGACCAACATGGAGAAACCCCATCTCTACCAAAAATACAAAATTAGCCGGGCATGGTGGCACATACCTGTAATCCCATCTACCTGGGAGGCTGAGGCAGGAGAATCACTTGAACCTGGCAGGTGGAGGTTGCAGTGAGCTGAGATGGCACCATTGCACTCCAGCTTGGGCAACAAGAGTGAAACTCCATCTCAAAAAAAAAAAAAAAAAAAAAAAAACATTTTCTATGGTTTCTATGTGAGATGACCAAGGAAGACTTTCCAGAAGAGAAGGGGTTTTCTGTGTGTTTCAAAACGTTCCTAACCTACACATACTTTCCCTTCTTCAGTAATCTGGATTGACTTGTTGCAATTGCTTCAACCCAGAAGAGAAGATCCAGGTCCTAAACCTCATGCACTTTGCAGACATGCTGCACGTTTCAGAACAGATCCTGGCCAGAGGGAGCTCAGAATCAGACTGCAGGCTGTGGGAAGAGGCCCATGAGTCACAGTAGCAGCCAGGCCACGAGCTACCACAGTGGCAGCCTGTGTGAAGAAGTCTACTCTGCTACCGTGGCACAGGAGAGGGGCAGACTGCCTTTATTTCAAAGTGGGGCTGTGCAGAGGCTGCCAACTTAGTATAGCAAAATATACAGATCCCAGACTTCTGCCCTGCGGGCATCTGTCCTGCCTCACTCTGAGCCATTCAATAACTACCATGTTCCTCTAGCTGTCCCCTCCTTCCCAGCCTGTCCCAGCTGCAGTTTTCTCTGCCAGGGCCTCACTCTCCCTTCCCAAGGTAGGAGAATATCAGTCTGTTAAATCTCTAAGATCCCGACTCGGCCCCTGCAACACACTGGGCTCTCCTGAGGCCTCCTGGTAAGAGGACACTACTTATCTCCATTAACCTCTGACCCAGCTAAGATGAAACAGCCACATCTGAGAGCCTGAGTGCCCTCTCCCCTGAACTAAAGCTAAATAAAGTATGGGGGTGGGGTGCAGGGACAGGGAGCAGCCCCAGACATGCAGCCCCTGCCCCTTCAGGGAATGGCTGCATCCTCCCTTCTGGCCTCTTCCCTGAGTTTGTTAATAGATGACTCCTAGGGAACCCCTCCAGGTGGCCTGTGGGTTAAGAACTACATCTGGAGGAAGCAGTGCCCCCTAGGATGATGGAAGGGCCATAAACCCTCAAAGACTGTCTATTTGATTTATGTGATAATAATGGGAATGTTAATCTCCAAAGGCAAAGCCATTCACCCCAAATTCCAACCTCCAGGTCCCCACACCTGACTGAACGAAAAAAGATTCCCTTACCCACGGCTCCTGTGGACCAGGCATTTTACATTCAGTGTCTCTTTTTCTCCTCACCACAAGCCAGGAGCTGTGTGCTGTTATGATGCCCATGTTACAGGTGGGGAAACAGAAGCTCACAGAGCTCTCGTGACCTGCCCAAACTAACAGCTAACAGTTAATGATCTGTTCACTCACATCAGTGGCCCAGCTGAGAGTGTAGCTACGCTTGTCTAACTCCAAGGCCTGTGCATTTGCCCTATTCCACACTCTCCCAACAATCACTCTACAGCTTCCCACTTGGAAAAAAATAATAATAATCCAGTTGAACCAGAGGCTATACATGATGCTGCTCTTAGGTTCTTTCATTTAAATTGCCTTTAATTCAAATATTCATTTCCAGGGCAGCAGAATAATAAATGCCGTCTTATCTGCCCTCTGAGAACCATAACTCACCCAAGTTAATATTAGGTGCCTACTACGTGCCAGGACATATGAGTCAATGTGATACCAAGTATAAATATTACAGGGCATCACTAAATATTAGACAGATGAGAAGATGTTTGTGTCTTGTTCTAGACAGTATGCATTTTAATCCCCACAAGCAATAATTCTTTTTAAAGATGACAAGCAGTAATCATGTGAATTAAAATTAAATGGAAAGAAACTAAGAGTTGTCGCATTTTTTTAATGGTCTTCTGGTTAGTGCAATTAGCCAATGGACTCAAAATGAAAGCAAGCACTGGCTTCCAGGTGGCAGGCCAGAAATACGAGACCATAAAAGAGGCCTTTGTAAAAGAGGGTAATTTAGATAAACATGGGGAGGGGTCCCTGAAGAGTCCCTCAGGAGCAGACTGTCTAATTTGTTTTGTATTCCTAATGCCTGATGCGTATATATGCTGAGTGAATGAGTAAACGAATCAATGGATGATTTACAGGCTTTTCCATGAGAGAAGCACCTCCTGAGATACACCACTGTTAGGAGCATGAGCTGAGGGCAGGGTGGGGGCTATGGGGGTGAGGAGAGTTGTACCAACTGCACAGCATATAAAATGCTTAAATGCATTTATAAAGGGAAAAAATAACCAGCCTTGGCAACATGGCAAAATCCCGCCTCTACAAACAATTAAAAAATTAGCCAAGCTTGGTGGCATGTGCCTATGGTCCCAGCTACTCCAGGGATAAGGTAGGAGGATCTCTTGAGCTGGAGTGCAGTGGTGTGATCAAGGCTCACTGCAGCCTTTGCAGGAGGTAAAGACTACAGTGAGCCTTGATCACACCATTGCACTCCAGCCTGGACAACAGAGTGAGACCCTGTCTCAAAAAAAAATAATTAATTAATTAATTAATAACCTTTGAGGACTTTCTTTGCAGCTGCCTAGATACATTGATGTATGTTCTCTCATTTAATGTAATGAGCCCATGAAATCTTTTTTATTATACTCATTTTACAGATGAGGAAATTGGGGCTCATAGAGTTTAACTGACTTACCCAAAGTTGTACAGTGAGAAAGTAGTGAAGCCACAATGCAAACACCAATGTCTGGCTCCTTAGCACACTCCCTTTCCTGCACGGCAGGCTGAAGGAGCCCATTTCCTTCTGAGAAGAATGCTACCATGTTCTTCCAAGTCTGGGCTAGAAAGACCCATGACAAATAACTTTGCAAAGGAATAGAACAATAACCTTGCAAAAGGAAAGTGAGGACACTGTCTACAGTGAAAGCTCCTGACCTTTTTGTTCTGAACATTTCAACCTAGCTGGGCACATGTAGTCTTTCCTTCTTTTTTTAAAAAAAGAAAAGGCATTTATTCAGCGTCATGATCAGACTATTACACTTAGCAATCAACAGCATGGGTGCAAAAAAAAAAAACGACATTAAAATTCTTTGTTGGAATGCTTTACACTTTCCACAGAACAGAAACTAAAATAACCTGTTATACAATTAATTAGTCACAAACACAGTCCTCGAGATTTTTGCCCACACACAGAAGTGTTTGTCTAAAACATTTCTTCTTTGTAGCAGCTAGGCCCTGCTTCCACCGTGCTGGACTGAGTTCACAAATCCGTTGTCACCTGTAGCTTCCCTGTCACTTCTCCGACTCTCCTCTTCTGCTAAGCTTTGCTTCCTAATTAAAGTCTTCTGCCACTGCCATAGCTACTGCTGCTACCAGAACCGCCAGAGCCACCTTGGTTTTGTGGTTGGGCAAAGTATTGGCCTTCACCACCACAGGGGCCAGAGCTTCTGCCTCCAAAGTTTCCTCCCTTCAGCTCCAAAATTTGAAGACTGTTGTAATTGCCAAAATCATTGTAGCTTCCACCACCTCCAAAATTGCTTCCATCATTCTGCCTTTCAACACACAATATATGGAAAAGCTGAGACTCAGGGCCCAGTTAATTTCCTCACTCTCAGATTCTTGCCTAGAAAACCAGCAAGTGAATCTCCCTTATTGTTCTACTTATTAGCACCTCTACTAGAGACTACAGAGAAGAAATAAATGGATTCAGATGGTGCAAAAGTAATTGCGGCTTTTGCCATTAAAAGTAATGAGAATATATTTGTGTCTTTTAATAACAAAAACCACAATTATTTTTCTACCAACCAAATAAAAATAAATTCAAAGCAAGTATTATTGCTGCATGTAACCAATTATAGGGATTTGGGGGTAGAAGTCTTTTTGTTTTGTTTTCTGAAGAGATAGGGACTATTAGGAAGGTATGAATGTGAAAACAAGTTGAAAGTACATTGTTTTTAAAAACGATTGCAATTGTCTTTCAATTTGCTAACCTTAAACTCCTTGTTCTGCCTAATCTAAATCAGCTATAAAAATCAGACAAGTTTGAGCTGTTAGTCTTGTGTATAAAAACAACGAGAATATTTTAGCATGTGGACTTTACTGCCTGATGGCTGATTCACTGACTGCACACCTTGTTTGGAAAAATCTCCAGGCCCAAAGGCCAGTGGAGGTTTAATCTGGCCTGTAATTGAGCTTTGCAGATAACTAAATTATTCTGGGGAGGGGTGAGATGAAGAAGGTGGTGGGAGGTGCTGGGTGGTGGAGTTCCCTAACAATCCTTCCTTAAGCATCATCTTTTCCCAGCCCTGTGTGCTTTCTGAACCATTTCCTACGCTTATCAGATACAGGAAGGGCTGGTCTGTGTAAGGAAACACAGGCCTCATGACTCCTCACTGAGAGGCATGTCCTCCGCCTTCTGCTCTCTTTGCTTCCCCGGTTGTGAACATATGTGCTGGACCAAAAACTGAGACATGTGACCTGGCCATGAAAAAATGAAATTAAGACTGTTCCAGAAGAACTGGAGTATACGTTCTCCAGAGACAGAGCAACCCAGGACAATGTACACAGTAGGTGCTCAACAAATGCCTGCATTTAAAAATCACAGCAGCATTCCAAAAGGCATCTTGGATTTTCTTCAGAATTCTTACCCACAGCTAGGTTGTTTCTAAATCCTAAACTCTTTCAGCCTCAGGACTATGAAAATTTGCTATGTGTCTTTTTTGCCTGGTCCATGCAATAAATATAACCATTTTCCTTTTAAAATTAAAATTAAATAGAAAACTAAAACCTGAGGGCTCCCACTTAAATCCTGGGAACTTTAAAATATGGTGAAGATGTAATATATGCCTTTCCACTCGAAAAATAAATAAATAAATAGTTTGATAAGTAAAGTGCTACTCTAAACATATCACAACAGTACAATGCTCCCAATGAAGTATTAACTGTCGGTTTGTTTAGATAAAAAATATATCTAGTCAAAATCACGCTGCAATTACAGGACTTCAAAGCAAAATAATTTGGCTTGGCAATGTTAGTTCTAATCACATATCAAAAGCAGCTGTATTGTCGTCAGCTTATGAAAATAAAACTATTCTTTTCAACCAATATGAAGCATGGGAAAACAGGAATAATATTTCTTGAAAACTTCAGAGAAATAAATAGTGTCACACTATGAAACACACACAGCATTTCAGAATTTTTTCCAAATGTGAGCTGCCTGGAGACTTCATGAAGCAAGAACAGGTGTGAAACCCAAAAGGGAACATCTATTTTTATTTATAAGACTTATAGAAGTGCATGTTAATGATAGAAATTACGAAAGCCAAGATCTGTTCTGGACACTTAGGGATGAGAATACAGGAGAGAAACACAAGTGAAAGAGGGGAAAATCATAAAATGGACTTCAGCAGTCTCAATCTCTGGACTGTAAAGTGGAACATTGCTTCTCAAATGTTAACTACAATCCTGTTAAATGCAGATCCTAATTCAGTAGGTATGGGGTGGGCCTGGATGTGTGCATGTCTAACATGCTTCCTGCCTGGTTCATGGACCACACTTTGAGCAGCAAGTAGAACTTTTGACCTCAGAATCCCTCCCGTCCATCCATCACTTGTGTCAAAAGCCAGCAGCCTCTGGATAAAATAGGCCACAGTCTGTAGCCTGGAAGGGGGCAAGGGGTATTTTCATGTGCTAAATGACCTCCCTTAGCGCCAACACAACAATATAGGGCAAAACAAAGCCAGAATTTCAATTGCAAAGATCAGCTCATTAGGAGCTTATTATTAGAGAGATTTAGATGAAAGGCAACTCAAGCAGGGTGAAGAGTATGCTGGGGCTTTTACCTGAAGCTTTTGATTTCCCTGGAAAGTCTGGAGAAGAAAGTCACGGGGTGGCGGGGTGGGGGGATAGTTGAACCAGTTGGTGGCCAAAGTCACTATCAACTCTGACTCTGAGAAACGGAAAAATCAATGTGAGTTTGCACAACAAATGACTATCCTGGAGATGGGTTCAGCATATTTAATGAAGATTTGGGAGTAAAGTGACGAATTATAGAGTTATTGTAAAACTCTATACATACCGATGTTTTAACATACTGATATTTAACCCCTATTATAGTCTCTTTGTCTGTACAACGAAAACAAAATCCTCCTATGAACTATTGTGAGAATGAAAATGAGTTATATTAAAGTAGTTGAAGCAGATTCTAACTCTTAACAAGCACTATATAACTATCATTATTATTAACATCAGGCTAACATTACATCGATTTGGGATATCCAGGTATCTAGTTCTGACACAAATGAGTTATCAGCTATTAAAATTTATGTGGCATCACTAGGAAAGTCATCCATTGAAAACTGTGAATTAATTTAAAACTGGTGACAATCACTCAGCAGGCACATACTACTTTTCAGGGATAGCTATTTATAGGGAAAAAGACTATTAACATCTAATTCCCCATTTAACACAGAAATAATAAAATGAAAAATTTATCTCAAAAGAAGATTCTAGGCCTCGATGATAAGAAATAGATGATTTTTCAGCTTGCAGCTTGGAGACTATTACCCTTAGCCTAAGAATAATAAAAACAGTAATTAAAAATTAACATTTTACTGATGCAATAAAAAAGGAAAAAATAAAAAATTAGTAAGTTTTTGAGGCAGGGTCCCAATCTGTTGCCCAGGCTATAGTGCAGTGGCATGATCACAGCTCACCGCATCCTCAAACTCTTGGGCTCAAGCAATCCTCGGCCTCCCAAAGTGCTGTGATTACAGGCACGAGCCATCACACCTGGCAATATTTTCTTACCAGTCCCCCAGATGAATCCCACAGTAGTCAATACTAAGAGTCAAGAAAGAGCACAGCTTTGACATGGGGCTATAATGCTCCCTTTTCCAAGAAAGCAACTGCATGTTAATTAAGAAAAATGTTGGCGTCATTCAGACATGGAAGGTTCTCACAGACACTCGCCTGGTTACTTTGACCCTGGGCTCCAAATTTAGGAGACCCATTAATTAAAATAATGCCTTTTTGCCCCAAGGAGAACTCATTTCCAATGAGGAGTAAGGTCTGGAAGGTGAGTATGTCATAAAAGAGAACTGGACTGGAACTAGGAAACTGGAGACCCACTAAATATACCTCAGTGAGGACAGGCATCTTGTCTAGTTTGATCACCTCTGTGGCCACAGCACCCAGGAGAGTGAATACATCAGTGAGCCTAGTCACATAAATCTGAGTGCGCTTTACTTCCCTCATTACCAAACAAGGTGCTAGACCTAAATATGATCCTTCTCCATCAACAGTCATGAACATCCTTCTACCATTAAGATCCAAGGACTTTGTGAGTGCGGTTCTGCATAGAAGAAACATCACTATTCTAGAGACTGACGTTCTATAAGATAAACAGTGCTAGTCCCTATTATAACCACCCTCCAACAAACAAGAGATATTCAGGTCCATTTTTAGACTGGACAAATGGGATCCTCCTGCTTCCTGAGCATTCCATGCTAAGTTGTACTAGAATTGTGAAATGCTTGGTTGATTCCCCAAAAGGGCCTGGACTTCTCATAACCTGGTGCATCTTTTCTCAAGGCCAGATAGGTGATCCCAAATGAGAGGCCAAATCCAAGGACCCTGCCCAATGGGTGCTCCTCTGCTGAGCAGCCAAAGGCAGTCCCACAAGGTTTCATCTACTTCCGACAGTCACGGAGTCTCTCCATGCGTGCATTGCTTCTGCACTGCTTCCCAGGAAGCCTTCCCGACTTTCAAACCAGTCACATCCACATGCCCCTGTACCCCACTTTTCACAGCAATTATCCCAAGAGAAACTCTTCATGGTTGTAGTTATTTGATTACACTTGACTCTAGCTCCATGGGCCCGGATCCATAGCTGCTATTGCTCACCATCATCTCCCCAGCATTTAACACTGTATCCGGCACAGGCTGGACACCTAATAAATGTTGAATGAACGAACAAATTGATTTAAGTGGACAGCTTGACTAGGGAAAAAAAAGGACATTCCTGAAACACTCAAAGATTCCTCCTAATTTTATATCATAAGCCCAGTGGACTTTGTATAGAACAGTAACACAAGAAAAGCAATTTCTAAATTGGTTGACATCCTCAGGTCACCAAATTGAAATATAATGCCATATGCTGTATGCCACACAGAGATGTGTGGCCCACACAGTGGTGGCATAACAGCAAAAAAACCATACAATTCAGATCCTTTCAGACCTGGGTTTGCATCTTGATTCCTCCATATATCAGCTATGAAATTATTGGATCTCTCTAAGCCTCAGTCTTATCTGTAAAACAGAGATGAGGAAAAATGAAATGAGAATACATATGGAGATTTAGCAAAGTATGAGAAATATGATAAGTGTTCAGAAAGTTTTAACTCTTCTTCAATATAATTCACCATGTCCTGAAATAGGCTGTGGCATCCAAGTGGCCATCAGGAAAAACTTGAAAATTATTATTCTCAAACATTTTCAATCCTATGACCACTTTACCACCAGCTCATCATGCCTTGTTCTTACTGTTTTGGTTTTGATAATTTTGTAATTAAACAATGAACATCTCTTAAATGAAATATGATAAATAATTAGCTTATACCAGAAAGAGAAACCTAGGAGACCCCAGCCAGGGCCCTCAGGGCACCCCAGTCCTTAATTAAGCACCAGGACAGAAGGAGAGGGAGGTGGTCCGATCCAGTGGTCAGAAGGGCACTTACCTTTACTTTGACTTTCTCAGCAGGCCCCAGGCCCTCACAGATACAGCTCTCTTGATAACAAGGCTCCCAGCATTCATTTGCCTTGTTTCTGTGACACTGTGACAGTCAAAAGCTGATCCAGTCTCTACCGACTGGAAAACGGAGTTTACGGGTGGCAAGATTAGTAAACTTCAAAAGCTTAAAAGGGCTTGATAAGCTAAGGATAGGGGTGGGAATATTTATTTAAAAGCTTACAATCCCTGAAATATTTCATCTGAGCCCTTCATTCCCCATCTCCCTTCCCCTTGACCTCTCTGTGACCCTCTCAGCTCTTAAAGCTTTTTGCCTTGGTCAGCTGCATTCCCAACCATAATACCAACTTTTGCCTAGTTAATGTTCCAGAGAAACAGCCCTCTCCTCCAGGTCCCTTCAGGATTTAAAAAAGGAGATCAACATTTACATTGATAACATGCACTCAGCTGTGGGAGGGTTTAGTCTTGTCCAGGCTGTCCCCTGCAGCTGTGCTGTCTGCCTCACTGCCCACAGGCCCTCGCCTTCCTGGAAATAGCTCTCCCCCAAGAGTGCTGGTACACAGGATCTCAGCCTCACGAAATGTTATTAGACTGAAATCACAGATGTCCCATGACCAGATGGAATGGCTTCAGTGGGGCTCAAGGATCCAGGAAAAGAGAAGAAGGGACAGAAGGGGACGTGTGGAGACAGAACCATGCTGCTCAGAGAGGGGTATCACAGGGAGCCCAGCACAAGGATAAGAGGGAGGTTCTGGGGGCTCATAGGAAGGGGGGATAGTCTTTCCTGACATTCCTCCCTGAAATAACCACACTAACCTCCTAAGCCTTTTTTTTTCTCCTTTTTATGGATTTTCAAGAATATGGGGCAAATAGGATAAATCGGCCCAAAACTCCTGAGCAACTATCAGGATCTAACGGTGCCTCAACCCAAGCCGGATGAAGAAAACACAAGAATGGCAGGCAGGGAGGAGGGAATGATAGTTTGTTTAAAAAAGGAATGTTCCTTTAAAATAAACTTCTAAAGTCACTCTGAGGTCTGCTTTAAATATGCCTTAAGAAAAAATGAAACCTAGCATTGAAAAAACAGATTTCTTACTCGAAGCTTAGAGGTGGCCCTCACAGCATCTAGAATGGAATTCCACATTACTACCATTCAAAACCCTCCATGCAGACCTTTAGATTCTGTGCCGTGACCTGTAGTTTTATGTCATAATGGTGAGCCCTGGTTCGCGGCACAACTCTGAAGAAGTCACAAAATGAAACAATTGAGAGGAGATTAAAATGTAGTATAAAGAAAGTGAGACAGGTGAGCAACAAAAAAGTGGTAAATGAGCAGATGAATATCCCTACCATGTAAATTATTGCAGTTGAACTATTATGGGCTACATGTCTCAACATGGATAAATCTCCAAAACATAATATTGAACAAAATAAGCAAGGTATGGAAATCATATAGTCTGACGCTGTTTATGTAAATTTTAAAAACATGCAAAACTTGACTTACACTACTTATGGATAAGTACTTCTGTCTGTAAATTCCTAAGTTGAGTATACAATGTGCAAAAATAATTATAAACATCAAGTTTAGAGCAATGGCTTCTAAGGGGAAAGAATACTCAAGGATCATAGATTTAAAAAAATAAAAAAACTTCAGTACCTGTTTCATTTTATTTCTTTAAAAAGTGATATGAGGCTGGGCACGGTGGCTCATGCCTATAATCCCACCACTTTGGGAGGCCAAGGCAGGCGGATCACCTGAGGTCAGGATTTCGAGACCAGCCTGGCCAACATGGTAAAACCCTGTCTCTACTAAAAATGTAAAAATTAGCCAGGCATGGTGACACATGCCTGTAATCCCAGCTACTCAGGAGGCTGAGGCAAGAGAATCACTTGAACCCAAGGCGGAGGTTGCAGTGAGCCAAGATCGTAACACTGCACTCCAGCCTGGGTGACCGAGTGAGAGTCTGTCTCAGAAAAAAAAAAAAAGTGATATGAAACAGACATGGTAAAAAAAAAAAAAAAGAGAGAGAAAGAAAGAGTTGAGAAGCTGTGGTGAATACACAGTGTTCACTACTTTTGTTTAATTCTTTACCACATGCTTGAAGTGTTTTGACATAAAAATGTTAAGAGCCTCAGACAAGAGCCTTCAGGTGAAAGTCAGTTTACAACTTCAGACATCCACTAAATTCATTCATAGAGCTCTTCCCAATTCTTTGAATATCTGGGACCTCAGGCAGGGCCTCTGGAGTCCAAGAGATGCTAATCTCCACCTGGTGCAGTCCTAACCAGCTTTGGGACTGTCAGGTCCAGAGGACTCCCTTTTTAAGGCTCTTGTGAAATCATTCCACCCAGAGGAGTCACAAAAAAGTAAGCATTAGGTATCTAAAAGCTTCCGTTAGGAACTCTTAGGAGGAAATGGAATTTAACAAGCTTCCTTCAGACTAAATATTGCCAATTCCACTAGTGGGAGTGATGACAAATGGCTCTCACCCCAGCTCTGATGCTAGCGAGCTGTGCAGTCTTGGGCAAGACCCTTCACCTTTCGATTACATCATATGGGCCTAGACAGCATCTTCTGGGCTTGAAGTGTCTGTTGCTCTAATCTGAGAATTAAGAAGATGGGGGCAGATGCCGATGGATAACAAACACAACCCCCAACCATAAATTATTCTAAGGCTGCAGGTAGCCCAGCATCCAAACCTGTTCCCCAAACACACATTCTATTTCCCTCATCAGACTTCTGTAGCTCAAATTCCCAAATTCAGACACTTCTTCAGATTAAATGCCACATTAAAATGCAAATAATATGTGGGACCATAATCACACTTTCGCCTCAGCAACATACATTATCTCTTTTAATTCACACACAGACACTTTCAACACAGATAAGAAAACTGAGGCTTAGAAAGCTTAAATGATTGGCTCAAGATAACACAGTTCTTAAGTGGGAAACCCAAGCTTCAAGCCAAAGCCTTCAAAATTTCAATCTTAGGCTAATTTAATTGCCTCAAATTAGCCTTAGCAGGGGACAGAATCCCAAAAGAAAGCAAGAGTGAAAGAAGAAGGAGGAAGGTCAAAGAAAGTATGGTCTTGGAGCCGGGAATGCAGCCAAGGCGAAGATGAAAAGAATGGAAAAGACTGAAAAACCTCTTTGTATTACTTTGTCATTTTGCATAAGGCTAGTTTCCTTCACAACCTTATGGATTTTAATTTTGCAAAGATTGAAGTGGGGCTGAAAACAAGCTTCCAAGGTGTGCAAGACAGTTATTGCCTAAAACTATTTTCCTCTTCAAACTTTCCAACCACAGCCAGGCTAGAACATTAACTGTGTGAACCAAGAGAAAGGATTTGTGAAAATCAACATGTGCAGTCCTGGGCATGGCAAGTAATCAGCGAAAGACAGTAATGGTGAAAATAATGACAGTGATGGCAATGATGGTGAGGATTGTATTAAGAAATGTCCAAGGTCACTCCAAAGCAGCAGGCAGAAAACCGTCTCATGCGCCCTGACAGGTATACCATTGGGCTTTCATCATTCACGATCTTTTCAATGCTTAAAATTGTTTTAACATAATCTGATTTCTTTCTCTGTCCAAAGTGTCAGGTTCATTCAAAGGGTTTCAACAGCAAACAGAATCCTTCCTGTCTCTTTTCTAAGGGGATTTCTGGATGTACCCATGAGACAAGCAATAAGCAAGGAGAGGGGCCTTCTCCAAGCTTTACGTCCTGGTTTATCAGCCTTACCTTTAAGTAGAAAGTAGGAACAGAGAATGGATTAACAGGCACTTCCATATATTATACAAATAAAATGGACATTAAATGGAAACATAGAATTCTTGTAGTCTTTCTGATATGGTTTGGCTCTGTGTCCTTACCCAAATCTCACCTCAAATTGTACTCCCCATAATCCACAGGTATTGAGGGAGGGACCTGATGGGAGATGACTGGATCATGGGGCATTTCCCCCATGCTGTTCTCATGATAGTGAGTAAGCTCTCATGAGATCTGATGGTTTTGTAAGTGTCTGGCAGTTCCTCCTTCACGTGCTCTCTCTCTTTCCTTCCACCCTATGAAAAAAGTCCTTGCTTCTCCTTTGCCTTCCACCATGATTGTAAGTTTCCTGAGGCCTCCCCAGCCATGCGGAACTGTGAGTCAATTAAACCCCTTCCCTTTATAAATTACCCAGTCTTGGGTATTTCTTTATAGCAGTCTGAAAATGGACTAATACACCTTCTATTTCATGTTAGGGAGCTCACTTTGTTATATTTCTAATGCCCTAATGTAAGGCAAATATTTTCTGTTACATTCCTGGGATTGTTCCTTAAAAAAGGAGTGCCTTATATTACATTACTCGCAAAATCGCACAAAGAAGATGTTTTTTTCAATTATTTGATTTTGAACTACAAAGTATTTCATGGAAATGGCATACAAGCCTAAAACAACCTCAATCTATGCTTGCTTGTGGTCCTTATAGATGTTAGTATAGGTAAAAAAAAAAAAGAAACGAGAATTTTAACCTGGATTCAGTCATTTATTCATAGAGGTTAAAATTTTATATTTCTAACTATCAAATGCAATTAAAATAGAGAAACAAGCATTTAAAAATAACTTTTAAAAGCAACCTAGTAAGTGGTTACATTTTGGTGATCACAAATATATGCCTACATGACAATGAAAAGCCAACCACCTAATGTTGCCCAAATAAGTCCTTGTGGCCCGGCACAGCAGTTCCTGTTACCACATTGAGCAGGGATTCAAAAATGCTGTTTCCCAAACAACTTAGAAGTGAGTAGGATGAGTCTAGAAAGCTGTGTTAGGTGACTCAAATAGAAGTCAAGAAAAAATACATATAAAATTTTTGAATAAAATCATTCCAGGAAATGATTTTATTTTAATAAAATTAAAATAATATTTTAATATTAAGATGTTCCCTTAAATATAAATAAGTACCTGTATTAACAAATTAAATACCTGTTGACATTTGACTATCTCCTCTATATTTCTAAAATATATGGCTATATAAAGATTTTCAAATTGGCCAAACATATTTTTTGTTCTTAATTGTCTTTTATTTAGGTATATGTAGTATGTAGTATTATAGTTAAACATAATGGAGCATCACTTAAAAAGCAAAGACAAATAAATCATTCATAGCCTTTCAAAGGAAAAAGAAAAGACAGAGGCAGCCTGAATAGAATGGAGGAGGAGACTGAAAAGCAACAGCCCATTTGCTGGAGCACAGCGTCTGGGATATCAAGCTGTCCTGGTTCCAGCATCCCTCTCAAAACTCCCCTTGGGAACACATTTTACACAAAGATTTGCTTCCCCAATGGTACAGGTGCCCGATTCTTAATTAAATCATCTCTCACCCACAATAGCCTGTAGAGACCAATGATGCCTGTGGAGAAAGAACACTTTGTTGTGTCATGTTTTGTTCTGAACATTCCTGAAAGTCTAAAAAGAAGCCACCTGACAATCGTAAACTAAAAAAGCCAGAAGGAGCAAAAATGGGCTCTTAAGATTATGACTCTTTGTTTCTTGCTAAAGATTTCATTTCTACTCAAGATCATAGAAATTTGGAGCAAGAGGAATTTTTAGAGATTATCAAGGACACATTTCTGGTTCAATGTAGAAAAAGAGGATAATATCCCTTTACAGATTTTTTTACTTGTATTCCCAATAAGAGATATTTTCCTAGGAAATCTTATCAGGCATCTTACCCAAGCTCAGTAAACCCAAAAGTTCTATTCCTATTAATGTTAACATAAAGTTAAGTCTAGAGCTCTTAATAATTGATGAATCTTTTTAAGTGACTATTAGCTTTGATTTAAGAAAGAGACAGACACATTTTCACACTTCACCGACATCATCACTTCCACAAGAGACATCTGCACATTCCTCCCTGACTCCATGTCATATGGTCACCATTAAAGGTCACCACAATTGAAAATCTATTCCTAAGAACCTAGAAGGTTATTTAATCAACTAGGGGAGAAGAGCTGTCAGGCCCAGGAATACCACCGTGAAGGAATTCGGGTCCCCTACAATCAAGTGGGTAGTATTTCATCCTGAAGTCCAAATTTCCTTCCTTTTAGTTCTGTTATTTTTTAAACCACAAATATATTAATACATTCTAAATACCATTCTACATGAAACATTTAAAGGTTTTCTAATTTTGCCATATTAAGTCAATGATTTGTGTGTGTGATCCTGGCAGCTAGAGATTTTCCTTGTGATCAGAATTGCTTGAGTCCAGTTTTCAACTAATAACAGGACAGCAGAAGATGAAGCCAAACTACTGAACTGCTAAACCAAACTTCCTGAGGATAGAAAACATAAGGAAACAAAGATAAATCATCCCATATATAACCCACATCTCATCCCTTTGGGGAGATATTCAAACCTGGCTAAATACTACAGCTAAAACTCTAACCACCTTGAGCAACGCTGAAAACCATAGAAAAATGTGAAAGCCTAGAAGTACTAATTTTTAATGAAACAGAAGCTGATTAAGATGAAACACAGTTACAATCCTTCATAAGTGCATGAGCCAATTTCTTACAATAAATCTCTATACCAAAAAAAAAAAAAAGATGACATAGAATCAATGTGGGGAAAACATACTGAGACTCCTCAAAGGGTGCTTAGCGCAGGAAAAGTAAACCAAGAAGTTTATGTAGAAAAGAACAGGTTGAGGAAGGGATGAAGAAGGTTAATTCAGTCAGTGAGAGAGACTGAAGTTTGGGGAAGAAATAATCTAAAAAATTATTCCAAGTCATTTGGAATCTGAGAGCCCAGGCTTTAAGCTACTAATGTGGCCATGGAAATCAGTTTTGATTTGAACTCACGAGTTATTTATGAAATGTACCAAGAAAACATATTTTCCTCAAGAATGAGGGAATCCATATCAGGAATGAAATAGGACACAAAAATGTGTTAGGTCATGAAGTTCTATCACCATAAAAAGGCTGCATGTGATATTGTGAGACTTGGGCGCTTGCCCTGGAAATCCTCACATTATGGAAAAAATAGATTTGTTCACTGTAAATATCTGGCCGGTGGATGACATGCTCATGCATGCAGCTTTGTTCTTATTCTTTGAGAAAAGGGACAGCAAAGAATAAAAAATTATCAGTGAGACTCTGATGTAGGCTATAAGGAAAGTGTGATCCAAAACCTACTGTGCAGGAATATTCTCATCTTTTCCTTCTGGGTTAGTCAAACCAGGAAAGCTGCAATGTTTCCTTAACTTAGATAAAAGAAGTGTATCTGCATCTTCAGTCATGCTCTATGTACAATGAGGGCAGCTCTAGCCCCTTTTTGAAACCTAGTACCAATTCCTATCAAGCACTCAACAGTTTTGGGTTGGGGATGGCAGACTATCATTTTGTTTCTGTTTTTACTTTTGGAGTCAAATATTTTTTATTGCTTGGTAAAGAGAAAGGGAGACATCATACCCCAAAATGAAATGAATAAATATTTTAACATTATATTTTCTTTGTTGTTACTTTGTATTTTATTTAATCATCATGGCTCAATAGTTTTACAAGTTTCCTTTGTAGTCCTACCTCTTTCTCAATCATTATCTGAGCTCACTTCTTGTGATAAAAGAAAAATTAAAAGTATGGACTTGGAAGTCAGGTAATCTCTGTTGAAATGTACATTTATTAGCTAGATGACCTTTGGCAGTTAATTAACCTCTCTGAGGATAATAGTATCTACTTCACATAGTTATTGTTAAGATTAAAATGAGGGCGGGGAATGAAAAGCATTTAGCCCAATGCCTGTAAATGCACACAATAAATATTCAATAAACGGTGTTTTAAAATAGTCTTCATATCTTTTCGTGTCACTAGATTGGCAAAAAAGTTTAAGTTTTATATTAGTAATTGTCAACAAGGGTGTGTAACAACAAGAACTTCGATATTTTACTGCAGAGAACGTATGGCAGGTAAAAGATGACAACCACAAATTATTGTTCTCTATCATATTTACCCCAATAAGATTTAGGAGTTCTGCGCCTCCTCTCCAAGATTCTCAGCAGGCCCTGTAACTCCTTTACCAATAGAATGTGGCAGAAATGATGTTACGCAAACTTATAGGTCCAGGCCTTAAGAGACTGATAGCATTCATTTCCAGACACTGGTAACATTTGTTCTTGGGACACTGAGCCACCATATGTAGCAAGTCAGAATACACTGAAGCCATCATTCTTAACCTCAATTCAAGTGTACAGGCCCTGAAGGATGAGATGCCATGTGGAGAGACCAAAGAATACCAAGATGTGGCTATGAGTGATGAAGCTGTGTTAGATGTGGATCCTTTGTGCCAGCAGCCTCGGCTTACGTTACATGGATCAGAGACAAGCTGCTCAGCCAAGCTCCTCCCACACTCATGACCTACAACATTATGAGCAAAATAAAATTGATGTTTTAAGCCACTCGACTTGGGGTCATTTGCACCATTAAATAATTGGAAGAGAATGAAATGGAGATAATCTCTTTGGAAAACCATTTGGCATAATTTTGTAAAGGTGAAGATACATATACCTATGAACCTATGACCCAATGATTCCACACATGGAAGACTGGCTGCAGAGAAAATCAAAGAGCTATAGCTGCACACATCTACATGGATGACCAAAAGTAAAAGGGAACAAAAGAGATCATCTCGAGAGTATATGCCATGTGATGAAAGAAAAGAAAGAGTATTATTCTACCTCAAAGGGCCCAAACATGGCCTTTGAAGGGTATGGGCAGGGCATGAAAGTTAAGGCTGAGATAAGGAAAGAACCTCAGTATCTATAAAATGAAAAAAATAAGCAGTCATAATCTTACCAAAATCAGAATGTAGAATGGTCATCACCGTCTACTCAACAAATTTCAAAGCACTCACTATGTGCCAAGACCCTGGACTTATGCTGGGATACAATGACAAAATTCCTAGAGTCCAGGGAAGTTTGGAATGTCCCCCCTAACTCTAGAGGAATGTGTTTTTAAAAGAGCACAAGTGGAAGGACCTAGCTCTTTGGTTAGAAAAAGGGGAATAGCAGAGGTATGATATCTCTTGGGGGGCCACTCTGTCAGCCATGCCAATGCCTCCCAACCCTGCAGCTTGGGCAAAAGGCAGAAACTACACCCAGCTTTGATGAACATCCCTGGGTGAATTTTTTCTTGGCAACGGTTTACAATGATTGCCTTCTCTCCTGCACATGGGCTGAAACGGAGTAGGGAGAGGAAGGAAGGTGGCTGTCAGGAAAACGAATTTTCAGAGATGGAGTTTCAGGACCTGAATGATTTCAAAGTTTTCCTGTGGTACCTCCAGCTCAGGTTACATAAGAGTAGCACATCTGCTCTAAATTAGCATTCCTTTCCTTCTTCTACACCCAACCTGGGCAAACCCTCCAAATTGTAATGATCCAGAAAGAGGATCATTATTGTTTTTATCTTTGCTACATGAATATTGTGGGTGAAGTAAACAGACAAAGGCCATGCCAAAAGCCATCACCAGGGAGACTGCAGAGTAATTTTGTTCAAGATTTCCTTCCCCCACCAAATATTTCTATACTGGAGAAATCTAGTTCTACACTGGAAAAATCTGAGGGCCACAAGCCTCAAAAAAAGGCCCTGATGACAGGACCAATGTAGAAACAATAGGCACAATAGCCAATGGGTAGAAACTTACCAGGGAGGGGGTGTCACAAAAGACATTTAAGCCGCTGGCTTTTAGGTACCAAGGTGTTTACACAGAATGCTAACTTCAGAGCCAGCTGCTGGCTGCTAGCTCCTCGTCTCCCCAGCTGCTCTGTACA
The DNA here is from genome assembly GCF_001604975.1 of Cebus imitator. Taxonomy (NCBI): domain Eukaryota; kingdom Metazoa; phylum Chordata; class Mammalia; order Primates; family Cebidae; genus Cebus; species Cebus imitator. Next base: position 5,180,868 of record NW_016107385.1, read on the forward strand.
GCACAGAGTCTAAATAAACTGAATTTGGCATATCTAAAGGAAGCCTCTGAAGTGGGAAAAAATCTCCCTCCTTTCCTAACGACAGCAGACATCATCTCCCAAGTGAGTAGCCCAAAGTGGCCAAAAACTCTTTATACAGACTGCTCCCATTTTAACACGGAGCCCCATTTCAAAACAAGCCCCCCGCCAGCTGAGTCCTCCCCAGGCCTGCCTACCCATTCCGGCTTAGGCTTCCCCTTCAAGCAGTCCACACAATGATTCTCTGCTAAGGGAAAGGCACTGTGCTATAATCAGCAGCTATATGGCTTTAACTAGTATCAGAATCATGTGGACAGTTTGTCTGCCATGGACAGCAAATCCCCAGCCATACCCCAGACCTAGCTAATCAGAATTCTCAAGAGTGGGACCCTATAATCTGATGTTTTCTACAGGTTGAGAGCAACTCTTTGGAGCCTGCTTCTCAAAGCTCTAATGATTCCAAGGCCATCAAACTAATTCACATTCAGCATTGAATGAACAGTAAGGCTTTGCCCACGTTAAGTTTCTGCTATTAACTGGACTCTGGCCTAAAGAAAAGAAATGACTCTCTAGAGTGAGAATTCAGATCCAGTTATAAATTTCATGGGGATTGTTTTGATTGAAATTTAGATATAAGGCCAGGTGTAGTGGCTCACACCTGTAATCCTAGCACATTGGGAGGCCAAGGTGGGTGAATCACTTGAGCCCAGGAGTTTGAGACCAGTCTGGGTAACATCACAAAACCCTGTCTTTATAAAAAATATAAAAATTAGCTGGGCATAGTGGCACATGCTTGTAGTCCCAGCTACTCGGGGATGCTGAAGGGGAAGAATTGCTTGAACCCAGGAGGTAGAAGTTGCAGTGAGCCCAGATCATGCCACTGCACTCCAGCCTGGGCCACAGAGTGAGACTCTGTATCAAAAATAAAATAAAATATGTCATGCATATGGAAAAACCTCAGGACTCTGGGTTGCTGAGGGTCTGTCAGAGAAGATCACTGCTGAGCAACCTGCTCAGAAACCTTAAAGATGCCCATGTGCACTCCCTCTCAGGCCCACAGTGGGGAGAGGAGGAGGCCTGTAGCAGGAATAAAGAGCCAGCAAATGGAGATGTAATGCCTCATTAGCAAGATTTCCAAAAACTACTGGATTTAATTAAGAATCATTGACATGTTCCTGCTCACTTGTGTAGGAAGATGGGGAAAGTTTTATATATGCTGGAAAAAAACAAGTAGAAAGTTCAAGAGGCTTGAGAAGAAAGAAATAGGAGAAGACAGTGAGATAAAATAAATCGGAGGGAAAGGAGGCTAGGGACCAAAATGTAATATAAATAAGACATCCTTTCATTCATTCAACAAATATTTATTAACACTTTCTTTCCCTAAATTCCACATTCCTCATTTAAGGCAGTCAAAATGCTCAGCCATCCCAAGGCTGTTCTACTCTCCATATAAAGCTTTAGTTTCTCCAGCGTTTCCCCATTACCATGTCTCATTTTCCATCCAGGGTTCTTCCTATTTCCATGGTTTTGCTCATTTTGCCCGAAATGCTCTTCCCTTTTTCCTCCACCAAGTCAAATCTGAATCATTCTTCAAGGCCTAGCTGAAGTCACCCTCCTCCATGCCTAACTGCCTTCATGCCGCTCTTTGTGACATTATAATATTGAGCTTATGTTACGTTCCACATAAACACTTGATATTTCTTGATTTGAATTGTTCTATTATTATTATTATTATTATTATTATTATTATTATTATTAGAGATAGGATCTTCCTCTTTTCGGAGCTCAGCAACACAATCATAGCTTACTGCAGCCTTAAACTTCTAGGCTCAAGGGATCCTCCTTCTTCAGGCTCTCAAGTAGATGGTAGTACAAATATTTGCCACTACACCAAGCTAAATTTTCTTGTTTGTAGAGACAGGGTCTCACAGTATTGTTCAGGCTGGTCTCGAACTTCTGGCTTCAAGCAATCCTTCTACGTCAGCCTCCCAAAGCACTGAGATTACAGCATCAGCCACCATGACTGGCCTATTGCCTTATTTTTGATTGCAACAGTGAAGATCCCACAGGATTTAATTGATAAGGTGAAGGCTCAATTTAGAATCAGAATGAGGAACTCATTTCCTTGTAGCAATAGCTGTAAATTATTATTATGTTCATAAAGTGGATATTACTTCTCTAAGGCAAAAGTGAAACAAGTGGTTGAAGATGTGGAGAATACAAAAAATGTTAGGAGCTGAGTAAAAACTGCTTTGGAAGAAAATCACAAGATTGGGAATTTTTTTTTTTTGAGACGGAGTCTCGCTCTGTTGCCAGGCTGGAGTGCAATGGCGTGATCTCGGCTCACCGCAACCTCCGCCTCCCGGGTTCAAGCAATTCTCCTGCCTCAGCCTCCCGAGTAGCTGGGACTACAGGCACATGCCACCACGCCCAGCTTATTTTTGTATTTTTAGTAGAGACGGGGTTTCACCATGTTGGCCAGCATGGGCTCGATCTCGACCTCGTAATCCACCTACCTCGGCCTCCCAAAATGCTGGGATTATAGGCGTGAGCAACAGCACCCGGCCAAGATTGGGAATTTTTAAATTTGCAATTAAAATACAAAGCTTCTGGCCCCCTTGCTTTCAGATGCATAGTCACAATCGGTTGTAAGAATTTCTACTTCCTCTTCTACACTTGACTCTCAACAGTTTAGTATCTCATTAAATTTATTTTTCTTGGTCAAGTCATCGCCAGGAAGGTTATTGTGTTAAACAGCAACATTTAATAGAAAAACAGGAACTAGTAACATGGGTGCCAGTCTCCCCATAAAACATGCAATGGCCTTTCCTGGGAAGACACAGTAGACTGATTGAATGTGATCCCCTTCTGATTTTCTGAGCTTCTCTCATGGGACTCTTGCAGTCACTTGGACTGTTCAGCAAAGTTCCAGAAGGTGCCCTGCCACTGCCTGCGAAGTCCATTGTCTGCCAGCCACATGCCTGTTCCTGCCTTTTGCTTGGAACTATGTTTTCTATTGTTGTGTGACTGAGCCCAGCCTTTGCCGTGGGCACTTCCTGAGTCCTGATACCTAGCTGAAAGTATGAATAGAACCCCAAAGAGTTTGGGCCATTCTCTGAGCTCCGGATAAGGACTGGATTCACAATAATTTCAAGTTTCCTAAGGTTTTCATTAAAACCTCACCTTCTGTCATATAATTAGCTAAGAGGCCAATTTTGCACTCCTCAAAATGCAGTAGGTTCCTTAGTGTGAAAGAGGTATTACTTTTGATTGTTTATATGCAACAACCACACTCATAATTAAACGCACTTGTTTTATGGAGTGAAACAAAGTATTCCTTTTTTTTTTTTCTTTAATGATGAAATAAATGTGATCTTCCAGGTACACTCCACCAGAAAAAGGAAGAAAGCCTCAGATGGTCATGCATATAACTTTCTAAATACACAGTGTGTGCTCACTTCCCAGGTTAAGAAGGGCTCTGCACCTGTGGAAGGCTCATGCTAAGGTAAGAATTGTGGCAAAGAGGTGAACTTATAAAAGTCCTAGGATTATGGCTAAATGGGACACTTGACCTCTCTTTAACCTTCACATGCCCACTTGGGTCTCTTCAAAGTGTACCTTCCTTTCTTTCCTATTCTAAAGTCTTTTTAATAAACTTCACTCCTGTTCTGAAACTTGTTTCAATCTCTTTTTCTGCTTTATGCCCCTCAGTCAAATTCTTTCTTCTGAGGAGGCAAGGACTGAAGTTGCTCTGGACCCGTATAGATTTACCACCAGTAACTCAGGGTAACTTGGATCTCTTCCACCAGTAACATTATAATCTAACACTGACAGATTAAATGGGGAAATCTGGGGGCAAGATCTGTTCAGATTTTTCTTTGCCTCTCTGTGTGGCTTTCCTTCCTCCTGGAGGTGGGGCCGTATAACGGAGGTATTATGACCTACAATCAGACAAAAGAATTTCTTTATGACCAGCTCGAAGACAGAAAGGTGGGAGAAGGTTATATTTTTAGCTTCTATGGCTTGCCTTGGGGAGAAAAGGAGTATTCCTAATTTGAATTAAGAAACACACTGAAGCAGGTCATTTGTGGCTTGAGTCCCAGTCCTTGGATTGGGATGGACTCCAGCTGCCAATGGGCAATGACTATAGCTCTTCTCTATCCAAATACGTAACTTTGGGCACTTAACTTTTCTAAGTCATGGTTTTTTCATCTATAAAATGGCCACTATAGTAATGTCATGGGATTCTTGGGGTGTTGCTTTTCCAGCTGAAAACCTCTGTGGCCAGTGGCACCTCTGCCCGAGTTTTGCTCAGGCCCACTGGGCTCATCCTGCCCACTTAACCTGGCTGGCTGCACTTGGCTTGCTCTACTGGCCTGGATCCCACACCTGCCAAGAGCAAGTGGAGCAGTAAGGGGTATGTGAATGAGCAAGCATGGGGTCCGACCACTGAGCACACCCAGGTATGCTGGCAGTGGGTGGAGTGGACAGCTCCAGGCGCCAGCCCAGGTGTGCCATAAGCAACTTCCACAGCTAGCACTGTGGAATGCAGTGGTGCTCAGAAGCTTGGAGACACCAGGAACCACAGAGCTCCAAAGAGCGTGTCACAGCTCTGGCTGGGGGAGCTCCTAGGTCTGGGCACCCTGAAGGGCCACAACTCTTATTTCATTCTCTCATCTATCCTTGTCACTCAAAATGTGGCAAGCAAGGGGCGTGTTTCAGCCCTGTTTGTGTTATAGCCCTTTCAGCCTCGCCCTTCAGTGGGTCCTGAGTTCTTGTCCTGCATCCAGGAAGAATGTGGTACATGGACACATGGAGAGTTAGCAAGGCAAAGAGGAGCTTTATTGAGTGACAGAACAGCTCAGAGGAGACCTGCATTGGGTAGCTCCTCTCTACAGGCAGGGCATCCCAGTGAATGTTCAGTTCTAGAGTGGGTAGCCTCTCTGCAGGAAGGTCGTTTAGTCATCTCCTTGAGTCTGGATGAGTCCAGGTTTTTATGGGTTTCAGAGGGGAGGAAGTGCCTGCTGATTGGTGCATGAGTGACCATGGGTAGGCCTGGAAAAAGTGCTGTAAGTTCCCACTCTGGTCTGTGGGGCTGGCAGCCTGGCACCCAGGCTTCAGGCCTTCCCCAGCTTGAAGGTAGGGCTTCACCAGGGACTCATCCCTTTCCACCCAGGAACCTGTCTGCCTCCTGCAGTCACCCAGGCTGTTTGTGCCAAGGGGCACCTGCAGGCCCATGCAGAGCCACCCTCAACCTCTCTTCAGGCTCCCTCCCATGCTTAGAACCCAAAGTTTGGAGGGGGCCAAGGCAGCAGGGAGCTGGAGTGTCAGTGCTGCCCTGAATGTGTGCACACCCAGCCAGGTTGCAACAGCCCCTGGGCTTGGGCTCAACTTTGTTCCAAAATCAGAGTGGGTGCAGGGAGCAGGGAGACGCCAGGTAGTGGGATCAGGCACTTCCAAGCCTGTGGGTGGCAGACGGCCCTTCCCAGGCCCCCAAGAGTAGATGCCCAGGTCTGCAGCCATGGCTTGGGCAGCTGTAGCTATACCCAGAAGGGCAGGGCTCCTGCCCAATCCCAGCCCCCAAAAGCACAGGGATGCCCAGGTCCACAGCCGCAGCTGCTCCTAGGGAGCACAGGGTTCCTGCCCTGCCTCTTCCCAGCTCCTGCTGGCTCTGTGGAGTGTGCAGCCCTGGCCATGCCTCACCCCATGCAGCTGGCATCATGGCAGCAGCCGCTCCAGACAGGCCTCCGCTACCATCAGTAATATGTACCTTATAAGACTTTTATGAGGCTCTAATTAGATTGCACTTGTAAGATAGGTGACTAGAACAAAGGAGAGTGTGGCAAAGAACTGGCTATTTGTTGGGTGATATTGTTGACCTACGCACAACAAAAACTAGTCATCTACCTCATTCTATTTGGAAAGTCACATGGCTTTTAATCTCATGCACCACCCAAAATGCTAACAAAATATGGATAGAAGCACCTTTATTTATCACAATTTTCAGGCTCACTATTATATTTCCTGCATGTCCTGAGTATATTCACATATGCTACAGAACAAGTCTCAAATGTGAACAGAATACTGTCCAAATTGATGACCATCTTAATTAATTGTTTTTTTTTTTTTCTGTCTTCTCCACTAGATTCCAGAAGAAATGAAAGTGAGAGAGAGGTCAGGAAGAAGGGCAGGGAAGAGAATAAGCATGAGAGAGAGAATGAATGGGGAAGGGAGGAAGAGTTCTAAAGGCAGTTCCTTGGACTGGCTCAGAGAGATACCTGGAACAGACCATGCAGAGACTCTTAAATTTTATATCTGAAAAAGCCAGTAGTCACATTTTAGTACCTTTTTCTCCAAGCAGGACTACAATGAAACCTAATCCCTCTAGACCAATGGGATATCTGTCCCAGACCTTAAGGATTCCTAGGAAGAGCCAAAGTTAGCAATCCCATTTCTCCTATTAATTAAAACTTCACTCCAACCTGCCATCTCTAGATCTCAACTTAGATATGCAATAATGTGCCTTTATTTCAGACTTCCATGTTACACTGTAAGATGTCAATTGTATGGGAAGAAAACATCAAGAAAAACAAGAAAGCTGGTTTCTTTGATTTGAGGGAAAATATGTAGACCTTTTGGGCACTGGCCCAGGGAAGTCTGAAAAAAAGGGATTAAGTCCCCTAAAGATTAGTGTTTCCCACAGGGGCCCCAGCAGAAGGGCAACTATTAAGGAAGGAAAAGTAGCCCCACCTACAAAAAAGAAGGTCATGATAGATCTACATATTTCCCATATTAACTCAAACATTTTCCCACCATACCATAAGCAACAATGAAGACAAATCCGCAAATTTCCTGCCTCCTGGCAGGCTGTGAGAACAGCAGCACTGAGATCCTCTGAAGTCCTGGGAAGAGCAGATGACAAGTCTGGGAGTGGCCCTGTGAACTGAAAGCAAGAAGTTCAACTACATGCAGAAGTAGTAGTTGTGGTGACCAAGCTTCCAGAGGCCCTCACTGCTGATGCTGCCCTTATCACAGGTGCGGCCCTCATTTTGTCAGAACTTCTGTGGTAGATGCTCTGCTGATCCCAACCCATCCGAAGTAGCACTCAAGGCCACAGAAGGCAGTGGCTTTGAGCCAAAGATAAATAGCTCCCTGAGTCATTTAAACTCTGAAAGCATCTTGTGGCAAGGCCTCTTTGAAAACATTGCTAAGTTCTCCACATAGCCTCATTTGCCCACCACAAATCACCAAGTCGCATTCACCCTCAAGATGATACACAATTCATACAGGATCCCAGAAAGGACAGATCTATTGCATGTTATTAAAGAATTAAACAACACTGTTCTTAAATTAAAAATACAACTCCTGGAAGACCAGTTGGCATTATCTTTTAAGGTTGACCATGCTTCATTTCCTAGTGTCAAAGAATGTATAGTCTAGTTTACATAGAATGTATATCTATAAACACATATTAGTATACATAGATATATACATTTATATAGTGTATATATATATATATATATGTATATAGATCTATCTACACACACACACACACACACACACACACACACACACGCCCACACACACAGTAGTTCCACCTTATCCATGCTTTCACTTTCCCTGGCTTTACTTACCCTCAGTCAACTGTGGTTCAAAAATATTAAATGGAAAATTCCAGAAATAATTCATAAGTTAAAAACAAAAGTTGACTGTGTTTATAGTCTTCAGCTCAACATTGCATTCCCAGATATATACTCAAGAGTAATACTTACACATATATACCTGGAGAGGAACAGAAGCAAGTTCATAGCATTGAATAGTGTAATACTAAAAAACTGGAAATAACCAAATACCTATCAATGGTAAGATAAATAAATAAATGGTATATATCAATGTAATGAAGAATTATGCAACAGTGAAAATAAATGAACTACAGCTATGTTCGACAACACAGAACATTTTAGTATCATAATATTAAGTGAAAAAGGCAAATTCCAAGAAACTTTGCATGGCATGATACTCTTTATATAAAGTTTTAAAATAAATAAAATTGAATGATAGATTGTCTTAAGTCAAAAGAAAAAAGAAAAAAAAAGAATTAATAATGACTGCCTCTGAGGATAACAGAAGACAGAATAAAGAGGAGTTCTTGGGTCTTGATGACAGTTGATTAGGTTCCAGTTCTGGCATGGGTGATGATTTCACAGGGACTTACGGTATCAGTTAATTAACTTTTAAAAGGGTCATACATAAACAAATGATGATAATATATAAAACAAACAAACAAGCAATTACTCCACAAATATTCCCTGAGTCTTTGTGTTGAGTATAAATCTAACAATGACATCTTTGTAGCAGAGGAGAGAGAGTTAAAAAAACCTCCGTAGGTGGCTTTCTCACTGTTTCTCTCCCTGGTATGCTCAGAACTCATTACTCACAATAAAATCAAGTTACCATCTCGGAAAATATTTCACATGGAGAAAAAAAATGGTCCCAATAGCCCCTGATATCTTATTCAGGGCCATTTTGTCAGTGACAATTTTGTCAGCCTCCAAACACAGCAGAGTGGAAAACTGGTCATTCTTCATCCTTATCGTGTTTATTTTGCTGGTCTTAGGCAATGCTCATGCAAGTCTGATGAAACCCAGCTATTGCTCAATAAACCCCAGCCTTCTTGCTTGTTGCGGCAAATAAAATTAGCTTCTGTATCTATGTTCTGAACCACTGTGGCCACCCAAGATCTACGGCTGTCTCCTTGTGGTTGGCCTGGTTGACAAAACCTAACAGAAGAGAGGAGGGAGCTAACCCAGAAGGGAGTCAGGCAGTGGGTATGATATTCCTCCTCTGAAGAAGACTTGCTCACCTTCAGGTTACCCTGCACTGCTCCCCACGGCCTCCCAGCTGCTCATCCCCATCCCAGAGACTAGTAAACTCACAAACACTCTTCCAGCTGAATGGAGGGAATTGATTAGGAAGAAATGGTTTCATTTTACTAAGCATTTTCAAGTCACTCAGGGAAAACAGAAATTATCATTACTAAACAGTTGCTTGATTTAGGCCCGTTTCGTCCATTGTCTGCTGTGTGAGTAATGACCAGCTGAACTGACCCTATTTCTTGTACGATTTTAGTGCCCCAAATAGAAATTCTTGCACTCTATAGACATTCTCTTTCTATAACAAGGGGGAAATACTAATATAATTAGTCTCTGCCATTTAGGAGCACGCTTTCTGTTCAGAAACCTCAGATGTCTCTCGATCCCCATGTGAACAACATGAGCATCATTAGCAATTCATGTGACCAAGAGTAATACTCACTATTTTGGAGCAAAAAGGCCTTGTCAAGAAAGTGAGCTTTCCAAAAGTCTGCAATTAACAAGAAATGGGCATAAATCCAGGCTACCTAGTCCTGAGAACTCCTGTCTCTGTCTTCTTTTTGTCTGCAGAACACGGCCATTCCCAGACACTACCTTCTCATCAAGATGCTATGAACAGAGAGCTGCTGGGGCTTTGGAGTTCTTGGACAAAAGCCATGATAATGCAGTGACAACTGCCTCCTGGAATTTCATCTGCAAACTCAGATGACACAATAACCTCTGTGGGAACTATCTAAGTAAGCCCTTGACATTTATCATGCATAAAACATATTTCAAGCCACTTCTTGGAGGAAGCTTCACTTAGAGACAAATGCAGCATATCAGACTGTGTTCTCTTCCAGCCAGCCTGAGACATGAGAAGTTCTTATCAATCTTTCTGATTCTCTTCCAAGGGCTCCATTCACAGGCACAGTGGCCCCCAAGATCAGGTCATATGCTGGATTGATACGTTGTTGTAAAAACCCACAGGAGTCTGTACCTCTGGCCACTCCCCAGTGTCCCTCTTCCAGGCGATGAGGTGAATTCTAGATGGTCCCTAACTGTACAAGATGACTATCATATCACATAACCACAAAAGGAAGAGAGAGATTTCCAACAAGATGGTGATTCCCAAACGCAGGGCTTTACTAGAACAGAAAAGAAGCCAGCCTCAGGAACTGGCCAGATTTAGCACTTCTAGGTGAGCTATCTAAACATTGCCTGGGCCTTGCCTAAACCCATTGGTGAGGACACACTGAGGCAACAATGCTCTGACCATGAAGGTGAGGCAATGGCACAGTTGTGAGAGTCTTAACACAGCCTTGGGTGCCTTTGGACAAGCCAGGCCCTGCTGTGTGGCCATCCTTCACCCTCTCTGGGGATGGGATGAGGAGGGCAGGCCTTCCCACCAGCTTAGTCCTCTCCATCTTAGCATTCTTTCCCCACATTCACGGTTCCTTATACTCGTGCCTTAACCCACAAGCCCCTTTTCTCCCCATAGGACACCCAGCTCACCTGCAATACAGGAACCTCATATTTGCTTAGCCAAAACCAATAACCCTGCTCAAAGGAGAAAAGGGCAGGGAGACATTTGGGTTGTCTTGACAGGGGCACAATAGACTTTAGAGTAGGGGCCATTTTTATTTGTTCTGCCAATGCATAAATGATTATCCCTTACCAGGAAAAGAACCACTTCAGTCCTTTGTCCTTTGGACATGAGAGATCGCTAGGCTACTGACCTATAAATAGAGTCCTGTATTGGGATGGCATATCCCAAAGCAGCATCTGGGAAACAAGACCCCAGCGAGCTCCACTCAGGCGTGTTTTGTCATACTTCCCCCGCACTCAACGCCTCAAGGGTGCCAAAATCAGCTCAGGATGGACACGAGGAAGAGCTGTTCTCAGGCTTATCTTCCCTAAAATCTGATGGTTGAAGAGAAAATAATTTGAGGATATCTCCAACGTTCCAAAAGTAAGAGATGGATGGCTTGCAGCTTTGAGGATTCACCACCCACCGAGTGTGCTCTCCAAAAGCTCCCTAAGCAAGCGACAGTGGAATGTGGCTGGAAAAGAACAAATGAATCCAGGCTAGCAGCAACCCGCTGGAGTAATGGATCAACGAGTTTTACTGAAATACAGCAGACCAATGCAATCAGTACAATCATCAGGACAGAAAAACCCTGTGGGACAGATTGTTTCTTCTGAGACAGGATGTCTGAGAACTAACGTTTTCTGGTAATCCTTGCTGACTTGCCTTATGATTACTACAGTTTTTATTGCTCCATTTAAACATAAATCAGTCATCCTGGATGCTAGTCACAACCCAGCCTGAGTTCTCTATTTCACACATGTGCTGACTGCCTGATGTTGTTGTGCAAATAAAACAAAACCCTGAGATTCACTCCCTTCACCCTATTCTGAGTGTGGAGAAAATCAGGGTCTTATTTTTTTTGTTTGTTTCATGTCTCTCATAAGCAATTTCTCCTATTCCCTTAAGCCCTAAATGTCATGTAGGGTATAAATAGAACTGCTGCTGAAATTTAAACATCTATTTCTCAACAGTGTGTTAAAATCAAGCTTTTGAGGATGGGTAAAATAACTCCAAATTGGGTCTGTTGACCTTGAGATCAGCAGATGAGAATCTATCTTGATACATTAACCTCCCAGACTTTGTGTGGCATTTATCCAGCCTTAGAGGGTCAAAGGGCATTTCATCCTAAGTTGTGAAGGCAATAATATAAAACTTGTTAAAAGGACAGACAGCATTTCCTCTGTGCATGTTAAGACACTTAAGAAATATACAGTGAAGTCGATTCTTTCGCAAATATACAGTCTCTAAGTCTGTCACAACACAAACAAGGGGAAATGTGGCTTATTTATTTCTGTCCTCTCTAAATCCTTTATTTCCTCTCCTGAAAATACCCCAATGGCCTACCAGCTGTGACCTGGCTTCTGATGTATGTGTATACTTCAACTGCTTGTTGATGGTATTAAGAATTGAAGCATCCCTAAATCCAGCTCACAGGAAGCCAGGCCATAACTGCTAATATTAGATTACCTTCTAATTATTTATTCTATATCCCTCTTCACACCAGTATTCTAAGATCAACAGATCAAGGTTTGCCACTGAATATTAATGCTGCTGTTCAGCAGTATTCTAGAGCTGCATTTGTTTGTCTCCCTGGACAGAGGGACCAGCCACAGGCCAAAACGGAAATCCAGACCCTGCTCAATATCACATTAGCATGTCTCTTCCTATCGTGGTCACAAAAAGTCATTTCCCAGTTGTCCCACATGAATAGCTCCTTTACCACTTACAATGTGAATGAAGCCCAAACTAACCACTTGTTGCAAAACAGTAAAAGTGAATTGTCCTTTCTTTAAAAAATATAAGCAGGCAAGCAGACTGCCTTTGCCCTGTTTCTTTGTAAAAGCAGCTGCCTCTGTAGATTTACCCCATCTCCTAGAATTTACTGCTAGCCCATCCACAACAGGACAAACAAGAGACCTCCATGAAAAGAAGAAAACTTCCTGATGGGAGAGTAGTCCCCAGGCTGGTGTGAGAGCCGGCCACAAGGCAAGCCAGCAAGCAAGCAGCCAAGAGAATCTCAAAGAATGCGGGCTTTATTTGGGCTACTATAACAAAATAGCATAAAGTAGGTGGCTTATAAACAACAGATATTTATTTCTTAGTTATGAAGGCTAAGAAGTCCAACATCAAGGCACTGGCAGATCCAGTGTCTGGTGAGGGACCACTTCCTCATAGATGCCTGTTTTCTCACTGCGTCCTCATAATGGCCCAAGGTTCAAGGGATCTCTCTGATGTCTCTTTCATAAGGAAACTAACATCATTCCTGACGTCTTTGCCCTCAATTCCTAATTACCTTGCAAAGTCTTCATCTCCAAATACTCTCACCTCAGGGGTTAGGAGATCAACATGAATTTTGGCAGCGAGGGGAGTAGTGGGGAGAAACATTCAGATCTTCACATCTGTGGCGCTCCAGTGTTCCCCTTATGCCCTTTTTGTCTGACAATGTCTTTTTAAAAACTTACTGATTCTTTTATACTTTAAGTTCTGGGGTACATGTGTAGAACGTGCAGGTTTGTTACATAGGTATACACCTGTCATGGTGGTTTGCTGCACCCATCAACCCATCATCTACATGAGGTATTTCTCCTAATGCTATCCCTCTCCAGCCCCCCGATTCCCCAACAGGCCTCAGTGTGTGATGTTCTCCTCCCTGTGTCCATGTGTTCTCATTGTCCAACATCCATTGATGAGTGAAAACATGCAGTGTTTAGCTGTCTGTTCCTGTTAGTTTGCTGAAAATGATGATTTCCAGCTTCATCCATGTCCCTGCAAAGGACTTGAACTCATCCTTTTTTATGGCTACATAGTATTCCATGGGGGGGGGTGTGTGCGCACACGCATGTGTGCACGCCACATTTTCTTTATCCAGTCTATCATTGGTGGTCATTTGGATTGGTTCTAACTCTTTGCTATTATGAACAATGCTGCAATAAACATATGTGTGCATGTGTCTTCATAGTAGAATGATTTATAATCCTTTGGGTATATACCCAGTAATGGGATTGCTGGATCAAATTGTATTTCTAGTTCTAGATCCTTCAGGAATCGCCACGCTGTCTTCTACAATAGTTGAACTAATTTATACTCCCACCAACAGTGTAAAAGTGTTCACATTACTCTGTATCCTCTCCAGAATCTCTTGTTTCCTGACTTTTTAATGATTGTCATTCTAACTGGCATGAGATGGTATCTCATTGTGGTTTTGATTTGCATTTCTCTAATGATCAGTGATGATGAGCTTTTTTTCCTATGTTTGTTGACCACATAAATGTCTTCTTCTGAGAAGTGTCTGTTCATATCCTTCGCCTACTTTTTGATGGAATTGTTTTTTTCTTATAAACTTCTTTAAGTTCTTTTTAGATTCTGGATATTAGCCCTTTGTCAGATGGACTGCAAAAATTTTCTCCCATTCTGTGGGTTGCCTGTTCACTCTGATGATAGTTTCTTTTGCTGTGCAGAAGGTCTTTAGTTTAATTAGATGCCATTTGTCAATTTTGGCTTTTGTTGCCATTGCTTTTGGTGTTTAGTCATGAAGTCTTTGCCCGTGCCTATGTCCTGAATGCTATTGCCTGTTAGAGTCGTTACTGAAGGAACAAAGGGGAAGAGTTTGAACTATTAGAACACAGACATTTGGAGAAGGCTCCCTAGAAAATTGGAACCCAGACTTCTGCATAGCTGATATGAATGTTGACAGGGATTTAATTAATAGAATGTACTATTTACAATTAAAGATTTAATGCCCTGTATAAAAGGAAGACTAGCTATTGGTAAAGAATATTCATAGAGACAATATTAGACACAATTAAGTATAATCTATACTATGTATTATGTTTTACTATGAATAACATGTTAATGCTTATTCTAGTGTTTTCTACAATTTTTATGAGCGGTAATAGTACATAGCATGCAATATGTAAAACTAAGCCTATGTAGTAGTAGTATGTCTATTAGCGGGGAAGGGTATCACAAAGAAGGTAACGTTGCCCAGCTTGTGCTGATACCCTAAGAGAATGGAAGAGGGACCCTGAGGAGCTTAGATAAGGCCTCTGAGTACAGGTGCCTGTCATGTGTGCTAATATATGTCAGAGTACAGGAAAAATCTGGAAATGGTAACCAAATGCTACCGGTACCATTTGTAGGTCAATAGATTGAAGGACCATTTTTGTGGCAACACTGGCAAAAATAGGAAATGCACAGGAACAAGTCCCTACTTTTTCCTCATGCCCTACAGTTTTCTTCCAGTACTTGTATCATAGAGCCTAACACAGAGCCAGCTGGTAAAGGAGAAATGGAAATTTCAGAGCCTCATGCCCAGCATCACAAAGCAAAATAGAGGAGAAGTGATGAACTGAGAGACAATGGTTTGTTATTTGGCTAAAAGTGTCATATATGTGTTTGATCCATTGATAGGTTAAAACTGTTGAATTGCCACTTTTTATATTACACAAATTAACTTAAAAAAGATCCTAGAATCATTTGTGTAATTCAGCACCTACCATATATATGGAAAATGTACTGAATAAACACAGAAATATATGCTTTGCTCTCACGTCTCACAGTTAAATAAATCACAAAGGTTTTTAAAAAATATATGGGAAAGAAGGGTGGCTAAGGCATTGCAGGAAATATTATTTGAGTATTTCAACAATTACCTGCAGTCAGGGGTTCAGTTTTGGGTTGGGGCCGGATAATAGATTGTTAAATTACTAGTTTTGCTACCTCTAATGTAAACACTCTGGCAGATCAGCGAAGACACCTGGCAACTATTTCATTTGTGTGAGCCTGAGCTCCCAATCAACCATCATACTTTGTTCAGTTGGATGCTCAGTATTTGTTGATGTAGATAGCTACCATTTATTGAGTTCTGATTATATCCCAGACCCTTTTCTAATTCTAAACACCTTTAAACATTATTTCTAATAACTATCAAACAACTCCATAAAATAGATAGAACCTATTATAAAGAAAACTGTCTCTGAACAATTAAGGAACTTGTCCAGAGTTGTTAGAGTGCAAATAAGTGGCAGAGGCAGGATTTGGGCCAGGTTTGTGTGATGACAAAGCCTATCTGTGATCTTTCCAAGACACCAACAAATTCCACAACAGTGAAGCACGCTGAATTCATTGGATTTACAAGGGTAAGAAAAATGAACCACACCAAAAGTTAAAATTTAAGTAAAACATAAAGGCTATTCCTTTCAGTAAAATAAAAAGACTCAGAATCACCAACTGTTAAAACACTTATCATCAAGCATAGATCTTTGCCCTAGCAGTAAAGGTCAACAAAGTAAATGGTCCAGAAATTAAAGTGCAAGTACCTTCATCTTCTGATTTTAACATACAGAATGGTAGAATGAGCTTCCAAATGTTTGAAGCCCTCGGTTGGGAATTGGGAAACCCGGGTTCCACTTCGAGATCTGTTATTGAGAACTCTGTGTCCCTAAGCAAGAACTGCAAGACTCTTGGCTGCCCCAGTCTTAGTTCCTTGCCTTTTAAAGGAAGGGATTTGGTTCTACAAGATTTCTAAGTTCCCATCTTTGTCTAAGGCTAAGATTTGTCTTAGAATGTTTTCTTGAGAACTGATACTAATTTACTTCATTACATCTTATAGAGGCAGAGCCCATTTTGCAGATGAAAAGTAGAGATTTACAAAAGTTAGGTAAGCTTACCGAGCACTTTATCACAGAACCAAAAACTAACCTCCCTCCCCGCCATCCCCTCTCATCCCTATATTGCTAGACTCCCCCTCTTCCCCATCCTGCTTTGAAAGGCTTCATTGGCATTGGCTGAGATGGGACAGAAGGGAACTAGAATGTCTCCTTCCACCCTCCGGCAATGCTGAGACCTTCCCTCACTTCCTGGAAAAATCTACCATGTTCCTAACTTACCCCATATGCTGGCAACCATTCGATCAACCACATGATGTAGAAGGGGGGCTGTGATTTTATTCTCACCCATTTGTGTGGATGTGATTAACGGTAAATTCACCCAGTCATCTGGACCCCACAAAAGAATCTGTTGTTGAGGGCCAGCACTTCCCCTGCCTGTTTATTGACACCTCAACACAACCCCATGGTCCCCATTTTGGCCATCTGCCTCCCACTCCTTCCAGTCACCCAGGCACAAAACCAAACCATGCTGCTCTTCTGAACAAAGATGTCCTTGAGTGAAAATTCAGAATACAAGCTTACCATGTTACACGAGCACTATTAAAGTTTTTCAGCCAGCCTTATGCTAAATCACTTGGGTTTGGCTGTCTCTCTTTACACATCACACACTCACACCTCCCTGCCAATCTGGAAAACTCTAGTTTTCCCCTCATCCGAATTTTCAGCACTGTACATCTTAAGAGCTCTTTACCCCTTGTTTATTTCTTCTTTCACCACCTCAAGATATTTCATTCCTAAGTACTTTGTTTTTCCATTCCATCTTTTCTCACTCTTACTTGCCAGTTTTTTTCATTCCTTCCTCTGCCTTTATTATTTTTCTTTCCTCTGGCAAAACAAAACAAAGCACATACACACACCCCTCCCTTTTTAGTACTCTAAAGAGTGCTGCCTTGTTTGTCCTTTCTTTTTATCTGCTTTATACTTCATTGGCCCTAGAGACAGAGGGCTCTTTCTTCTCTCTTGCGATTTACCAAAAGTATTTATTAAGCACGCAATTGCGCATCTACAGGCATTAGATGTTCTATACATATATTCCCATTAAATCCTCAAAACCATATTATGAAATAATTATTTCCCTAAAATAGTGCTTTTCAAACTTTAATGTATATATAAATCACCTAGGGATTTTGCTAGTATACAGATTCCAATTCAAAGGGTGCTAAGTGGGACCTGAGAATCTGCATTTCTTTCAAGATACCAGGGGATGCCAAGGATGCACATCTGTGGACCACATTTGCAAGTTTGGTCTGTGTTTGGAGCCTGCCTGTTGGTCCACAGTGTTAGCATGTTGCTCAACACTGTTGAGCACTGCCTTCTTCCCACCATGCTGTCCTAAAATTAAAGCACCCCTTGAAAGGTTAACAGGTTCACCATGGACATCTCAGCATGTAATTGGCAACAATTGCAGAATGTGTAGCCTGTGAACAATGAAGGCACAGACAGAATAATGCCGGATAAGGGAAGGGAAACAGAAGGCAACAGTTTTGAAAGTGAAACCAATCCAGTAAAAGACTAACACCACAGGGGTAAGTCTTCAAACAAGACATATTAAGGAAGATGTCAGCCTCCTTACCTCAGGATACAAACCCAGGGTATAAGACACAGACTCTACCATCTTGAAAATTACTGAATCTCCTCTCAAAAAGCATTTATTGAGGAACCACTGGTATAAGTGTATGTCCCACATACTCTGTGTATCTTCTCATTAAACAGTCACGACAACTTTCAAGGTCGCTATTACCCTCAATTTTATAGACGAACAGAACTAAGGCTCAGTTAACTTGGTAAACTTTCCCCAAGATAATTACCGATTTGCAAAAATCAGATTCAACCCACTCTTCCCACTGTAAGTTCAGGTTTCTATTGTAACACAAGCTGACAAAACACTGGTGATATGGATGAGTCTACTAGAGTTCTGGAGATAAAGCAGAGCTTCTGCCTTGGAGGAAGTTTTTCTTTCTTTTCTGCTGTTTTGTTTTGTTTGTTTGGTTGGTTTGGTTTGGTTTTTGTTAAAGCACACGCAACTCAGAAGAGAATGACACTGATTTTTAATGCTACTATGGCTTTGGATGTAAACGGAGAAAAAGAATCTCAGGAACACACCATAGAGGGACTGTGGTGTGTAGTGAAACCCTCTGCCTCACTTTTCTTTCACCACTAGTTTCTTGATAGAGGGGTCTTTGCTTCTTTTTATCTGATGCACTTCTAAACTCTTTTACTAGCTTGGAAATCGGGAGCGCAGGGAGTGGCAGTTGCTGAGACTAATCCGTCTCTGAAGGAGAAGCAACTCAGCCTTGTGTTTGATTACATCCTCTCCCATTCCTCCTGGCCTCCAGGGCCATATGTCCCATAAATTACCCCAAAACATGATTACATCAGTCTTCTCCCACATTTGAGTCCATTGTCTCAGTCTTAAACTGTAGTCATCCTATTAAAAAATAATAACTTAGATCAGTTTGGTGGTCCTTGTTCTCTCTTTCAGTTTCCTTCTTCCATCTGCTCTTTCTGCTTTCTTTCACTACGAGTTTCTTGAGAGGAGTCTTTGCTTCTTGCCTTCACAACTGAAGTGCAGTCATGCGTTGCTGAATGATGGGGATGCATTCTGAGAAATGCATTGCTAGGAGATTTTGTCATTATGCAAAAATCATAGCATGTACTCACACACACTTAGACACATGGCCTGCTACACACCAAGTCTATTTGGTATAGTCTATGGATCCCAGGCTACAAACCAGCACAGCATGTTACTGGACTGAATACTGTAGGCAACGGCAACACAATGGTTAAGTAATTATGTATCTAACCATAGAGAAGGTTCACTTAAGATACAATAGAAAAGGTTTTTTTTTAATAGTACATCTGTCTAGGGCAGGTACCACGAATGGAGCTGCAGGGCTGGAGGTTGCTCTGGGTGAGTCAGTGAGTGAGTGGTGAGTGAACAGGAAGGCCTAGGACATGACTGTAGATGATAAACGCAGCACACTTAGGCTGCACTAAATTTACAAACAAATACTTTCTTCAATAACAAATTAACCTTTGCTTACTATAACATTTTTACTTTATAAACTTTTTAACTTTTTTAACTTTCTGACTATTGTGTAATAACACTTAGCTTAAAACATAAACACACTGCAAAAATTTTTTCCCAATCTGTTGGTTGCCGATTCACTCTAATGATTGTTTCTTTTGCTGTGCAGAAGCTGTGGAGTTTGATTAGGTCCCATTTGTCTATTTCGGCTTTTGTTGTCAATGCTTAAAATTTACAAAAAACTAAAACAGATTTACAAGAAAAAAACTAACAAGCCCATTCAAAAGTGGGCAAAGGATATGAACAGACACTTTACAAAAGAAGACATACGTGAGGCCAACAAACATATGAAAAAATGCTCATCATCACTGGTCATCAGAGAAATGCAAATCAAAACTACACCGAGATACCATCTCACGCCAGTTAGAATGGCGATCATTAAAAAATCTGGAGACAACAGATGCTGGAGAGGATGTGGAGAAATAGGAACACTTTTACACTGTTGGTGGGAGTGTAAATTAGTTCAACCATTGTGGAAGACAGTGTGGCGATTCCTCAAGGATCTAGAAATAGAAATTCCATTTGACCCAGCAATCCCATTACTGGGTATATATCCAAAGGATTACAAATCGTTCTACTATAAGGACACGTGTACACGAATGTTCATTGCAGCACTGTTTACAATAGCAAAGACCTGGAACCAACACAAATGCCCATCGATGATAGACTGGATAGGGAAAATGTGGCACATATACACCATGGAATATTATGCAGCCATCAAAAACGATGAGTTTGGGTCCTTTGTAGGGACATGGATGAACCTGGAAACCATCATTCTCAGCAAACTGACAGAAGAGCAGAAGATCAAACACCGCATGTTCTCACTCATAGGTGGGTGTTGAACAATGAGAACACATGGACACAGGGAGGGGAGCACTACACACTAGGGTCAGTTGGGGGGAAATAGGGGAGGGACGGTGGGGGGTGGGAAGCTGGGGAGAGATAGCAAGGGGAGAAATGCCAGATGTAGGTGATGGGGAGGAAGGCAGCAAATCACGCTGCCACGTGTGTTCCTATGCAACAATTTTGTATGTTCTTCACATGTACCCCAAAACCTAAAATGCAATAAAATAAATAAATGGGGGAAAAAAAAAGAATCTATAAGATGCAAAAACAAAGAAAATGTAATACTTTGGGTTCACAGTCAAAGGACTAGTTATCTTCTGCTGTTTTCTAGCAAAAGCCTTTTCATGTTTTTAGAGGGGATGTTTCGTGTTTGAAAAGACACTGTTCCTTAAAAAAAAACTCAGGACTTAAAGCTAATAAAAGTACTTTATAAAAGAAAAAAAAAAAAAACATAAACACACTGTACAGCGGTACAAACTTTTTTTCTTTATGTCCTTATTCTACAAGTTTTTTTCTATTTTTTTATTTTCTTTTTTTACTTTTTAAACTTTTTCATTAAAAATTAAGACAAATACATTAGCCTAGGCCTACACAGGGGCAGGATCATCAGTATCACTGTCTTTCATCTCCACCTCTCCTCCCACTGGAAGGTCTTCAGGGGCAATAACTCGCACAGAGCTGTCATCTCCTGTGATAACAATACCTTCTTCTGAAATACCTCCTAAAGGACCTGCCTGAGGCTGTCCTACGAAACCCCCCTTTTTTTTTTTTTTTTTGCATAAGTAGAAGGAGTACACTCTCAAATGACAGAAAATGTGGTACAGTAAATACATAAGCCAGAAACCCAGTCATTATCAAGTATGATGTAGCATACACATTGTATATAAAAGTATTGTATGTGCTATACTTTTATAAAACTGGCAGCTAGTAGATTTGTTTACATCACTACATACACATGAGAAATGCATGGTACTATGACATTATGTTGGCTTCATTACTACAGGATAGGAACTTTTCTGCTCCATCCTCATTTAAGAGAGTGTTGTCATATATGCAGTCATTGACCAAAACATCCTTAAGCAGTGCATAACTACTCACTTACTGCGTGAAGCTTTGTGTTCTGGCATCAGTTCTTACTGCTCTTCTGAAACCGTTTCCCTTCATGGTCACTGGGAGCCACTTACCTGCCTTTTCTCTCTGACAGCCTTTCCTCATGCTCAATTCTTCTCAGTTTTGCTACACCATTCTTTACCTGCTTCACCTGGAAAGGTTCTGTCTGACTTTTGAAAATAGCAGTGACGGCCAGGTGTGGTGGCTCATGCCTGTAATCCCAGCACTTTGGGACGTTGAGATGGGTGGATCACCTGAAGTCAGCAGTTCAAGACCAGCCTGGCCAACATGGTGAAACCCCATTTCTACTAAAAATACAAAATTAGTTGGGTGTGGTGGCCCATGCCTGTAATCCCAGCTACTCAAAGGCCTGAGGCAGGAGAATCACTTGAACCCAGGGACAGAGGTTGCAGTGAGCCAAGGTCATGCCATTTCACTCCAGCCTGGGCAGAAACAGTGACAGGAAAGAAGGAAGGAAGGAAGGGAGGGAGGGAGGGAGGAAGGAAGAAAGGGAGGGAGGGAGGGAGGGAGGAAGGGAGAGAGGGAAAAGAAAGAACAACAGAACAACAGAAAGAACAAACAAACAAATGAACAAATGAAAGAAAAAAGCAAAGGAGAGGAAAGGAGAGGAGGGGAGGAGAGAAGAGGAGGAAGAAGGAAGGAAGGAAGGAAGGAAGGAAGGAAGGAAGGAAGGAAGGAGGAAGGGAGGGAAGGAGAGGGGAGGGGAGGGGAGGGGAGGGGAGGGAAGAGAAAATAGCAGGGCTTCATTCTCTTCCCACCTTTCTGGTCTCTGATTACCTTGAAGATTCTTTCTCCTCCATTAAGCCCTAAATGTAGATGGCCCTTAACTTTCACCATTGTTCCATTTCTATTCCCTAACACTTCCTCCTTAGATGAGTTCCTCCCCTGCTGTGGCTTCAGTTATTGTATTTTGAGTATATAACTCCTTGGCTCTAGACTCACATTTTTATCTGGCAACTAACATTTACACCCATCATTTTCTAAGTAATGATATTACCTCAAACTAAAAAGTCTTCCCTGATTTTACTTTTTTTTTTTTAAGAGACACGGTCTCACTCTGTCACTCAGGCTGGAGTTCAGTAGTGTGATCATAGTTCACTGCAGCCTTGAACTCGCAGACTGAAGCGATCCTCCTGTCCCACCCTCCTAAGTAGCTGGGACCAGAGGCATGCACCACCACACCTGGCTAATTTTTTTTTTAAGTTGTAGTAGAGACGGGGTCTTGCTATGTTCCCCAGGCTGGTCTCAAACACATGGGCTCAAGTGAGCCTCCCACTTCTGTCTCCCAAAGTGCTGAGATTACAGGTGTGAGCCACTGTATCCAACCAAAATTTCACAGTTTCTTTTAAAGGTATCACTGTTTTCCCATTCATCGAGAGGTAATTTTGATGAATAGGAAGGTGAGAGGTATCATCTCACAATCCTTAGCCTTAAAGACCCAAGAGATTATTGAGTTCTATAGACCCAACCTCCCCTACACGTTTCACCTTCTCCCCCTTCTTTTTATAGTCCAAATCCTTGGTGAACCTCTCCTCCGTTCCCTCTTGTCCAGTCCCACTGCCACTGCCTCGGCAATCTCCCCATGTCTTACTTCCTCCATTTCTTCCCACCTCCCATCCCTCCAAAGTCCTTTTGCCAGATATATCTTCCAAAGTCAGAGGCCTGGTCATGTTGTTCCCCAAAACTTCCAGTTTCTAGTTGCCCAAATAATGAAGTCCAGACTCCTCATCTTATTAATACTCTCCAAACTATAGCCTAAATTTTCTGTCTAAGCCTTAAACCTCACATCTACTTAGTTTATACTTTATATAAACTAAGTAAATAAGTGTAGACGCAAAACTAGAGTGCTTTTGATTCCATCCAGGAACAGTCACCATGCCTATCCTCCTCTGAGTTTCTACTCATGGTTCCTCTGTCTGAAATGTCCTTCCCAGTAGCCAGCTCAGTTCCCTGTTTTTCCACACGAATCTCAGATCTCAGCAAAGTTGTTCCTGACACACACACATTGAGTGCAATTTCTTCCCTTCCAGCTAAGAATCTCTAGAACTTGGGCTCTACAGAATCTTTAATCATTTGTTTCTCAAGTTATCTCTAGTAATTGGGAACTTCACAAAACGTTTTTACTTCTCATAGAATCTATGAGCAAAGATAATACATGTATCTGAACAGCTATGATCAAAGAAGTTTCATGGTGGCCAAAACAGTCCAATTTTTTTCTATTGATATCTGTCATGTCAGAAGTCCATGAATGTGTGTGCGTGTGTGTGTGTGTGTGTGTGTGTGTGTGTGTGTAGGACAGAAGGGAGTCACATGAGTTTCTGTTGATAATACTAGTAAAATATGACTTGACTTGTTAACTATCTGAAACCATGTAATCTTGGTGGTAACATAAAATCAGCTCTATCAATATTACCTAGATAAAAGCACATAGGGATATTGGACTAACCATTAATGATTTTAATCAAATGAGTAAGAATCCCATTTAAGAGACTAACTAGAGATTCTAGTTTGAATAGTGAAATCAGATCATTCAGTGGAATCTCCTGGAGATTATGAAAAACTCAGAACAAAAGTCTCAGGTAGAACAGAAAAATCTAGTTTTCATCATCATCTTGGGTGTCTGATGGTGAAAGGGAAAAAAAGCGTACACCAACGTTTCTCAAACCTTAACGTGCAGTGGAATTTCTTGGAAATCTTGCTAAAATGCAAATTCTGAATCTGTAGGTCAGGGGGAAGAGAGGATAGCTCAAGATTCTACATTTCTGACAAGCTGAATTATGCCTATGAAACTGGTTCTCTGGATCAAACTTTGATTTGCAAAAGGTCTTAAATCATGCTTGAAAATCACTCAATATTTTCAATGTGGGCCCAGTCAATTTCAACACCAGGGTTGTTTTTGGATTTTTTCAGTTTTTTATTTTGTTTTGCTTGAGACAGGGTCTCATTCTTTCACCTGTGCTGGAGAGCACTGGCGCTATTAAAGCTCATCACAGCCTCGACCTCCAGGGCTCAGATGATCCTCCCACCACAGCCTCCCAAGTAGATGGGACTACAGATGCCCACCACCATCCCCAACCAATCTTTTTTCTTTTTGTATTTTTTGTAGACATGGGGTTTCACTATGTTGCCCAGACTGGTCTCAAACTCCTGGACTCACACAATCCAACCACCTCAGCCTACCAAAGTGCTGGGATTACACATTTCTAATGCTACTGTAGCAGTGAAGATTCAAATTCATAACTGTCAGTTTGCACCACAAAGCCAGATTGATGCAAACACTTCCTAAAATTTAGCCACATTTCCAGATTATTTGAAATTTGCAAACTCATCTCCAAAACTCTGAAGATACTTTTCATCTTGGTGGACAGAATTGGAATTCAATTAAGCACTTCTTTAAAGTAAGGTATCTTGTAAAGGAATGCTTGATAATTCTGAGGTTATAATAGAGCTCCAATAGACAGCTACAAAAATTTAAAGTAGGATTCACATGAATCAAAATTTGTGAAACTGATCTGCAAAAGGGGCTTTGCCTCTATTAAATACCCATGCAATTCTCCAAATCTTGTGATTCTGGGGAGCTCAGAGAGTTGTTAGCCATTAAAAATGAGTGAAGTATCCAGTTACCCGTGATGTGAATGTGAATACCTACACTCCCTTGTGAATACCTATACTCCCTTAACCATATCACTTAGTGTTGGGTTTTTTTCCTCTGCAGTTTCAAGATGAATTGTGTTCAGATATCTTCACTCCTCAGTAAGGAAGTACGGTCTCATGAGTCTCTGGGATCCAGTAAATTAGGTCTCTGGGAACCCCTTTAATTCAAAAAACCCTCTGATCTAAGAAAGCAGCTCAAAAAGTCCCATCTTTCCAACAAGTTTCCATGACCTAGCTATCTGCTTGCAGAGAAATAAACTAAGTTTCCATACCCTATATCAACCAATTTCTTCCCAACCTCTCACAACCTGGCAAGCACTAAGGGCACAGATGAGAACATTCACAACCCCAATCATTTCCTCCATCACATCATTGAAAGAACCTATAGAGTTCGCAGCACAGAATATCCCAACAAATGATGCAATGGAAGGGGCACCCACTCACTTTCTCATTTGGTTTGAGCAAAACATCCATGCCCTCTTTTCCCTCACATTGCAGGTGTCCCTCTGTGGCCACTGGACTCAGATTTTCCACATTTAATCTACTTAAGTTTCTTACTGGTGAGAGGTTCAACTTTTCTGGTTCATGTTGGCTAATTTTATTAAGTCATTTTTGTTAAATATATCTGCTAATATAAGAGAATGTGTCTCTCATAAATTCACATGTCAGAAACTGGAAACAATCTACGAGGCAACAGAGTCGGGAGGTGAAGCCCGATGGGACATGTTTAAATTAATGCTGTTTTAAAGGGCCTGATAAAGGGGAAGCGGTTTCTCTTGCACTCACTCTTGTTCTCGCTCGCTCTCTCTCTCTCTTCCTTCTGCCATGTGAGGATACAGCATTCCTCCTCTCCAGAGGACACAGCAAGAAAGCCCTCACCAGATGCTGACACCTTGATCTTGAATGTCCCAGCCTCGAGAATAGTAAGAATATAAATTTCTGTTCTTTCTATGTTACCCAGTCTCGGGTATTCTGCTATACCAGCACAAGACAAAGACAGTTTCCAAAGCACCATATCCTGCTGATAAGAAGATCACATTTTAGAAGACCCAAATCATGGTTCTCATTAAGTTGTCCCCCCATTCTTCTACCACATAGGCCAGAAGTTTCTACCAGTAAAGAAATGGTATTCTCTTCTTCTGGGACATCTTTTCTTAAGAACTCCAACATGGATCAAAACCATCATGTATTCTAAAAGGCCAGTAGATTCTAACCTATTTCCCCAATCATTTGACAGAAACAATTATTCTCTCTTATTCTGGTAACAGCACTACACTTTTCTTCAGAGGAGTACCTCTGCTGAATTTTTAGTTGTTATGGTTTTGGTGGGCTCATGACAAGAACCAAGCCAAGGCAATGAAATTAACAGCTACAACTTTGGGAAGGTAAGAGGTGGGACCCTCATTTCACTGGGTTGTGAACTGGTAAGACGTAAGCTGAAGTACTGACAGCCACCTCAACATCTACAGGGAAAGCCCATGTGAGAACACAGCCAACACAGAAGAAAAAAGAGTCTCAGATTTAGATCGCATCATATACATTCCTGGTTATAACTACCCAGTAAATTCCTTTTGTTTAAGTAACTTGAACTGGGTTTCTGTTAGCTGTAACTGAAAGTCTCCTGGGATTTAGGCTAGGGCAGTGATAATAGCAGCTAACTTTAGCATGGCACTTACTATACGCCAGGCACCCTTGTAACCGCTTTCCATGTATTATCTCATTTCATCTTCATCACAATTCAGTGCAGCAGCATCGTTGTTGTCATCATTGTCTCCATTTTACAAATGAAGGAACCAAAAAGCTCCCTCAAGACCACCCAGCTTTCAAGCTGAATGATGAGGGAGAAGAAAAAAGGGACCACTCAGCCAACAATGATGAAGCCAGGATTCAAATATACGCAGTCTGGCTCCAGATTCAGTGCTCTGAATGAATACTGCTCAGTGACCCACAGGCTGGTGCCAGTCTGCAAACCATCAGCTGTCTTTGTGGAGAAGCTGAAAGTGTGTGTATAGAAACCTTTCTAGCAAGTCAACATTGCTACAACGCTTTTATTTCT
Source organism: Cebus imitator (assembly GCF_001604975.1). Classification (NCBI taxonomy): domain Eukaryota; kingdom Metazoa; phylum Chordata; class Mammalia; order Primates; family Cebidae; genus Cebus; species Cebus imitator. The sequence goes on from NW_016107385.1 coordinate 5,207,773, forward strand.
AAAACTATTGGTCTGCAACAGATTGGAAATTTTAAAACATTCTTGTCTTTTACCATAGAATTTAAGGAATCTTATTTAACTTATCACATAAGCACAGTGATTTAGATATAAATCACAGCCCCTCTCCAAATGCTCTTAAGTTCCTATGAAGAATGTTGGTGTCGCTTGGCAGTCCCAAAATATATTACTTCTTGACTCAATTTCAATGTTTCAAAATAGAGTTATTTGAGATATTTTTAGTTCTCATAACTCTGGATTACAAAGGGATCCTAAGTTCTCAGTGGAGCTTTGTAGATGCTGACACTTTATGAGTTAAAACCACAAAGCAAAAGGACCTTGGTAATGGCTTCTTCCCAGTGAACCTTGCCCTAAGCAGACAGAGCAAAGGCAAAGGGAATCACAATCCCAGCCAAGGGAGAAGTCCAGAAAGCAAGTAGTAGGAAATGAGCCATACCAGAGAGCTTAAAGAGGTACCACAAATGGAGGAGAAATCTATAACAAAGCACAGAGGCAATCTGTGACCCTGCAGAGCTTTCCTATGCACCCTATACTGAAAAATGCACTTCTTACCCTGTGCATTGGCATAACCAAAGAAACAGTGCCTAGGACATGAGGTTACTTCAGCAGATCCTGAAAAATAAGTGTCTCTTGAGCAGACACCTCACAAAAAAAAGTTAAGTGGACAATAATCACATTTTAAAATGCTTGACATTGTTAGTCATCACAGAAGTGCAAAATAAGATGACAAGATACCCACTACACAGCCACTAGAATAGCTAAAATTAAAAAGACTGACCACGGCAAATGTTGGCCAGGATGAAGAACAACCGGAACTCTCATACATGGTTGGCAGAAATTGAAACAAGGTGGGCAGTTTCTTATAAACTTAAAATACCTCCACCCTCTGACCCAGAAATTCTACTCCTACACAGTTACCCAAGAAAATTTGAAAACATGTCTTCACACAAAGGCTTATACAAGAATGCTCATGGACCCAAACTGGAAATAATCCAAATACCAATTAGTAGTTGAGTGAGTGAACAAATTATGATCTATTTTTATAACAGACTTCTACTTGCCAATAAAAATGAACAATCTACCAATACACACAACCACACAGATGAATCTCACAAACATACTGTAAGTGGAAAAAGCTGGACATAAAAGGTTATATATTCTGTCACTCCATTTACATGACATTTTGACATAGGCAACACAAATCTCAGGTAAGAGATATGGGAATGGCGGCTGCCTCTTGGGAGAGGGGGATGGGCAGAATTATTACATGGGAAGAAACATGAAGGAATTTTCTGAAGAGATGGAAATATTTTATATCATGATTGGGATGTGAGTTACATAGGTATATCAAGTAGGAAGTGTGGGGAGTGGGTAAAATTATAGATGAAGTGAGAATGGCAAGATACTGATAATGGCTGAAATTGGATGATGGATACATAAGTGTCATTACACTATTCTGTTCACTTTGTATCCATTGACATTTTTCATAACAGAAATCTAAAAATAAATAAATACAAGTCTCTTGTAATTTCATCAGTGTCATCATCACATTAGGCAAAACTTCTTATTAAAATACTTTTCTGGAAAAAGTTGATTCATTAAGAAACCAAATGCCACTATCACAATCAATACCACCAAATGGCTATTCGTGAATTTGAGGGAGGCTGTATCATGATTTGGAGTGCAAGAGTGGGCTTTTCTCTTGACGTCCACTGTCCGCTATTGTGGTGTCGAATAACTCAAAAAGCCCATGACCAGAAAAAAAAAGTCATTTGCACACAATTGTTTGTTGCTTTATTCAAGACACATAGCACAACTCTAATTCAGTGAAGAGCTTCTGAGTACAAGGCAAACGATCATAAAATAACTGTTTTTAAAATTTCAGCTCTTCCTCATAGCTGATTATTTTACTATAAATGTTAAATAGTGATTTTTTTTTGAGACAGAGTTTCATTCTTGTCACCCAGGCCGGAGTGCAATGTCATGATCTTGCCTCACTGCAACCTCCGCCTCCTGGGTTCAAGCAATGTTCCTCCCTCAGCCTCCTGAGTAGCTGGGATTACTATAGATCGCCAGTGTGGTTAATGTTATGCAATTTAAAAGCCACTTGTGTCAGGAATGGTGCCTCATGTCTGTAATCCCAGCACTTTGAAAGGCTAAGGCAGAAGGGTTGCTTGAACTCAGGAGTTCAAAACTAGCCTGGGCAACATGGTGGGAACCTGTCT
>NW_016107385.1:5210290-5212847 GCF_001604975.1 Cebus imitator
TTACAGGCTTGAGCCACCGCGCCCGGCCTTTAAGAAAGATTTCTGATGCTATTGAGGTTTCAATATGGAATTTGTTTTAGGTAAAGGAACAATTATGGGGGAGAATGCAGAGAATGTGAACTCAACTGTGAAATCACCATGTTGACTATTCCAAGACTCTCAAAATGCTCTCCCTTTCCTTCATGAAGGAAAGTTTATAGAGAGTCATGGTAGACAGAACGGTGGAGGATTTTCTTTTTAAGACACAACTGAGGTTTAATTTGGGAAAGAGGAAACCAGATTTCAAAAGACAGACCCTGTTGGAAAGTCACCAATTGGCCACAGACAAAAACGTCTGTGAGGGATTGATTTTTCTCACTCCAGCTGGGACTTTTGTTGTTTTTCTTTCTACATTTTCTAAGTGTACTTCTCCTGAGACAAAATCCCAAATTCTACTCCTTGATAATCGGAAAAAGAGATTCCTTTGATCTTCAGAGGTGTTTTGACTTTCAAGAAGAAAAAAAGATGGGAAAATTTCAAAATATTTAAATCTCATACATATGTAGCAAATCCCTTTTTAAACATTATTCCATGAAACAGCAGTTAACGAAAAATGTCTTACAAGAGAAAATTTATTAGAAGTAAAATAAAAAAATATTGACATGTAAAACTTTGAATATATTATATGGAAAAACTTTTTTAAAAGAAACATTTTAAGATGGGTTTATTCTCAATATGAGTGTGGAATCAATCACTGGGCACATTACTGATTTTATGCCATCATTCTTTTTTGCCTTAACTCACAGTCAAAACACACTTCATTTGTCAAAGTTTTAAAAACATATTTATCTTCTGAAAGGAAAGCCCACACACAGAAGTACAAAGGTCTGTGCATTATCAAAAGAACAGTGGCATCTTTATTGCCATGGTCTTGATGTTTAACAACTTACATCCAATCTGCATCCTCAGATCCTCTTGCATTAAAAAAATTCCAAGAAACCTCATCATAAAGACGACTACTTCATGGTTCCCTCCATAAAACAGAGCAGCACTTTGTAGTATTATAGTACTTTTCATGTAAGAATAGAAAAACTCTTTTATGATTCCTTTGTTTTCCTCCAGATACCCATGGAAGAAGGTCAACTGTATATTCATTTTATTGCAACTCTGGTCCAGGAAAACATAAAACTAGCAGAAAAGAGTGAAACTGTGAGGTCCTTCAGTTTAGGTCCTCCTTTCTTGAGTTACTAAAACTTTTTTTTTTAATTCTCATTGAATCAACAGACTATGGATAAAGAAAATGTGATATAGGTACACAATGGAATATTATTTGGCTGTAAAAAGGATAAAATCCTGTTATTAACAGCAACATGGATGGAACTGGAAGTTCCATTATGTTAAGTGAAATAAGCCAGGCACAGAAAGACAAATATTACATGTCCTCACTATATGCAAGAGCTAAAACAGTTGATCTGGTGGAGATAGAAAATAGGATGATACATAGCAGAGATTGAGAAGAGTGGGTGAGTGGAAGGTGGGGAATGAAGAGAATCTGGTTAATGAGTAAGTAAACTTAGCAAGAATGCTTTGTATATTTCAAAGTAACTAAAAGAGAGGACTTGAAATGATACCAACACATAAAAACGATAAATACTCAAATTGATGGATACCCCAAATACCCTGACTCAATCATTATACATTCTATGCATGTAACAAACATTCACATGTGCCAAATAAACATGTAAAATATTATGCATCCACTTAAAAAGTTCTCTAAAAAAAGTAAATCTAAGCAAGCAACTTCCAAAAAATATGCTAATTTAAAATTTAAAATTTCACCTCCATTTGATATTATTAGTGAAATATTTATCGCCTTCATCACCATCCCATCTCCAGCCAAAGGACACTCCATACCCCTGAACTCTACCAAGACACTGAAGGTATAAAATATGGGGCTCTGGAGGTCAGAAAAAAGGAACACTTAGACACTGCTGGTGGGAATGTAAATTTGTTCAGTCACTGTGGAAAGCAGTTTGGAGATTTCTCAAACAACTTAAAACAGATCTACCATTTGACCCAACAATCCTATTACTGGTTATATGCCCAAAGAAATATAAATCACTCTCTCATAAAGACAAATGCACACATATATTTGTCACAGCACTGTTTACAATAGGAAAGACATGGAATCAACCTAGATGCCCACCGAAGGTGGAGTGGATAAAGAAACTGTGGTACATATGCACCATATGCAGCTGTGGTACAAATGCAGGCATAAAAAAGAATAAAATCATATCCTTTGCCACAACATGGATGCAGGTGAAGGCCATTATCCTAAGTGAACTAATGTAGGAACAGAAAAGCAAATATTACATGTTCTCACTTATAAGTGAGAGCTAAACATTGAATATACAGGAACACAAAGAAAGCAACAATAGGGAGGGACAGTGCGGGGTGGGGAGTTGGGGAGAGATAGCATGGGGAGAAATGCCAGATACAGGTGAAGGGGAGGAAGGCAGCAAATCACACTGCCATGTGTGTACCTATGCAACAATCTTGCATGTTCTTCACATGTACC
>NW_016107385.1:5212857-5275287 GCF_001604975.1 Cebus imitator
AAAAAAAAAAAAAAAGAAAGCAGCAATAGACACTGGGGCCTGTTTGAGAGTGTAGGGTGGGAGGAGGGTAAGAGTCAAAAAACTATCAGGTAGTATGCTTACTACCTGGGCGACAAATAATTTATACAGCAAACCCTAGTGACATGCAATTTGTCCATGTAACAAAATTGCACATGTACCCCTGGAGCCTAAAATAAAAGCTGGAAGAAAAAAAATAAAATGAAATATGGAACTCTGGATGTAGTTCCATATTTAAGCATGAGTGCCTTAGTACAACCTGAAAGTCATCATGCAGCCTAACCACCCAGAGCCACACACAAATGGGATCTCCAAGTGGGATCAAGGACAAGATGTTACTCCAAGCAAACACCCTCACAGCTGTTTTTTCTTAATATATGGAGTGTACTTGAAAAGAAATTTTAGAAAGAGAAGATAGGAAAGAAATGGGAGGGGAGAGGAGAGAGGAGAGATAAAGGAAACTCTTCCCCAGATATTATCATATTTTTAGCAACCATTTAACAGATGGAACAACAACACATTTTCGTCATGGCTAATTCTTTAAAATATCAAGCTCAACTCCACTGTGATTTAGAGCAAAATTCTTGTGTCTAGGAACTAATCCTTTTCTACTTTAACTTCTCTTTTCGTAAGCTTGCCAAGCAATTATTCCATAATTTGCCAAGCAAAATAATTCTATAGCCTATCCAGAAGAGACTAAAATGATGAAAAACAAATTATATGTTTCTATAAAGAAATATGCATCTTATACTTTTATTTTCTGGGTACAATTTACAAACAGCTGGTATCTCTGAGGATGAGCCATTTTGTGTTTGTACTATAAATGTTAGTTGATCCTGCTGGGTATTTTTGAAGATCATATTAGTAAAATACATACCAAAAAATCCTTGAGTTACATTTGTTTTTCAGAAAACAAACCCATTTATCTCCGCTTCATCCTTGCTGACCTTTCTTCCAATCTGCTACAAAATGGCTCAGGAAGGGACGCCCAGCCCAATCGCAAACAGGATGCTTAAAAAGGGGTTGAAAAACAGTCAGATCTCAGTCCAGGGATTCCTAGGGCATGATAGGGCAAGTCGCTGCATTTCTTTGCCCTCAATTTCTTCCTTTAAAAATGGAGAGTAGAAACCCCACATGGTTTCCTTGATTTGAAGCAAGAATAAATTAAACTTCGGAAATTGTAGATTAGGGAACACAGGACACAGAGTGAAAAAGAAAAAATCGCAATGTGGACCATAAGCATGCTGACGGGAGGAAGTCAGTGGCCTTCAGGCCACATTTTGGGAAACACTGTCAACAGTGACTTTTTTCCAGCTTATTCAACCTCTTTATATTTATTTTTATCATTGCATCCTTAAAAACAGAGTTTGTCAGTAAAAATGTCCCACACATGAGAAAAGCAAGAAAATATTCCTGCCCACCTTCTCAACATGTCAAATAAACATTTTGGATTTTCTCTGCCATGGGGCTTTTCACCCTCATAGTCAACAGATATGAGCACCAATGATGTACCAGGCTGTGAGGCTATGTGCTAGGCAGTGGGGATAAAGGTGAAAAGGCAGACTCAGGGACCAACAGTCTAACGGGAAAAGATAAACAAGTAAACAGGTAATTAAAACATGATGGGATAAATAGAATGTATTTAAATATTCAACTTCCGTGTACTAACTGTTTAGCAGAGCCAAAACCAGACTTGAGCCAGGGTTCCATCTGTTTTGAGACGGTAGAAAATTAAGGCAATGTCACTATCCCTGCTGAGACCACGACTCCTTTTCCTACTGACAGCCAAGAAAATATAATCCACTCAGTGTCTGATGTCTTAGTTTAGAAATTCCGATTTAAAAAAAGCAATGGCACAGGGCAATTGCTGTGTGACCAAGTAAAAGGCTAAAAGAATATCTGAGTGTCTCCTGCCCTGGGTGTTAGGGGTATAGGCATCCTCTTCTCCATATAGTTCCTTTTCTCGTGCAATAGGTCTTTCCTACACATGTTCTTGGAGCCTGATACCTACCAAGGATACCTACCATGGAGACAGAATCTCTTTTAATGTATATAATAGCAAGGGGCAGTGCTAGCAGAAAACTAATATTTGCAATCCAATTACTTAATTCTTCTAAGATTATCTTCAAAGAAAATGTGTTCCATCCCTCCTCGGCATTTAGGACCCAAAGCCCCTACCTTATACCAACTCCCACCCCCAGCAAATCATAGGATGACAGACAACCCTCCCCTAAGGCTAGACAAAAAATTAGACAGGAAGGGGCCAGGAGAAAAGGAAAAATAAAGTACGACAGCACTGAGGATCTGTAAGGCAGGAAGAAAAAAAAAAAACAGACGGAGAGAGTCCAAAAAAGTCTCCATTTTCCTTGCGATTGACCACACGATGTTTCCCAACTATAATATTTAACACTAAAACCCCAGAGGCATGAGCAGAGGTCAGAGACAAATTGAATTTTCCAATTTCCACAACCGTGAAGACTTGGAAGGAGACAGAATATAGCACTGGGATTAGGCATTTGAAATAGTGGATTAAAAGTGTTTCTAGATTCCATGTGTGTGCTTGACTAGCTATTATGTAGTCTGTATTGTTGACTATTGTACCTCTCCCTTCCAGAATAAGAAGCAGTCATTGATATTTGAGCACAAAAATCAAATAGTCTTTGGCCTCTTCTTTAATCCAAGGGAATTTTGAAATAACATACTTCCTCTGAATGTGCCATTCCAGCATCCACCATATGATCTGTTGAGGATACATTCAAAGTGATATTTTCCAAATAAGAAAAACCTGAGCTTAGTTTGAGAAGTATGAAGACTTTATCAATCAGAGCTTCTGGAGGTGTAAATCCAGTTTTGCCATGAGGGCTTTGTTTGCATGATCACTAAGCTGCTTGCAAACTGACCTATTAAATCAATCCCTAGTATCGAGGTTGCCACCTTAGGACACTATATTGCCTTGGTTTCACTCTCAAGCTCTAATCAAGGACTCTCCTTGTTGAAGTTGTGGAAATATCTATGCCATGACAAATATCTATGGAAATCATGACTAAGGCAGGTCAAGTCTTGGTTTGTCCAACTCCTGCCTCCATATTCCTTACAAATATAAATAGGAAGCTAACATCTTCCCTGGTCCACACTGAGAGGTTTAGGTAAGAATCTCCAATCTCCCCGCCTTCTCAATTCAGTCCTTCCTTTTCTTTGTATCTGAATAGAGGTAAAGACCCAGAGATAATCCCATCCTTCTCCATTTAGTATGGAAACCACCTCTCTCCTTGCCCTATTTCCTTCTACTTTTGGCTTCTCCATTTTTCCCCTTCCTCCCCCAGGCATACAAATTCTATGCCACATACATAATATGCCCAATCATTAGCATTGAGGGATAACCCTTGTAGTCAACGTCCATGCCTCCCTTAGACAAGAAAGCCCTAGATTCTCTACCTTACCCAAACACCAGATATCAGTCAACAGTAGGGCAAGAACAAAATATAAGAATATAAAAGGTGCTCTGAAGCAGAGGAAAAAAATTAGTTAAAGCTGGAATTCTTTGGGTTTCAAGTAACAAAAACAACTCAATCCCACCTGATATAAGTAAGCCAGGGGAGGGAAAATGTATTTTATGGGCTTATACAACTGAAAAGTCCATGTTTGATCTTATCTGTTGAAGATGCTTGGATCAGTCACAACGTCTCTGGGCTCTTCTTTCTAGCAGTCCTTCCTGTGGATAAGCTCCAATCCATGACTTCACAAAAGTATTTCTAGCAAATTCAGGCTACATCTTCATAAACCTCAGTCCAACAAAAAGAAAATCTGCTTCCCCAGCAGCTCAAACACCAGTTCCCAAGTCGAATTTCTTTTGGCTCTCATTGGCCCACTTTCAATCCCATGTCCATAGCTGAACAATGGCTGTGGCCAAGAGAATGGACTGCACAGATTGGTTCAACATAGTTACATGTTCCACTCCCTCAGGTCCAGGGATGAAAGCCTCACAGGAAGCAGATGGACTGAGAATATGAAAGGGGCGCCATTGAAGTAAAACTGTGTCCCCAAGAAGGTTGTGCAGGTGCTGAATGGCAAAGTTAGTAAACATTCATTACACTTCCCCAGCTCTGCAGGGGTGATCAAGAAATGCTTCATAGAGGACTAGAAGAGATTTTAGAACCAAGTTGGGAAGAATGAGTAGGAGTTTGACAGGCCAGAGAAGGCTGCAGTGACAGCAAACAGGGCATTCAAAGCTAGGGGAACACCATGCAAAAATGCAGGGGACAGACAAAAAGTCATGATTTTTTTTTTTTCAAGGAAATCCAAGTACTCTGTTCATAGATGTGCCTGTGGGAAGTTGCAATAATTGAGAAGATATAAGTAGGCTGATTGTGTTGGACTTTACATGTTGTACACAGGGATGTAGAATTTTATCATGCATGGAGAGATGAGGAACACTGAGACAGATACATTGAGCAAGCATTTGATCTCTTGAGCAGCATGGAAGACGTGTTGGACTGGGGACAGAAGGGCTATGGAAATGGAGTGGAATCTCAGTCAAAAATGTATCCTATAACCTGAACCATGGGATCTGGCCATGAGGATTAAGAGGTGGGGCTAAACTCAAGAAATATCTAGGAGGTAGAGCTGATGGGCCTGATGACTGACTGAAATGGGGGAGAGGGGCAGGATGCAAGAGAAAGAGAGGATTCCTTGTTCAGGTTTCTGACTTAGAGGACTGTGTATAATGGAATGCAGTTTCACTAAAATACCAAATTCATAAATACTGGCCATTCCATCATCATCAGGTCTTGAATCTAACTTTCCAACTCAGAATTTTAATAAAAATACATGCCAGCAATCTTAGGTATCTTTCAGTATTTATAGGACTTGTGTGGCTAACCATTTCATTCACAAACTCGTTCTGCAGCCCCCACTGAACCCCTTCCCTCACCACACACACACCACGCTGCCTCTGTTCTACGTGGGTTATTTATGATACAGCTGTTTTAGCAGTTGGGATCCTCATGCTGTTCTATCACAACACAAAACAAACAATTCCTCCCCACCATCTTTGCTCCTTTTGATTTCCAGCTCAGTAAAGTTGCATATTGAGGAAAAGGCCATATCATCCATTCTAGTCCATAAATAACAAAGCTAAGGTCATTCTTGAAGCAATGAAACTCTCAGGGTGGCATTTTTTCCTCTAAAAAGTGACTTTTTGGTTATGACAGAATCGATCAGAAACCACCCTGGTATTTATTTATGTGTTGTTGTGTTTGTGAATGATACCCCTGCAGGATATCCTCTTTAAGCTTTGCAGCTGTGAATAAAGGGTCCCTACCTAAGTGTGGATTTATTTTACAAACACATTTATCATCTATCAAACATACTGGCTGGCAAAGGTTTTGTATATTCCATGGCTTGTAACATTCTTGCTCCTAACTGTTCTGAAACTACTGAAACACATTCATATTGTTCTTGTCCTCCCTTCTAGAAAGAACTGAAAGGCTGACTTTGTCTGGGAGGTAATAGGATTAAATTGCATTTATGCTGAATCCACAGTGTGTAGGGAACATGAAGCTGTTTTCCAGATGAATCAGCTGATTCTTTGTGTTTTACAAGCTATCAGAGGCATTAATGTAAATGCAAGAAAATCTAACCAATACTCAATGGCAAATAAAGAAAAACAGAAAAAAATGAGACTACAGGACAGATACATCATCTTCAGGAGATAGTACTCAGCTCACTCACTCAAGAATCCAAATTATGAGCAGTGTTTCCACAGACATGGGCACACGCATTCCCAGAGTTCTAAGTCAAGGAGAAGGTTTGCCAGGGTGCTACATGAATCCCTGTCTTCAAGTCATTCCCACCAGGAGAGGCCAGGGAATGGCACCTGGGATACCAGGCTGTTCCTGGCAGGATCTTCCCAAACCAAAGGATCCTGGTAAAACCAGATCTGGTCCCAAATTGGACAGAACTTACTTTGGCTCAGAACATCATGTCCAGAGCCAAATCAGAACCAACATGGACCACAAGCAAGTGGGAAATGCTGGGCTAACACTGCTGGCGTTCATCCTCAGCTAACAACTCATTTCCAGCTGGACAGGAAATCGTGGGCTAGAACTTTGCTTACACTTCTGACATTTTTCTCCTCTGGAAGCGTATGAAGCTCTCCATTTTTCCAAAACAGATGAAGAGGATTCAAGCTCCCTATTTAAATTTCTTTATAATTTCACTGATCTTTCTACCTCATTTCCTGCTTCGTTATGTTTGCTTATCACTCCTTCCTTCATTTTCCCATTTCCTTTGCCACTCTCCTTCTCTACTTTTTTTGTCTCTTTCAGTTTCTACATTTTTCTCCCATCTCTACTTATTCTTTTTTCAAGACCTGCCTTCATTTGAGGCATTAATCTTCTTACTCCCAGAAAATTATGTCAACCTAAAAGATTTCAACATTCAGATAGAGAAAACACCCCTCCATAAGAAAATCAAGACTGAGAAAGCCATCAGATAAAATTCCTTAAAGTCTGACCCAGATGGTGTCACAAAATTGTGCTGATATAAACTACACAGTTTAGCACAGTTAATATCAGAATCACTCTTTCAGGTTCATATTTCTTAACACTTTAGTCAGCAAAGTTTCGAGGGCACTCCTGTTCCAAGAGCAGAAGGTGTTAATGCATGGCAGAGATCTATTAAGCTGCCTCCATGCAACTGAGACATATTGCCAGTCTTCTCTGTCACCCAGGCTGGAGCGCAGTGGTGTGACTGTATAGGTCACTGCAGCCTTGAACTGCTGGACTCAAGTGATCCTCCTGTCTCAGCCTCTCTAGTGGCTAGGACTACAGGCATGTGCCATGTAATTATCATTATTATTATTATTTTTTGTAGAGACAGAGTCTCATTATGTTACCCAAGCTGGCCTCAAACTCCTGGCCTCAAATGATCCTCCTGCTTTAGCCTCCCAAAGTACAGGGATTACAGGCATGAGCCAGTGCACCCAGACTCACCAAGCCTGAAACCCTCTGCCAAACCTGAAAATCCCCACCTTAAGGGTCAATAATCAATAAAATAACAAGCCAGGAATGTTTTTCCAGATTGCAGTGACAACGGACCTCTGTTTCCTCGAAACCATGAGTAACTAGTTACTTAATCAAGTTAGATAGGTGATATTTGGGGTATAGAAAAGATGAGATGCAAGATAGGTATTATTCAAATACTAGAGGTAGAGGCGAGAGGGTGTTGGACACAGCTCTTTGGGTTGCAAGTGACAGAAATTCAATTTGAACTACCAGAATTGAAGGAGAAATTTATTAGTTCACAGAAACCAAGGAAGGGTGGAAGGATCAAAGTGAGAGAAAGGCAAGGATCCAGCTTTGCTTAGGAACTCTTGCAACCAGAAGCACATATCACGGTTTCGTCTCTCATTTCTGCTTCTCTCAACATAGCAGCGCCACTGCAGGTAAGTTTCCTCCCAATGGCAGGAAATAAAGACTCCAAAAGCTTCCCTGAGCTTTACAACCACTGGCACTTCCAGAGAGGGACTGACTCTCTTCTTTACTCTAGTTTGCAAAATTCTCAAGGCAGAACTCTGATTGGCCCAGACTTAATACCAACTCTAGGCTAATCAGCTGTGCCATGGGCTCACACATATGTATAAAATCACGGCAGCTTTCACTGGAACCACATTGTAAGAGTAGAGGTAGACAAAGCTGTCAAAAAGTTCAAATATTTAAGTAAAACCACTTTTCATAAGTGTCTTAGATACCTCAACCAAGCAAAATTTAAAAATATTATACCATGGTAGACTCAAATTCATGCAGAGACCTTTCAAGGAGCAGCACTTCCATTTCTAAGATGACACCAAAATACCAGGGCTATTGGACAAATGTCTTTCTTAAAAGGGGAGGTAACCACAGACATGCCAGAAACTTTAAAAACCCTGCTCACCTGCTAACCACCTTGTTTTTAGGGAAGTTAAAACTGAAGTCATTTCTACAATTCTAGGAAAGGTTTTTGGTAGCATAATAATTGTGAAAGAGGAGGTGCTATTGGGAGGATAAAGTAGAGAATGTAAGTAAAAGAGCTTTTCACAAATAAGATAATTTTTATATTGCATTTTATTAAGCATTTGGGCCTAATCTCCTAGACTACTGTCTACCTTCCTTGCAGGAGTTAATGCTGAAGATGACACTAAGTTCCTCTCTATGGCAGGGTGGGTAAGACTCTCGTCAGGTTTATTTCTATGAGGAATTATGCTTGAGGTTATCACACAGTCAAATAAACTTTTTTTCGTATGGAATACATGGAAAGGGGTTCAGAGAACTAGAGGGGCCCTGTTTTTTATTGAACAAAGTGATTTTGTTCTGAGGTTAAGTTCGTATGACCCAAAGTACAGGCTGGTATGCAAAGAGTCATGCATTGATTTAAACAATAATAAATTGTGGTTCAGAATGTGGGGGGAAAGCTGTTCCCTCATGGACACTGAAAACCATACAATTTCACTGCTGTGATTTCAAAGTAAACCTTGTGCTTGTTAAGTTTTGGATTTGCAGCAAATACTAGGAACTCTTAAAAATGGATACTTAATCCAGGACAGTAAGTTATGATGCTTATAAAATAACTCTTATAACTCCAAATGGTTAAGTAAATAAGTAGAACATAAATCATTATAAATAGCCAATAAAATTCAGAACTTAACAGTCAAATAATAAGTTTTTAGACCATAAAATCTGGCAAACATAATATGGTGACTCAATTCTATGCTATCCAGGACTCAGGGAACTTTTAGTGGGATAATTTAGGAAAGAGCTCATCCCTGAAAATCCATGGGACCCACGAAGGCAGGTGTGGTTTCCAAGATCTAAGGAACTCAACTGTACATGGAAGCTATTCAATAATTATTTGTTGAATTAATTAGTTAATCACTACAGAGTAGCTAAGTTGATAGAACAGCATTAACTTCTCCCAGTGAGAAGGAGAGACAGTACCATTCATTCCTAGGTGGCGGCTTACATGGGCCCTGGGGATGGCAAGCAGAGTATACCATGGCCCTCACTTTCCAGGAGCCACCATAATAGGCAGTGGAGTTTCCTCAGTCATTGTCTTTCTATGGCTTTTCTCCACCATACCAGGTAAAGGAGCCTTGGAGGTTATGACCAATCTGAGGCCCAAGTGGGCTTTACTCACTGAGCCTCCCTTATCCCCATGTACCCCAAGATATCTCCCTCAAGGATTTTGTGATGTCTGATGGTTCCATCAGTGGAGTCGCCCTCCACTGAAGATCTGGGTATCCAGGGAGGGACCCCCACAGAAGGGGCTGTGACTATCAGCCTACTTCTCCTAGAATGTCCCTTTAAGCCCTCTGACTAAATAATGATAGCAACAACAACTCACTTGCAATAAAAATTAAATTCCTTACATTTATCTAAGCTTTACATTCAGTGTTAAAGCAATGGACTGAGAGAGAAGCTGAAACCCAAATCATTTTCTCGTCTCCAAATCCAGTGTGATAAACTTTTGTATCTATTTCATATATTAGTACATGTAAGGTTTATATTGAAATAGATATATCTATTTTTTCTAACCATGGCCACACATTGCTCATTAGACACAAACTGACAGCTCACTATGCCCAGGAACATTCTTTGAGTCCCTAGGGCCTTTGTTCCTCGGAAGCCTCTTGCTCTGCAGTCACAAGCCACTTCATGACCCAGTCAACCCCACCTGCCCTCTGAGGCCTTCCGTGCCTCCCACAGGCCTTGCCACAGCTCCTCCCTCTGTGTGTGCCTCTCTCACAGCCCTGGAGCACATTCTGTCATGTTTATGATTAGCTAGGCTGTCTGTCTCCCCAGTTAGACTGTGAGACCCAGAGGGAAGGCAGTTTTGGCTTAGTCCTCCTTGTATCTGCTCAGCACAGTAGACACTCAGATGTCTGCTCAATTAAACTAATTCCAAAATAAGCATCTTTAAATCCAATTTTTCCATAATTCAATTTGTGTGTGGAGACAAGGTCCAACTGTAAAATGTAAAGTGAATCTTTGCAAACATTTTAAAAGGGATATTTAGCAGTTCTTCTTAACAAAGGGGTAGGAAGGTTGGAGCTGGTGGAGATCCAGCCAATCTGTTTTCTGTTCTCAGCTCCACTCCCTACCTCTGCCTTCAGAGACAACTGGCGATTCCAGTTCTGCAGGTTTTCTAGGGCTCTGCAGCACACTTTGGGGTGCTTCTTGGTGGCCTCTTCTGCTGCCCACATCAGATTCAGTGTTTTATACTCTGTTAAGTCAGTTCCTACTCATCCATCTGCTTCTGTCATCCAAACGTTGTGGGTATATTTCACCTGGTGATGTTGCCTCACCCAAAATCTTTGTTCTTTGGGTTTAGCTCTTTTTCAATTCTTAATATCCCTCTCATTTTAGTGATATCTGCAAATGAATAAAATATAAATACAGGTGTACATTTCACCCATGTTTTATCAGACTTCTCTCCACTAATTATTTTGTCAAGTGATGTGTTAATAAGTATAAACTTATCATGTAAAGTTTTTGTTGGCATTAATAAAACACATATTAACACAGATGATTTAACAAAAATATTCTAATAAAAACTTTTATAATTTTTTAGGCCAGGTACAGTGGCTTACCCCTGTAATGTCTGCACTGTGGGAGGCTGAGGTGGGCAGATTGCTCGAGCCCAAGAATTTGAGACCAGCCTGGGCAACATAGTGAAATCCTATCTCTAGCTAACTAAATAAATAAATACAAAAAATTAGCCAGGCATGGTGGTATGTGTGTGTAGTCCCAGCTACTCAGAAGGCTAAGCTGGTAAGATCCCTTGAACCTGGGAGGTCGAAGCTGCAGTGAGCCATAAACACACCACTGCACTCCAAACTGGGTGACAGTGCAAGAGCCCATCTCAAAAAAAATTTTTAAGTAATTTCCTATAACTTATCTTTGATACAAGAAAACTATTACAAAGAAACAAAATATAATTCTCTTTAAAGTTCATAGGGAGGCCAGGCACAGTGGCACACAGCTATAATCCCACCACCTTGGGAGGCTGAAGCAGGTGGATCACTTGAGGTCAGGAGTTGGAGACCAGCCTAGCCAACATGGTGAAACCCTATCTCTACCAAAAAATACAAAAATTAGCCAGGCATGGTGACATCTGCCTGTAGTTCCAGATACTCAGGAGGCTAAAGTGGGAGAATCGGTTGAACCCGGGAGGTGGGGGTTACAGTGAGCCATAATTGTGCCACTGCACTCCAGCCTGGGTGACAGAGTGAGACTCCATCTCAAAAAATAAATAATAATAAATTTATAGGGAAAGGCTGGTGGAAAAGTGAGAAAAAAGTCATCGTATTCTACAATTTAGTCCTACATTTACTCTCACTCCATCTTTGTGAACACAGCGCTATGTGAAGAATGCATTTCTAAACAGGTAGGTTACTGAACATACATAGTTTGAGTACAGCTTTGTCTTGTAAAAAAGAGACAGTCCACCCTGAACAGAGTAACATCCTCCACTCACCTTAAACAAGAATTGTAAATGAAACAAAGAATCACTGTGATAAACAGAATATAACTTCTATAAAGGGGGGCCCATCAACTCAATACCAAAGAAAAACAGTTACGGGAAGAGAGAAAGACAAGACACTAGAGACTCCAGCGCTATTCCTTCCTGCCAACTAGCTGTGTCCATGTCAGCATTGTCCCTTAACTGCTCCGTGCAGCAGTTTTCCCTTCAAAATGAAGGGGTTGGGCTTTCTTGTCTGCTTGGATTTTCAAGCAGCTTGACTCTCCCACACTATAAGCACACACATTCCCACTCTTGGGTGCGATGGTCCACCAGGAGCTTCATTTCTTCCAGCTCCTCCTTGGTTCCTTTCTCTTAGTGCCATCTCTGGACACCCTCCTGCCCCCATTTGTGATGGACTTTGCTATTTTGTCTATTGACTCTCCAAAAGGGATGATGATGAGTTTGACTTACCCTCAAATACCACTCTCTAGCTTGGGTTTTGATCTGCTAGACTAACATCCCAGCCTATGCCCTCGTCATTCACTTGTAAGTTGGGGAAGAAAGATTCAATCATTTCTGTGTTTTCTTTCAGTTCCAGAATCCTAAGATTCCATCAACATAGCAAAAGCCTGAATAAATAAAGTTTTATTTGGTCAAAATAAATCTCTGCTATGTTTGATCAGCATGAAGAATGGCAGGTTCATCTTCAGCAAGAAGGCAAGGAATATTCTGCCTGAAGTGCAGAAGGAAATCTGTCTTATTTTAGAAGCATATCTCTTCCTTTATTTTCCTTGGTTCAAACGAGGCAGTGTTGCTATCTATAAACGTCATAGATACTTGGTTTCAAGTACTTTTGCAGTGAGGGAAACTGATGCAGAATGGAAAAATAACCTGGAGGGATCTCTATGTCAGACTCAAAACTGCCATTGCCATATGCTTCTTAGATTGGGCAACACTTATAAAGCCTCCCTTTTTGTAAATGTTTATTGAAACAGAGCTTTTGACAGGGGTCGATCTAATATCATTTTCCTCTTAAATCCTGAATTGCTTTGTTGCTGAGTGCTCTTAATAACAAAAATGAGGACATTGTGTCTGTAGCAAAAGACAGACTTCTAGGGCAGGATTTTAGCTTGCCCCACTTGGCCTTCTGTTAATATGGAAGAGCAGCCATGTCAGTGTTTATTTGATAAGGAATGATTCACAAACTTGGAAGAAATCAGGGTATTTAAGAGAGTTTTATTATAAAGCTCCAAAAAAGAAGAAAATTAACATTTATTGAGCATCTACTAAGTGCCAAGCACTATTACAGGCACCTTGTAAAATTATCTTTTATAATTCTCATGAGAATCTTATACAATGGGTGATACTATCCCAGTTTTATGGATAAAAGATACCCAGCTCAGAGAGATATATAAGTAGTTCAAGTTCACATACCAAATAAGGAGTGAGAAGCTGGGATATTATTCCAGACCTGTAATATGGATTTTATTTCTTTGTGGTGTGTGCCACAGATTCATTCAACTTCATTTCAACAAAGGACAATCTGCATATGGAAAAAGAAATCATAGGATCATATAATTTTAGACCTTGAAGAAACATTAGAGGTCACAGTGCAATGTCTCTCATATTATAGATAAGGAAACAGATCCATAGAGGCTAAATGGTTTGCCCAAATTACATGGCTGTAGCTGTGCAAACTGTGAAAATCTTCCCTGATTAAAATATTAGAGATTAAGATACAGGCCTCTGTGGTTAATTTGAGAATAGATGTCTTCAATCAGTATAAACTGTCTCACTTCTTTCAAATAATTAAAGCTGCAAAATTTCTAGGTGAGAATTTCTAAGACAACCCAAAGATACAAACTACTATGGACTTTAAGAAAGCTTTCTTATCAAACGAAAGTCCTCCAGATCTTAACTGTTTCTAACTCAGAATCAAAACGTTGGCGAAGTCCCTGTGCAACTAGAAGAAGCAATGTAGTCTGTTTTTCCAAAGCTAAGAATTCTCTCAACATCAGGACAATAGGTTAGCAGAAATGGTAGGCAACAAGATAGGAAGGAGAAATGGAGGAGAAGAAATCAAAAACATACAAAAATGCAATAGAAACATTTGTTTCTTGATTTTCAGGTCAAGAAACAAACAAAATTAATTCCACATACTTCTCCACTGGCGTAGGAATGATTTTCCACACAAGCTCACATATAAGTATTTGCATTTCTTGATCATCAGTCCAAGACTCAAACAGATTGTCTGCCTAGAGAGAATTCAGTCTTAATCATCAAGCCGCTAGCCAATCTCAGTTATATTTTACGGGTAAAAGCAGACATTTAATAGACTTCTCTTCTCGAAAGGCAAATGCTCTAGTGAAGCCAAAGATCATCTACAATTTTTAAAAAGCTTAAAGACATTTACATATTGGCTTTTATGAGCTTAAACTCCAAAGTCTAGAGAGATATGTAAATAACAATACTCAGGAAAAGAAATTTATCTATTTAAGTTGGGCTCATGCAAAGCTTGGATACAAATAGTGCCTGGTAGAGAAATAAACATGATTCCTAAGAGTTTTCTCATGTGGCTGATCCCTCCAGGCAGTGAAGGACTGGATTCTCCACAGATGTTTTCACCAACTTTTTCCCTTGGAGCATCCAAATAGGTGTAACTATTAATAAGCATCTGAATGCGTGGTCTGCCTGCTAATCTCGGTGGACTATGGACAAAAGTTAGAGTGGAAAGATGATGAAGCAACTTAAAAACTCCTAAGGAACATTACTTGATGCGCTTGATTCATATACAGTAAACTCACTGGAATACAGCTTTTTAAATAAATTAACTGAAGGTTAACAGATGAAGTCATCCATGCTTGTTTGGAATGCTTCAAATTAGTAATGTTACCTCTCTTGGGTTTAAGTTAATCTACTTAACAGATCCTCACTTGGACACAAACTATAGAGGCCAGTAAATGGAAAGGAAAATAATCATACAATATAGAACAACACCGTTAGTTCATGACATTACACAAGTTTTCTTAAAAATATCTGGCCATGTTGCACAACATTACCCCTTTAACCAATATGTGCTGATGCATTTATAATCACTAGTAAACAGCTGGTTTAAAATATTTTATAACATTTTCACTGTATAGGAAGGAAATTGCCTGCTCTTGATGGTGAGGAGATGGCATGGGACTTGTCAGAGATCCTGACAGGCCGGTGTCCGCTGTCTGCCGACCCGAAAGTGCTGTCAGGATGTCTAACACAGAGATTTGTGGCAGTAACAAATGTTTTCCATTTAAAAGCTGTATAAAAGCCAAGCAAGAAAACACAGTTAAAATATTAACTATTTATTTTTGAAAAACTTTACCAATTACTGTCTTGCCTAGAAGTACAATCAAACAAAATAATAATCATTTCACTCACAGCAAGCAGGCAACTTGGTTCTTTCTTGCCTTTTTTGCCTTCATGGAAGAATTGGAAGGATATTAGGAAAAGAGATTTTATTTTTTCTTTTACCCTTTTTATTTTTTCTTTTACCCTTAAATGTTATTGTTCATTTGTGCCGAAGTGTCTCAGTCTCAAATATATTGATCTCTAAAATGATATAATTCTTTGTTGAAGGGGCCACTCTATACATTGTAGAATGTTTCTGGTCTCTAACTGTTACATATCAGTAGCACCTCCTCCCACTCACACCCCGCCTCCCAAGTTGTGACAATTAAAAATGTCTCCATATGTTGCCAAATGCTTCCCCATCGAGAACCACTAAATTCAAGAGCTTGGCTCAAGGAATCCTGTTACAGCAAAGTCATATGGCTGTCAAAATAGGAAATGGAGGCAGTGAAGCTCATAAGCACCATTGCCTATAGGCAGGCCCTAGGTGGACAGTTTTGCTTACAATCCAGTGATGATGGGGCCAGAGCTCCTACCACCACTGCAATGGCCCCTTTGGAAAGTGAAGTATTTGTTCACCAAAGGCTGGTCAAGAAAAGTCAAACTTTAATTTAAAAAAATACAAGCTTCTTAATGACAGCATCAGAAAGAATAGCTAATGGAGGCTGGGCTTAATACTAAGACGATGGGATGATCTGTGCAGCAAACCACCATGGCTTATGTTTATGCAACAAACTTGCACATCCTGCACACGTACCACTGAACTTAAAAGCTGGAAATTAAAAAAAATATATACAAGCTCCTTAGCCATTTTCAGTCCTTTCTAAATTACCACAGCTAGGAAACAAAGACTACAGTGTTGCTTCAACCACATCATCAGCCCATTATCTTCTAACTTAAAAAAAACAAATTCTTTAAATCACGATGTTTTAAAATTAATTCTTAAAAGGGGTTGTTTATTAATAATTCTAGGGATCCAAGTTTACAAAACTTGTGGGTCACAGGCAAGAAACTTGTCAGTTCAGGGTCAAAAGAAAGTAAGTTTGTTTTAAGTAAAAATGAAGTCAATGAGTCACAGAAGCCTCTTTATCTTAGGTTAACGCATTAACAATATGAAAGTATTAATGACTGAGGATTGATCAAAAAAGAATCTCAGTTCCTCACTTAGTGTTTTCAGGTAGCTCTGACCAGCCAGTCTCAGTCTCTTACTGTCCAGGTTCCAAAGAGGTATCATGATTATGGTACCAAGATACTGGGGTATATTGGGCACACTTGCCTTGGCAGAGTTTTCTGGTTGCCAACAGGATATTCATCCATCTATTCTTCCCTTTACTAATAAAACTTTAATTTTATTGGATGTGGCAATTTATCCAACATTTAGAAAAAATACTTTCCCAAGCGTCTCTTGCAGGTAGGGCAGCTGTTTGACCCAGTTCTGGTCAGAGAATTAATAAAAAATTATGGATTGGGCTTCCAAAAAGGCAAAAAAAAGAGACAAACCAAACTGGCCCAGGCCTTTTCCTTTGCTCTTTCCTTTTCTTCCTACATGAAATGCAGATACCATTCGGGAAATAGAACAGCCATCTCATGACCACAAGGGAATGAGCCCATGCTAAGGATGGCTGAGCAGAAAGAAGGAAATAAGGTCCCTGGTGGAATCTCTATACCAACACTGGTGTATTAGTTTCCTGAGACTACTGTAAGAAATTATTATAAACTTGGTGGCTTGAAACAACACAAATATATTCACTCATAGTCCTGGAGGCCAGACATCTGAAATCAGGCAGGACTGAGATCCCTCTGGGTGCTCTAAGGATCTGTTTTTTGCCTCTTTCAGCATCTGGTGGCTGCCCCTGGGCTTGTGGCCAAATCACTCCAACCTCTGTCCCTGTAGTCATATTGCCACTTCCTATTCTACCTATTCTTCCTCTCCTTCACTCTTCTAAGGACACTTGTCATTGAATTTAGGGTCCACCCTAAATTACCTTCCAGGTAATCCAGGAAGATCTCAAGATATTTAATTACATCTGCAAAGAACCTTTTCCAAATAAAGTGACATTCACTGTTTTCAGGGATTTGGGCATGGGCATATCTTTTTGTCGAGGGGGGAGATGACACTTTTCAACCCATGACACCTGGACCGCCCACTGCAAGACTCCCCATTCATCCTCCTCCCTCCAAAAAAAATAAAACTTCCTATAAGTTTAGGCGGCTAGTTTTTAAATTTCTGTAACTCACA
This sequence comes from Cebus imitator, assembly GCF_001604975.1. Lineage (NCBI taxonomy): Eukaryota > Metazoa > Chordata > Mammalia > Primates > Cebidae > Cebus > Cebus imitator. The sequence continues at coordinate 5,230,001 of NW_016107385.1, forward strand.
GCCAAATACATTCCCAAAATATAGATTGTTTAACTCAGGGAGGAGTTAGGGGGATTTTAGGGATTGATCCTGACTATGGTTTAAACTACCTGTGTTCTGAATCTCTATTTTGCACTAGTCCACTCTTTTCAATCAATCTGGGGACTCCAAAGTATCAGAATTACCTGGGGTGCTTATTTAAAATTCTGACTTCTTGCTCTCAAAATAGATTTGCTGAATCAGAATCTCTGGGAGCTGACATCTTTAACAAATCCCCATGGAGGCTCTTATGTCCACTGAAATATGAGAACCACTGCAGTCCTTTATGTCACTTATGCTGTTTCTCTGCACATTAATTGTTCAGTGGGAACAGTCTTTATGACTTAGGGTGGATCATCCACCTCTAACTCTGTTGATGCTGTGATTAAACCTGTTTAACTCCACTGATTAAGCAAAATCTGTTTCCTTAACAGTGAAAAATTTTACCTTTCTTACATTGAGTCTTTACAGATTTGAAAAGCTATCTGGTAACCTAGCTTAGACTTTCATTTGCATGTAATATAAAAATATGCCTTTCTTAGCTACAAATTACACAGTCAAATGTGATACGACACCAGAGCAGAGCGGAAAAGGGAGCACTCAGTATATGATAGGATTGCAACAGTGGGGCACCAGGCACCACAGAGTACATGAAAAACAGAACTTGCCACAGCCAGATTCAAGACTCCATCAGGTTTCATAAAATCTCGGTTTGTGAGGGAGTTTATTGTACATTCCTTTGTTCCCTAATTGGTTTGATTCTTGCTTTTCAACTTGTCTCCAGAGAGCAAAATGTGTGCCATTTGGGATCAGGTGACAACTCCAAAGCGTGGCTCCTGACCATCCAATCACCAGTTATAAGTCCTTCCTTAAGCCCTGCAATTTTGTCATTCACCAAGTGTTAAAGAAGGCGTATTCCCCTCCATCATTTACAGATAAGGGAGGAGAAGCAATTATCTGAAGAGTCAGGATTTGAGCTGGGATTTGAACTTCCTGAGCAATACAAGAGTGAAAGGTTGAGCTCTGAATCTCCCAGCTTCCCACTCAGAATTCAGGCTGCTGGTGAAAGAGGAAAAAAGCATACAACTGAGGTCTCGAGTTGCTATACTCATAACCTCACAGCAAATGGCTACACAGAAAAGGCTTCGTGCCAAGGAGACGCTGATCTGAATCACATTAAAGGTCAAAAAAAGGATTGTTTTATTTCCTAGAAACTGAGAGAGCAGAACCACACCTACCTCAAATCCCTTCCAAATCCCCTAAACCCAGTTAGAAGCCAGCCCTAGATGGGGGGAAGGGGCAGAGAGATTCTTCTGACTTGAAAAGTGCGCTGTGATACATTAACCACTCCCCTGCTGAGAACCTCTGCAGGCTCCAGAGCTGAAATTGACATATGCTGTTCAACACCCGCCCCCCCATCCCCCAGAGAATATTTGAACCTTTGTTCCCCAAAAGGTGCTGGGATTATCCCTCTGCCAGGCCTCCCCTCCCAACAGGGGAGCTACAAACCTATAGCAGAGAAACCACCACACCTACCGTTTCAGATAGTGGCCCAACTCCAGGCGGCCTTCCATAGGCTGCAGGAAGGCTCCTCCCTTGGTTCTCTGGTTTCTGTTTAGAGGGCATGGAGAGGGTTAACTCTCTTTGGTCTCTCCATGTGCCTAAGCATGCTTAGAAAATGCTGTCAAAGAAACAAAGCCCCATTCCTTTCCCACTTGTGTTGAGCTCTGTGTTAAGACTGTTTTTAGCTCTGAAATTGGACAAATTTATCTGACTATCAAAACCCTATTCAGAAGCCAACAAATGCCACCCTGGTCTAAGTAATTTCTTCCTACTCTGAACTGCTGTAGCATTTCACATCTTTATCATTTATACGCATTGTAGGCTGTCTGGTATCTATACATGTCTTTTCTCTCCTCTCTTGTAAAAGCTTCTGGAAAGCATGTGGTATAATCTTAAATACAAGAAATGAGCAATAATTTTTAGCTGAACTAATGAAATCTTACAGCAACATGTGTTTTCTGTTTGAATGCTATCAGAAGAAGTTGTTATTGTGTGGGAAATGAATGGATCAATTTTAAACATTAGCCCAAAGCAGACTTTACAAAAACATCCCTGAGTCAGTCAGAGACACAATGGTTGCCCCGACCCCAACTCATACTCAGAAAGAAATTCTGAGATCTAGGTGTCTCCTGAGAAGATGGGCTGTCATAGTAACCAACATCAAACTTCAAAATGCTGTGAGCTAGACCAGGATATGCAATGGCATTGAAATTACTTTCTAATATTTAACAATAGCATGTGCGATTGCAGATTTGGCATCAGTGCAGCTCTCTCCCTATTCAAAGGCTGAGAATGAACATAAACAGAAAAATATTGGTTAGATAACTAAAAATAATAGAATCTTGGAATAAAATATCCAGTTTTCAGAAGGATATATTTACACCCACAAGTGAATTTCTTCAAGGTTACTTGCTCTTCCAAGATTAGATTGCAGCTATGCCAAAGTCTCATTTTTCATGGCTCACTCCCATCCCCCTGCCACCAGCAAAGGAAATTAAAGGTCAAATGGCTTTTTCAGAAAACAATTTTTCTCCAGTCTCTAGGCTGTTCGTTAAATAAGAATTTATTGAATGTTACATATGGCCTAACACAACCAATGTTAGGTACCTGTGGTAGTTTGTCTCCAAAGTTGTCCCTCCAGTCATGCCTCCTGGCATTTATACCCCTATGTAAATCTGGGCTCCTCTCCTCTTTAATCTGGGCTCTCACTTTTGAGACCCTGAGACTTCCTTTTAACTAACAGAATGTGGCTGACATGATGCTGCATGATTTCTAAGACTAAGTCATAAGAAGCATACAGCTTTCACCATGCTGTCTTTGGAGTCCTGGCTTTGAGAGATGCCAGCCACCAAGTAAGTTCAAATGTCCTGAGACTGTATGCTGTGAGGAAGCCCCAGGTATCCATACAAAGAAGCCATGTGAGAGAGAAAGAGAAATCCAGACAGCCCTTAGCTGTGCCACCTAGCCTACATGAGGTGTCAGACATATGTGACCAGAAGCCATCTTGGGTATCCAGCACAGCCAGACTCTTGTTTCTCCCACCATGTGACTACAACTTTATGAGAAACCTCAAGAACAGTCTAGCTAACACAGACAAAAAAAAAAAAAAAAAACAACAACTATAAGAGACAGGAATAAATAATAAGTTGTTATAAATCTCTAAGTTTGGGGATAGAACTTGAGATTTACAGCAACAACTTATTATTAATAGATAATCAAGTCAACTCCAAATATTTTGTTTTTATTGAAAGACAAAGGCCTTGCCCTTGGAAAATGTAGATTATAGCCAAGGCAGCAACATACCCACAGAAAGCAACATAAATACTCTACAACATATATCATCCACAAATGCAAAAACAATATTTTCCAACTAAGGAACTGCTTTAGGAGGCTTGCAACTGAGTTTGTGACGGAAGAAAGTGGTACCAGCCTTGCTAAGGAAAGTAGCCAAACGAATCCTGGCAATCAGGATGCAGCAGCTGTCACATGTACAAAAAGAGTCAAGACAGGGCCTAGAAACACTGATAAGATGTAGAGCAGAAAAATGAGCAGAAAAAAATGGCAAAATACATCCTAAAAAACATTCAAATATTCACATTAAAAATATAAGCATTTAATTTGTATAATTCAACTTAAAGCAAGAAACTATTTTTCAATTATTGGAGTGGTAAATATCTTTTTAAAATGGTAACACTCAGGCTTGCAGGGTTTAGTGTAACACATGTGCCCTTCTGGCAGGAGTGTACTGTAAATGAATTCAATCTTTGTGCAGGGCACTATGCATCAAAGCCTTTAAAATTATCATATCTTTCACCTGCTATTGGAGTTTTAGAAACTTAGCCAGAGGAACTATCAGCCTATTTTTAATGTTGTTTTTGTTTTCTTCTTTTTTGTTTTGTTTATAATTTTAGTAGATTTAATAGCATGACTGAAATACAACTTACATATCTAATGATAGGGAAAAGGTTAACTGTGACAATATAATTACAGGTAATATTCAAAGTATTTAACAACTTATATGATATAAACACTAACCAATTTATAATTAAAACCAACACGCCAACCAGTCAGAATGGACTTGCCAACCAATCAAAACCTATAGACCAACCAATCATAACATAGGTACCAATCAATTAGCCTGAAGTTATAAATAACCCTACAGATAGCCACCATCTAGCTAGATGTCAGCCAAGAATGCCTCCATGTAACTGAAAATCATGTAACTATTAAAAAATCATCTTTTAGGCCGAGGGCAGTGGCTCACGCTTGTAATCCCTACACTTTGGGAGGCCAACATGGGAGGATTGCTTGAGCCCAGGAGTTCAAGACCAACCTGAGCAATAAAGTGAGACCCTGTCTCTAAAAAAAAATCAAAAAAATTAGCTGGGCATGGTGGCACATGCCTGTAGTTCCAGCTACTTGGGAGGCTGAGGTGGAAGGATCACTGGAGCCTGGGAGGTTGAGGCTGCAGAGAGCCATGATCACACCACTGTACTGCAGCCTGGGTGACAGAGCAAGACCCTGTCTCAAGGGGGGAAAAATCATTTTTAAAAATAATGTTTTGTGACATTTTGCAATGAAAAGTTTAGTGAAAAAAAGACTTTATATCTTATGTAGTCTACATATATATATACAAATATATGCATTGAAGAAAGGAAAGAAAATATATCAAAAGATTAAAAGTGTATCTTGAGTGGTGAGATTATTGATGTTTTATTCATTTTCTTTCCTTGTACTTTTCTGTGTTTTCCAAATCCTCTATGATAAACATGTATTGTTTTCATAAGCTATCGGGAAAAAGTCACATTATAGAAAAGGAGAAAATGAAAGTAACCAGAGAGCTTTGGTAGGTTAAAGTGTATAAAGTTTGAGTTGGACTGATTAGCAGAAATGAAGGCAAGTTCTATTTGAGAATAAAATATAAGAAACAACAGGAGTTTGGGGATGAGACTGGACAAAGCATACAAAGAAGGAATTCTAAGTGATTGAACAAGAAAACCATGAGAGAAAACCAGTGTTGGATGAAGGCAATTCTAACTGCTAGGAAGGAGTCTAGGGGACAAAAGAGAGAAAGAGACAATAGCCAAGAAGGCTTCTACAATACTCCCTTTCACACAATCAGAATCTTGACTTTAGCAAAATACATCTGCTCTTGCAGTGCATCTAGAGTAATTCAACATCTGTTTCATCAACAAATGATATTTGATATCTTCTCCCAGTGAACTGTCTGCAGAAAGAGGAACACAGCAAGGAAGCAGCACAATAATACTTGTTCACTGACACCAAAAAGCAAAGTCAGAATTTTTACTTACCCCATGGCAAAAGAGTTTTGAGTCAGACAAGCTTTGGGTCAGACCTTTAAAGGCATTCTCTCTCTTTTTCAGCTTTTTATTTTGAAGTAACTTTAAACATACTGAAAAATTGCAAGAATAATAGAAAAAAGAGGACCTATATGCCCTTTATCCACCTTCACCTACTATTAACAGTTCACTTGTTTGCTATCATTTGTTGCCTTTCTCTCTCTCTGATAAAGATAAATATCACATACATATAATTTTTGAATTCCTTAAGGGTAAGTGGTGTATTTCATGTGTATTTTCTAAAATTAGATGTTCTCCTGCATAACCACACTGTAGTTGTCAGCTTCAGAAATTTTAACCTTGATGCAATAATTTAATCTATCGTCCATATTACAATTTTGTTGGTTGACCTAATAATGTCTTTTTTCTCCCTCGCAACAGGATCCAGCCTAGGATTAAGTATTTCCCTTAGTTGTCATGTCTCTTTAATCTTCTATAACTCATAACATTTACTTCCACATACACAAAACCATCCCTTTTAATTCAGACATCAGTTTTATTTGAATTATGCACTTTCCAAATTAATGTTGCAAAGCATCCCTGCCAACCCACTGCTCCTAGATTTGTCCTCAGTGGCATTCATCCTTCCTGATTCTTCTTACACTGGAACTCCAGGTAGCAAAAATATGTTTGGGTGGTAGATATAGTTATGTCCTCTCAAAGCATTTTTCTCCTTACCCCTGAAAAGTTCCACAACTGCAAATTTTGTGCCAAGTAAATGAGAACTGGCCCTATTTACTTAAAAGACTATAGCCTTCAATGCATAGCTGGAGAATGCCACACAGACTCTTCTGTGGTAGCCAACTAACAAATCACTCCATTGCCCTAAGATATTTTCTCAGTCGCCTCCTCCACCTGTCTCTCTCTGAAGTACCACGACCTTTTGGCCGACGGAGAGAGCCCATTCTTCTTCAATTACTCTGATAAATGGAGAGCAGAGATGGCTGTGGTTAATAGACACAACCTAAACAAAGGCTCCAGATGAGAACATTTGATGACTATAGTTTCTATCTGAGCCTAGCAGACAGTTATTAATCTATATAAATGCTGTAGTCAAACCATATGGGTGGGAGAAACGACTACTAAATGGAAATCACCAACACACTGGCAGACTGAAAAACTACACTTCTCCTGATGTCACGGCTTATTTGCATGCAGTCCCAGCCAAATCAATATCACCATCTTAATCAAAGGGGAATTACAAGCTGTGGCAGAGAGGTATCATTGTAAGCAATTTCATCAGAGCCATTTTCAGACACATTGCATGCTGAGTTGAAATGTTAAAAGAGATATGAGAAGAAGGAAAAAAAAAATCTCAGAGAGTGCTTGAGAGCTGTTTGTGGCCTGAGTGGTGATTCAAGCAGTCATTGTCTTCATGTTCAAGCCTCAGAAGGGCAGTGCCCAACCTAGAGTCTAAGGATCAGGAAAAGAAAACAGCCGCAGCATTGTGGATGTGCGCAACACGAGTGAAAGAGTATATAATCTTAAGTGAAAATATCTAGGCTTTTTTCCCCTTTTAATCAGAAAACATAATCTCTGTACATTTTTTAGGAAGAAAAATTCCCTACATAGTTGGCATGTAAGACACGGCAGATTTGCAGATTTCCAGAGATCCAGCTTGGGAAGAGGATCACTCTCTGGCTGGCTGGGAACACGTTCATGAAGACCCGGGGCATTGATTCCAGCTCAGGCTTTTCAGCAGCAAATAGAAATTAAGGGAGGTAGAATGGCAGGGAGAAAAAGTCAAATGACATTCATTTATGACTGAAGTTTTGTCAATTCTTTTTAATCTATTTTTTCCCCCTAATTTGTATTCCAGTATTTGAGAAAGAAAATCTGTTTACATTAAGAAAGTTTGAAATGATATCTGTGAACCAGGAAATGAGATTTTCTTACCTGCAAGTGCAGGCAGCATCAAAGCAGGAGAGGTGCAGTGAATGAAACACTGCTTTAAAGAAGAAAAATGACTTATAATTAGCTCTAAGGTGACAGCTTCAGCCACACTGGCCTCAGCTCACAAGGGCATTGTTTATATGCAAATGATTCCTTCTGAAGCACTAGAAAACACTTCCTTCCCTTGAGGAGGTAAGCATTCTCTTGAAATCTGGTCTATTCTACTCAATTGGTTTACTTTTTTTTCTTGGTATTTCTAAAGTAAATGTCAACTTTAGCTCCTGTTGGGAATGAACATAAATTCCAAATTAATCAATTTTCCCTGTTCAAATACTATTCCATACATATGGTGTTGCCATCATAGCTGTTTTGCAGTGGTGCCTTACTAGGCTTCCCCTGAGAACAAAGTCAGCCAGTACACCTCGAGGATGGGGATGTTGAGGATGCTGGGGCAGGAAGCTTGGTAGCAGCAGCAATGAGGCAGAGGAGGCTCCATCTGTGCCCCTATTCCTGGACACGTCGGTTAGGGCAGAGCCCAGCCCACCTGGACGCTGAGCTACTCCCATGAGATAGGTATGCTTCGGGTCCCCTTGGTAAAGGGCTATCTCCAAAAGGAGACAATGGCCCTTGCCAATGCCCCACCCAAACAGAGCGTTAGCTCACCTTGCCTAGAAGGAAGAGGGTGAAATGTGGGCTCTAATTTCTGGGGCCCACCTATATGTGTCTTGTATTACTTCAGCCAATAATAAATTGCTGTCAATAAAAGATGCTATTGAAACGTTGCCAACCAAAGCTCCCCCTCCACAGGACCTCATTACGTTCCATCTGGCATTCACTGGCCTTTCCCTCTAAGGATCCTCCACCCCACATATCTAATCACCACATACTGCCAATTTTACATTGGAAGTATTTCCCTGCTTTGTAATTCTCCCATTCCCGATACGCCTGTTCATCACCTGTCCTCCATCTAACTATTGAGAGAACTGCTGCGCCAGACTCCCTGCCTCTGGCCACCAGCCTACAGCCTAGCCATCACACCACCTCCAGAGAGATGGAAAGATGGTGGGTGGGTGGAGAGAGAGTCATGTTATCTAGGACCTAAAACCCTTCAGGTGTGTGTTAGTCGGCTTGGGCTGCCATAAAAAAAAATACCACAAACTGGGGGGTTTAATCAACAGAAATCTCTTTTTCCACAGTTCTGGAGGCTGGAAGATCCAGATCAAGGTGTTGGCAGATCTGGTTTCTTCAGAGGCATCTCCTTTTCTCTCGCAGACAGCCACCTTCTTACCATGTCCTCACGTGCCTGCCCCTGTGTGCATGTCTGGTAAGTCTAGTCCTAATCTCTTTTTATAAAGGCACAGTGATATTGGCTTAAGGCCCACACCAACAGCATCATTTTAACTTAATTACCTCTTTACAGGCCCTACTTCCAAACACACTGAAATTCTAAGATACTGGGTGTTAGGGCTTGATATGGTTTGGCTGTGTCCTCACCCAAATCTCACCTTGAATTGTAATAATCCCCACAAATCATGGGAGGGACCTGGTGGGAGATAATTGAATCATGGGGGCAAATTTTTCCCTGTGCTATTCTCGTGATAGTGCATAGGTCTCAGGAGATCTTATGGTTTTTTAAAAGAGCAGTTTCCCTGCACACACCCTCTTGCCTGCTACATTATAAGACACGGCTTTGCTCCTCATTTGCTTCCCACCATGATTGTGAGGCTTCCCCAGCCATGTGGAACCGTGATTCCATTAAACCTCTTTCCTTTATAAATTACCCAGTCTCAGATATGTCTTTATTCACAGCATGAGAACAGACTAATGCAGGGCTTCAACATGTAAATTTGAGGGGAGCATAATTCAGGCCCTCGCACTGCTTGAACAATGGAAGCTAGGTGGTGACAGTTTCCAGGCCCAAGCTTTAAGAAACTGAGAGCTTTGCTTCCTCTCTGTGACACTTGCCCCAGGGACATGGGGAGGCTATGTGTTCTGTCTCACAGCCCCTGCTACAGTCCCATCAACCACCTACACGTGGGTGGAATCTTTCAAGATGACCCCAATCCCAGCCATCCTTGTAATCCAACTACATGACAGACCCTGAATGAGAATCTCTTGGCTGAGCCCAGTCATTTTCCAGAAGAGTAAGAAATAATAATATAAGGAATAAAATAAAGGTACATTTTAAACCACTAAAGTTTTGGTATAATTTCTTTTTTTTCTTTTTTTTTTTTTTGAGACGAAGTCTCACATATCACCAGTCTGGAGTGCAGTGGCACCATCTCAGCTCACTGCAACCTCTAACTCCCAGATTCAAGGAATTCTCCTGCCTCAGGCTCCCAAATAGCTGGGACTATAGGCACACGCCACCACGCCCAGCTAAGTTTTGTATTTTCAGTAGAAACGAGGTTTCACCATGTTGACCGAAATGGCCTCCATCTCTTGATCTTGTGATCCACCTGCCTCGGCCTTCCAAAGTACTGAGATTACAGGCATAAGCCACCACACCTGGACTGATATGATTTCTCATACAGTAACTGATAAAAAAAATTGTTTTTTTTGTGTGAAATCCAGTTATAGTATTGACAACTATATGAGTGTAAACACAAAACAAAACATTGTTCTGGCCAAATACCACACATCTGTGGGCAGCAGCCAGTTTCTAACTTTTGTTTAGCAATTCCCAAATCCTTGGAGTACCTTACTAACACCTTGCTTTTTCAAACCTTCATGCCTTTGGAACACTCCTCCCTCAGCCCAATCATCTCAGTTGTCTAGTTTTTCTAGGCATAAAAACTTGCTAACTTTTGTTGAATAAATGAACAGGTAACCAGATGATCAAGGACTGATTATGCAGAGGTTGCGTCCTATCTTTCTTAATTCTCCCTTGAATCTTTATCATAAACCCTCTTCACCTAAGGTAAGCTGATCTGGTTCCATCTCTGCAACACAATGGCTTTGACCTTTTCTAAATCTTTATTCTCCAGCATCCTTCCAAGGAGGCTGGGGAAAGGTTAGTGACCTCCTTTCTGTTTCTCTGGATTGCTTCCTTACTCTTTTCCTTCCTCTTTCCTCTGGCAGTTCTGTTGTTTATCCACTTTTCTCTTCAATGGCTTTCAACCATTCAAGGAAATTTTAGAAGCAGCACCAGTTCACCAGATACTGCACTTTGCCCTGCCCAAGGGTACAGAGATACAGACAGCACAGATGTCACTGAAGCACAATGGTCTTAGAACACCTTCCAATAAATGAGAACATCCCTCACCTAATACTAAATCCCCTTGCAATCCAGAAATGATCTGTAGATATGCAGATCTGCTACAGTCCATGTCCAATCATTCCTTGTTTTTCACAAATAATAAATCAAAAAGAAAACTTCTGCAGTAGTAAATTCTTGGCTGCCTGGCTTTTTCTTCATCCCAGCAAGAGGCATTCAACTTGTTCTTTTGCTCTTAAAAAAAATCAGGCCTGGCACGGTGGCTCACGCCAATAATCCCTGCATTTTGGAAGGCCAAGCTGGGCAGATCACCTGAGGTCAGGGGTTTGAGACCAGCCTGGCCAACATGGGGAAATCCCATCTCTACTAAAAAATATATATAAATTAGCCAGGCATGGTGGCGGTGCCTGTAGTCCCAGCTACTTGGGAGGCTGAGGCAGGAGAACTACTTGAACCCAGGAGGCAGAGGCTGTAGTGGGCTGAAATCACACCACTGCACTCCAGCCTGGGCGACAGAGCGAAACTCTGTCTCAACAACAACAAAAAAAATTAAAATTAAAAATTAAAAAATTTTGCAACTAAAACTGGCTAAATGTCTCTAAATATTTCCCCTACCTCTACCTCTACACCACTGCAGTTCTTCCCACACAATATTGATAGGTTAATCTTTTTAAATGCCATCTAAAACTATCATCAGAGTCTCTTCACATACATTAGAAGCTCCAAACACCACAGACTAGAATTCAAAGGCATTTTGAATTTTAGTCCTGACCTATTTCTTCAGCCTCCTCTCCTGTAACACCCACCCCACGATCCCTGAGCTCCAGGCAAATACATCCCCTCCCAGTCTCTCAAAGTCAGAATGTCTCTCCCAGCTACGTGGCTTTCACTCACCCCACCAGGTCACAGTTTATGCCTCCCACTGGCTTAAGAAGCCCCTCAAACTTCTCCTCTTATGATGCCTTCTCTTATGGCCCAGGATCTTAGAAATAGACCCTTCTCTGAACCACAAGTCTGTAGATAATACCAACTTGTACAAATTCAGATACTTGTCCTCATATTCTCAGCACTCTACATGTAGGTCCTGCATCTCAAGGGAGACTCTAAGACTTTCAAAGGCAAAAGTCATGTTTTGCATTAACTTTATATCCCCAGGGTCAAGCGTAATGTCCAGTGGTAAATGCTCAATAAACTGACAAATCAGACTTGACTATATGAGTGGAAACTGTTTGCTTTGGTTATTGATTAGACACAGCCAAACTGACAGTCAAATACCTCACTTTGGTCAGTGACCTTGACTTTCCTGGCCCTGTAAAAACATGTAAAACTAGTAAAACTTACTAGTCACTCTGTAATTAAATAACTGACCACTGGTGATATACTGTAACCACCACCTAAAAACAAGCAAAGCCAAAAACAAACGATGCTTACCTCTAAATCATGCCACTTGATGCCCCAGGGAAAGCTCCTCAATAGCTTCTGAAGAATAGGCAAAAGCCCTGAAAACAGGGAAGCAAAAGGATTTTGTTTTCTTTATCCCACAGAACTCTGAAATCAGCGTCCATGCTGAATCGACCTGAGAGTAGCAGCTCAGCATGTGTCTGACTTCAGACAGGTGAAAAAGCTAAACTGAAAAACAGGCCAATTTGTATAACTGAAAAAGCATGTTAGCTCAGAAGGGCAGGACTCACTTATACTGAGTCGCATTGAAGAGGCAAGGGGTGTAACCTATAAGCAAATAGAGTCACGTTGCCAAACCTATATCCAATTAATGTAAGAATTAAGAGATAATAAGTGCCTTAGATTCTGCTTAGATTTTAAGTGGTGCTTAACAAGCCTGTGAAGATGGAAAAACCTGACCAAGAATTGGCAAGTTGAAGCTACTCAGGAGGCTGAGGTAGGAGGATTGCTTAAGCCTGAGAAGTTGAGGCTGTAGTGAGCTGTGATAATTCCACTGTGTTCCCTCCTGGACAACAGAGTGAGACACTGTTGCAAAAAAAGGAAGTCAAGGCAAAGTTTTCCAGATTATTAAAAAGATGAATACAGTGAACAATGTTTTACCATTGTTTGCAACCCAATATTTACATTATGACAAGACAATACATTGTGACTTTTACTTAAATGTCATTGTTTAAGCACAGTTAAGCATTTCCACTGAAGACTTCTCACTTTGTAGTTGATTAAGAGTGAGGTCAAAATTAGCTAGACTATGGTGGCATGCACCCGTCCCAGTTACTTAGGAGGCTAAGGCTCAAGAATCGCTTGAACCCGGGAGGCAGAGGTTGTAGTGAGCTGAGATTGTGCAACTTCACTCCAGCCTAAGTGACACAGAAAAATTCTGTTTTTTTTAAAGAAAAGGAATGAGCGACCTGAGGTCAGGAAATACTGGGTAACTGTCAGGCATGCAGGCCTCTCAATCTGGAGATGAGCAGATCTCCACTTACAGGTACTGCCCCTATCTCAAAAAGAATAGGATCTCTGGAAAGAAAGCGTCCAAAGATAAAGTTTCTGCATTAAATGACTCATAATTGGAAAATGCTCAAATAATTTAACATACATTTGTGGTTATTAAAAAAAAAAAATGGACTTCCTGGATTTGAGTTGACTTCCTGGACCAAGGATGATAAACTAGGTTCTTCCCATGAGCCAATCTGAGCCATTGTCTGAGGATTCCAAAGCTGTTTCTGGGTCTGGTAAGAAAAAGTGGTGAAACAGATTAGTAAGTGGGTCATGGGCAAGGAGAGTCATGTGTTGGTAGCATGCATGCCATATATTTACCATTCCTGATTTAGACACTTAGATGTTGAATGTATTGTGACTTTTCTCTGGCTCTGGCTGGTACCTTAATTCCATTCTCACAACACAGAAATAACTGCTTGCACAGGTCAGCCGTCTCATAGGAGAAATCAATAATACAGGAGCTGAGAGCTCCCTTGCTTCAGGTAGAACCATCTAATTGAAAGGCTGAATCAGTATGTCTGAATTATTTGCTTTGTAAATACATCAGGAAAAAAATCATAGAATATAAAGATTCCAATTTTCCTTGAAGAAAATCACATTGTTCATCTTGGTGATGGTGGGCATTCCACAGTGAAAACAGTGAGCATGTCATTTATAATCCACTATACATGAGATAGTATAACATTTTAAAATATTAGCTGATTTATTTCTCTCATTACTTATCCCATTTCCCTTTTTCTACTTCTCTCCCAACTCCCACTTCAAAGACAGAATATATTATGGGTTCACTTTTCAGTGGAAGGATTTGACAAGACAATAAAACTGAAATTGTTAGCAGTAGCGAACATGTTCAGATCTACAGCAACGTCAATTCTTGCCTCCTCAGAAGGAAGAATTTGACAAAGGGGCATAAGGCAGAATAAGAGACCAAGGCAAGTTTTGAAGCACGAGTGAAAGTTTGTTAAAAAGTTAGGGCAGGAATGAAAGGATGTAAAGTACACTTGGAAGAGAGCCAAGTGGGCAACTTGAGAGAGTCAACTGCAGAGTTTGACCTTTAACTTGGGGTTTTATACATTGGCATGCTTCCCAGGGCAGGGTGGGGGGAATTGCATCTCTTCTCCCCTGATTTTTCCCTTGGGATGGGCTGTCTGCATGGGCAGTAGCCTGCCAGCGCTTGGGAGGGGCCGCATTCGTAGTGTGTTTACTCAAGTTGTATCCATGCTTACTTGAGGCATTCTTTCCTTATCAGTCCAGTGCTCCTATAAAGTCATATACCAGTTAACCTCCACCATTTTGCCTCTTAGTCTGCATGCTTGAGCCCATTCACCCGACTTGTGAGATCTTATAGGGAAGCTCATCATCAGCTCCAGGTTTTTTCTATCTACTGGGAGACTGACTTTCCCTAGTGCTGGCTGCAACCAATTATTTTAGAAAGACAGTTTAACAATGCCTGACCATCACCTGATGGTCACCTAACATTCTGGAGTGGGGTGGGGAGGGATCCTCTCCCCGCCCCACTAGTGTCTGTCTAGCTACCTCCTGTAACAAAATCACCTGCCAGACACTTGCACTTCAGTTTTAAAGCTTAAACAGTTTGCAGATAAGCCGTTCTCAGGACAAAGCCATGTTTAGTGGCCCTGCAGAGCATAATAAAAATTTCTGAATTATTTGCCAATGTTCCAAAATCAAGAGAGCTCACATTAACTTCCAAATTTCCACCCTCCCTTTTATTTTAAAAGCAGAACTATCAACACTGATCCTGTTTTCCTTACGGCAACTCTTAGCTCAAGCTGAGTAACAACTTCTCCCTCTAAAAACCAATACACTGGATCTGGGCACGATGGCTTGTGGCTGTAATCCCATGTACTTTGGAAGGCTGAGGCAAGAAGATTGCTTGAGCCCAGGAGTTCAAGGCCAGGCTGGGCAACATAGAGTGACCCCATCTCCAAGAAACAACAACCAAAAAAACCTATACATCAAGTAAAAACAAAAGGTAAAAACCCTCTCCTTTTCACTTTGATCCCCATCCACATGCTTCACTGATTACTTACCTCCAGCCTCTGTGGATTTGAGTACGAGAGTTTGCACTGGAAGGCCTAGACCCTGGAAGGGAATCATGTCAGCTGCCGTGGAGGCAACACCTTCATGAGAGTGAGGGGAAAATCAAGTTCAAGAGATTAGAAATTAGAATAAAAATGCCTATAATAGGGACAAGGAAAATGATATCGCAGAGTCTAGAATAAATACTATTTCTCAGATGAGCGTGGTGGCTTAAGCCTATAACCCCAGCACTTCAGGAGGCTGAGATGGCAGGATCATTTGAGCTCAGGAGTTCGAGACCAGCCTGGACAACACAGTGGCACCGTGTCTTCCCAAAAAAAAAAATAAATAAATAAAATAACAGAAAAATTAGCCAGGTATGGGGGTACATGCCTATAGTCCCAGCTACTCAGGAGGCTGAGGTGGGAGGATCACGTGAGACTGGGATGTTGAGGCTACAGAGAGTCATGATGGCACCATTGTCCTCTTTCCTGGGTGACAGAGCGAGACCCTGTCTCAAAAAAAAGAAAAGAAAAAGAAAAAAAACTCTCTCCCATGCAAGGAGTCAGGAGGAAGAAAGGTGGACCTGATGGGACTCCATGGTGAGAAATGACCACCAGGGCTGTGCTCATGATACATCACGTAATCCAAGAAGCACCAGAGGATTGGATCACAGTCCTTTCCTTTGTCTTCTGGGAAGACAAAGGAGTCTTCCTTTTTTGAGACAGAGTCTTGCTCTGTTGCCCAGGCTGGAGTACAATGGCACAATCTCGGCTTACTGCAACCTCTGCTCCCTGAATTCAAGCAGTTCTTCTGCCTCAGCCTCCCTAATAGCTGGGATCACAGGCATGCACTACGACACCCAGTCAGTTTTTATATTTTTAGTAGAGACAGGGTTTCACCATGTTGGCCAGGCTGGTCTTGAACTCCTGACCTCAAGTGATCTGTCTGCCTCAGCCTCCTACAGTGCTCACTATAGATGTGAGCCACTGTGCCCGGCCAGAAGAGCTGACAGCTGCCAGCACCTCATGTTACCAATACCCAGACAGAAGACTATGCTTGGTCTCTGAACCACTTAACCCAAATAGGTAGCCCTCACCTCACAAAATCCAGAAATACCCAAAACAGGAAAGAAAAAAGATTGAATCCTGAATATTTATATGTTAAGGTGGAGAGGAGGAAAAGAAAGTGTTATACCTCTGCATGCCATAAACCAAGCCAGTTCGAGAGTATTTAAGTTTAGACAATGGCTCACTTCTAATTTCTCAATATACAAAGATGTATATTGAGTTAACTCTGTCATCTCAGGCATAGAGTTATCTAGAGCAGTGGCTATAGCTATGTATTATAATGACAGTATCAGTTAAAAATAATTTGGCAAAAAATTTAAAAAGTATTTCGAAAAGCGTGACACTCTTTCATGGTGAAACCAGTCAGAAAACTAGGAATAGAAGGGAACTTCCTTAATCAGATAAAGGGCATCTACAAAAACCCACAACTAACATCTTGCTTGGTCGTAAAAGGCTGGATGCCTTCCCCTAAAATCAGGAATAAGACAAGGCTGTTTATTCTTGACACTTCTATTAAACATTATACTGGAGGTTCCAACCAGAGCAAGTAGGCAAGAAAAAGAAATAAAAGGCATTCAGATTAGAGAGGAAGCAGTAAAATTATCTCTAATTACAGATGACCTGATCTTATATATAGAAAATCCTACAAAATCCACCGAAAAAATTTAGAGCTAATGAACAAGTTCAGCAGTTTCAAAATACAAGATCAGTATACAAACATCAGTTGAATTTCTATACACTTGCAATAACTAATCCAAAAATGAAATTAATAAAATAATTCCAATTATAATAACATCAGAAAGAATAAAATATTAATAGTAATAAATTTTTTAAAGTAAAAAGATTATACTCTGAAAACTATAAAACATTGTTGAAATAAATTAAAGAAGATCAATGTAAATGCAAAGACATTCCATATTTACAGGGATGAGAAGACTTAATATTGTTAAGATTGTTAACATGACAATATTCTCCAAATTGATCTACAGATTTTACACAATCCCTTTAAATTCCAGATGCTGTTCCACAGAAATGGGCAAGCTCATCCTAAAATTCATATAGAAATGTGAGTAACCCAGAAGAGCTAAAACAGTTTTGAAAAAGAAGAACAAAGCCAGAGTACTTACCCTCCCCATTTCCAAAACTTACTACAAAGCTACAATAATCAAGACAGTGTGATGCTGGCATAAGGCTAGATATATGAATCAGTGGAATAGAATCAAGAGTCCAGAAATAAGTGCTTACATTTCTGGGCAATTGATTTTTGACAAAGGTGTCAACACAATTAAATGGGGAAACAATAATCGTTTCTACAAATGATGCTGAAACAACTGGAAATCCACAGGCAAAAGAAAGAATTTGGATTCATTATATCATATACAAAAATTAACTTAAGTTCTGTCATAGATCCAAATTTCAGAGCTAAAACTTTTAGAAGAAAGCATAGGAGTAAATCATTACGACTTTGGATTAGACAATGGTTTCTTAAATATAGCACCAAAAGCACAAACAACAAAAGAAAAAAGATAAATTGGATTTTATTAAAATTAAAAACTTTTGTGCTTCAAAGTACACCATCAAGAAAGCTGAAATGCAACATATGTAATGGGAAAATATTTGCAAATTATACATTTGATAAGGAACTTGTATCCATAATGATAAAGAAATCATACAATAAAAAGACAAACTAATTTGAAAATGAACAAGATTAGAATAGACGTTTTTCTAAAAATATATACAAGTGTCCTGTGTCTTAGTCCATTTGTGCTGCTATAATAACTTACCTTGGGTAATTTACAAGAATTTACAATGTAATTTACAAAGAGATTGGGTAATTTATAAAGAACAAAAATTTATTTCTCACAGTTCTGGAGGCTAAAAGTACAAGGTCAAGGCACTGGGAAGTTTAGTGTCTAAGGGCCTGGTCTCTGCCTTCAAGATGGTCTCTTGTTGCTGTACCCTGCAGCAGGAATGAACACTGTACTCTCACATGGTGGAAAGCAGAAGGGCAAAGGGTCTAGCTAGTTTCCTCCAGCTTTTTTATAAGATCACCAATCTCATTGATAAGAGCTCTGCCCTCAGGACTTAATCCCTCCTAAAGGCCCCACCTTTTCATGCCATCATGTTAGGGTTGAATTTCTAATATATGAATTTTGAAAGGACACATATGTTCAAATCATAGAAGCCAGTAAGCACATGAAAAGGTGCTCAACATCAGTAGCCATCAGAAAAATGCAAATCAAAACCACAATGAAATATCACTTCACATCCACTAGGAAGGCTAAAATAAGAAAGATAGACAAGGGTTGAGGATATGGAGAAACTGGAAGACTTATATATTGCTGGTGGGAACTGCTGGTGATGCCACTGCTTTGGAAAACACTTTGGCAGTTCCTTAAAACATTAAACATCAAATTTTTATATGGGCCAGACACTGTAGTTTATGCCTATAAATCCGTTATTTAAGAGTGGGGCAAAGGATCACTTGAGGCTACAGGAGTTCAGCTTGGGCAACATAGTGAGACTCTGTCTCTTTAAAGAAAAAAAAAAAAAAAAACAATATGACCAGGCTATTCCACTCCTAGACATATGCCTAAGAGAAATGAAAACATATGTTCACACAAAAATTTGTACATGAATGTTCATAGCAGCATTATTTGTAATGGGCAAAACATAGAAACAACCCAAATGTCCATCAACGGACAAAGGGTATGTCTGTGCAAATAAATATTATTCAGCCATAAAAAGAATAAAATACTGATTACATAATACAACATGGATGCACTTTCAAAATATGCTAAATGAAAAAAGCCAATCACAATGGACCATATATTATATAATATCATTGATCTGAATTGTCTAAAATAGACACATCTATAGACAGGAAATAGATTACTGGTTTCCAGGAGTTGGGGAGAGGGAGAATGGGGAAGTGATTGTTAATGGGTATGGGGTTTCTTTTGAGGGAGTAGAAACATTATGAAATTAAATAGTGGTGATGGTTATGCAGTTCTAATACTATACTAAAAAACAAATTGACAATTTAAGAAAGCGAATTTTATGATATGTTAATTACAACTCAATAAAACTGGTTTTATGGGGGTTGTTTTGTTTTGAGACAGAGCTTTGCTCTTGTTGCTCAAGCTGGAGTGCAGTGGCACGATCGCAGCCCACTGCAACCTTCACCTCCAGGTTCAAATGATTCTCCTGCATCAGGCTCCCAAGTAGCTGGGATTACAGGTGTCTGCCACCATGCCCAGCTAATTTTTTGTATTTTTAGTAGAGATGGGGTTTCACCACGCTGGCCAGGCTAGTCTTGAACTCCTGACCTCAGGTGATCCACCCGCCTCAGCATCCCAAAGTGCTAGGATTACAGGCATGAACCACCAGCCCAAAACTGTTATTAAAAAATACTTTTGACTGCAAGTAAGAGAGTACTTAAGAGTGGCTTAAACCTTAAAGACATTTACAGTTTATGTCACAACATGCCTGGAAGCAATTGGTCTCAGAGTTCACTCAATGGCTCAGAAAAATCATCAAAGACCAAGGTACTTCCTACATTTCCACTCTGATGTTCTCAGTCATTTGCTTTTGATTCCCATGTTTATCACCTCATGATCAATTATATGGCTGCTGCAGCTCCAGGCATCACATCCACATTCAAGACAGGATGAAATAGGAAGGTATGATGAAGGAGTCCCTCACCTGCATCTGTTCCTTTTATCAGAAAAGCCAAAGACCCACGAATATGCTTTGCCTTTGTTCCATTGGCCCAAGCTGAATGGTCATCTAGTTCTGTTAGGGAGACTGGAAATGAGAGTTTTTCTGGCTTATTCTACCACGAGATTAGAGAAAGGGAAAAAAGTGGAAAGAGTGTTGTGAAGGACTGTTGGGTTATCCAAGCATACCTAGTGATTCTTTTTCCCCAGCACAGTACAGAATCACATAATTCAGGCCAGTCTCATTGTCCCTAAATCCTAATACCCTGGCTTTCTCTTTGATCTAATGATTTCATGGAAAAGAGCATTAGGGCTGAAAATTTTTAAGCCTCTCCTCGTACCTTATTCTGATCCTGCTTTGCCACTTAGCCCCAAATGCATGTGTTTCCAAAGGAGATGTGTCTGCTGAATAGCTTCACTTGTGTCAACGTTGCCTCAAAATCAACGTATCTAGTGCTCAGCTCATCATCCCTTCTCCCCTTCTCCACCACAGGCCTGGCTTCTTTGACTCCTTTTTACCCCTCACTCCTGGACCTAATTAATCTTCAAGTCCTATTTTACCTACTGTGTCATGAATCGTCTGCTTTATTCCATCTCCTCCATAGAGTTTAAGAAACCTTCATTTCCTTCCTCACTGACATACTTTCCTCCACTCTCTCCTCCCTCCAACATACTCTCTACACAGCCCAGACTATGGCCTCAAAATGCAAATTAGAGCCAGGCATGGTGACTCATGTCTATAATCCCAGTGCTTTGGGAGGCCAAGGCAGGAGGATAGCTTGAGTCCAGGGGTTTGAGACCAGCCTGGGTAACACAAGGAAACTCCATTTCTATGAAAAAAATGTTTTTACTTAGCCAGGTATGGTGGCACATGCCTGTAGTACCAGCTACTCAGGAGACTGAGGTGGGAGGATCACTTGAGCCCAGGAGTTTGAGGCTGCAGAGAGCCACGATAGCACCACTGCACTCCAGCCTAGGCAACAGAGCCAGACCCTGTCTAAAAAAAAACAAACAAAAAAGGCAAATTAGCTCATCTCACTGTGCTACTTCATATTCTCAGAAGACTTCTTATTGTAAAATCAATAAGAACTAAGATCCATGAAGTCCCCTCATGGTGTTGCACACCTGGCCTCTGCACATGCTGTTCTTTCTGTCTAAGTGCTTTCCCCTATCACTCCCCTTGTTAATTCCTACTCATCTTTCAAAGTATAGCTCCAACACCCTTCACTCCAAAAATTCCCACTGATTCTCCAAACCATGGCAAATCCTCTGTGATATGGTCCTATAACATGTAGTTTGCCTTTCATCCATTTAACACAAATACAATTAACTCAGTATGTCATTATGTGTTTAACATCCGTCTCTCCTACATGAAAGTAAGCATTGTCTTCCTCTCTGCTCCTACTCCCTGCCCTAGCACAATACCTCACACATGGGAGGCACACAGATTTCGTTGAAGATATGAAATAAAAGAACTAATGAGTACACAGAAAGTATTCAGAGCCAATTACTAACACAAAGAAAGCCTCTGAACCAACTCTGCACCTGGGGAGCAAAGGGAGGAAGGGAAGATGGAACAGTTTGACTTCCTCCACAGAGCACAATATTGCCTTCCTTGTGGACTAAATCTTCATGCAGTAGCAGCCTTTGGGTGCCTGATTGCTAGAGCGTTGCATGATGTTTGCTCAGGTATGATATTCTAATCCTTTCTTAAGCCAAGTCTGGTAAAGGCTACAATAATTTCTGATAAAGAAGAGTACTAGCGTGGAGTTAAGTACAAGGCAGGTAGTTAATTGCTTAATTGAGTCCCAAGATTACCGAGGTGTAACACCAGGGCCTTCTGGTCTTCAAAAAAGTTATAAGTGCCTTGAGGGCAGGGACAGCATGCTATAATCTGCACCTTGCCTGACATATGAAGGACCAATAAATGCAAATGCAATAAATGGTCACCGAATTGAGACCTAGCATGTGTCACGTATGCCCGGTGCAGCTCATTTCACCAGCATCACTTTTTTTTTTTTTTTTTTTTTTGCTTTTTGAGACAGGATTTCACTCTGTTACCCAGGCTGGAGTGCAGTGGTGCAATCTCAGCCCACTGCCACTTCAACTTCCTGCCACCACAGGCACATGCCACCACACCCAGCTAATTTTTTTTGTATTTTTTGTGGAGATGGGGTTTTGCCATGTTGCTTAGGCTGGTCTCAAATTCCTGAGCTCAAGCAATCCTCCCGCCTTGGCCTCTCAAAGTACTGGAATTACAGGCAACTAGCGCCACTCTTGACTTCTCATTTCTTCTCCTACAATCTCCCATGAGGTCACCACTTTACAGAAAAGAAAGTGCCAGATACAGAGGTTTGGCATGAGTGACTTGCTTTAAAAGTCCAAAGATAGTCTCAAAAGAGATCACAACTTGTCCTCTCGAATTAAGGAAACTAAAGAGAGAGCTGTGGGGCTCATGCCCACTCTCTTCTAAGTGATGGAAAAAACTATTTTATCTCAGTTGTTCAAAGCATACCTAGTGATTCTTTTTCCCCAGCACAGTACAGAATCACATAATTCAGGCCAGCCTCATTGTCCCTAAATCCTAATACCTCAGCTTTCTCTTTGATTTCATGGAAAAGAGCATTAGGGCTGAAAATGTATAAGCCTCTCCTTGTACCTTATTCTGATCCTGCTTCACTGCTTCGCCGCAAATCATAAAGTGGAGCACTATTTCAATCTGGGTATCACCACCACACCTGCTTATCATGGAGCGCTTAAGCCACTTGGTCAAGTAGGAATATGTTCATTGTGATGTCTTTTTCAAGAATCCGCACCAGGTGACTCCCACCAGCTCCCCACAAATGTTAGCTGAAGAATTTCAAGGCCAGCAGAAACCTTTCCAAGAAAAAACTGACAGTTTTTAAATCAAATTTTAAATAAGTATCTGCAACTACAGCAGCATTATAAAGGATTTTATTTCTTTGCCTCTCTCCTGTAAGTTTTAGTTTTTAAAATATCAAAAATAAACTCATCCAATGCTTTGCACCCAGGTATTCAAATCACTTGGTACAGGATAAAAATGTCTAATTGTTTGTTATGTTTTTCAGAAACAATTTTACAAATAGGGAACCTTTTATGAAAGTCCAAATTATATACTCTGTAAACAAGAAAAAATGTATAGAGTTTGAGGTGCAAATAACACAACAGTAATTTCTAAAGAATGAGGCTAAAACACCTGTGTGGCAGTAATTATAAAACTTCGAATCTCTCCAAGATTCTAACATCCTTCCTGCTCTGCATCCTGGAATTTCTCAGGCCCGTCAGGTGTCTGAAGAATAAGTTCAATCCAGCAAAGCTCCATCACAAGACACAGACTGAAGCTGAGAGGTTCTGGTGGAATATTACTGATGAATTTTATTTCCCAAGTGCAGAAAAGCTAGGCAATGTTTCTAGTTCCCATAGGAACCATAGAGGCAAAGGTATTAGCAACTCTTCAAGGCTAGACTGTCCACTCCCCAAATTAAAGTTCAATAAGGAGCCTTCCTGCCAAACTAGCCAGTATACTTTCCATTCAGGCGTTTTCTTTCCTTACTCAGCTACATCCACCAGGAGCCAAGCCCTCCCAGATGAATCTGATACGGAGGACTCCTATGTCAGTTCTCACAGATATGGAAAAATAGAAATTCAGACTGTGGTCAACTAGAAAGATGCTGGCTAGAGGGAGAGGAAGTATCACTGAACCAGGAAAACTATCCAAAATATTGGGTGAAAAGCAGTATTTTGAAGCTAAGATCTCAGTTCAAGCTGCTACCATGAATGCCAAAGAGAACTCCATTAAGGTCGCTCTTTGAGGCATGATGATCCCTTCCTCTCCCACCAGACTCCCTCTTCAAAAGACCTGAAGCCCAGATGTTCCCCTTTTAGTGATCAGTTCACATGGATAGTCACTTCCAAGTGAGCAAGCTGACCCCAGGAAGGCTAGTTGAGAACTGGCTTTAGTATCTCAACCATCCCTCTTCCCCAGACCATGACAGCTACTCGTTAACACATGCAACTAAGGCAAGCCACAAAAGCAACTGTTTTAAAGAAGAAAAATGTGCTTCAAAATAATTTTTTGGCCTCACTTGCATTTTGTGAAGCAGCTGGCAACTTCTTCTTCCTAAAGGAAGGAGAAGGAATGGGAACACAGAAATGAAATCTCTGACTGGGAACCCTCTGGTAGAGCAACCCACCACAGCACAGAGCCTCTGTTCCCCTTACTGGGCTATGTTGGCATGGTGCTACCCACTGAATATGCCAGTTCTCAATTGTTCATGACTATTTTGCTGAACAATGAGATTCAGACTCCTGAGCAATCCTTGAAATGGCTTTGTGGCCCATATCACTGGTGCTGTTCTTCACATGCTTTGGCAGTTTAATGTAGCTCACATCTCAAAAAGGAGAATGAACCACAGTTCCATACTGTGCTTTATATTTCTCTAATTGAGAGGAATGATCTTTCAGTACAGCACCTTAGCTGTTCTTTTCTCAGGCAGTGAGTTCCTTTATTAAAAGAGACCTCTTTGCCCTCTCGGTCCTGGGTTGTTTTGTTTTTTGTTTTTCCCCTCTGGAGCTACTGGGCAGATGCTGTTAGTATACACAACTTGAAGAAGTTGGAGAGTGTTATACCTGCCTTTCTTAATTATTTTTTGTGTTTGGGACTTCAGAATAAATCACAACTTGTATGGTCATATTTGAATCAGAATTCTTATTCCTGTTGGCAATTTTTCATGTCCCAAAGTTTAAAAGAGAAAATCAAAGGCATACATATCTTTTTAAAACAGCACTCATGCTCTCCTCGTAACTTTATTTTCTTTCCTCTGTCCTTAAGGAGAAGGTTAAGACTGAATTTCCTTTGTGTCACCTCCTTGATGATATGAACTCTGCCTTCAAGCCACTTTCCCAGGATGGAATTCACCCTCCATTTCTCTCCTCAATTACTTTTCATACAGAATCAAAAATTCCTTATGTTAGCTTTTCTTCTCTAGAATGACCACGTAGTGCCCCAGGATTTTTCCATTCTGTGCAAGAGAAACTTAGTTGAAAACAATATCAAAACATTTTTTATACAAGTGATGGGTGATTCTTGAAGTAATTGGCAATTGCTTATAAAATTCAATTAACCATTCAGCTTAGCTTATGTGATCTCCCTAAAAACTGGAAACTAAAAGGGAGCAACTTAACGTCTAGCAACTTTCAACTGCAGAGCAGCTGTAATCCAATCATTTTGGAATAATCATCAAGAGAATACACCTATAAGAAAGTATATATAATTGGAGAAAAATCAGTCGATTTTTGCCTTATCTAAAAAGTGAAAACAGATATATGATTAATGACGGAAAAGAAGAGTCCAATAATTTCCAATCCTTTCTAGATCAAGCTAGCAACACACAAATAAGAAGTCAATAATGAAATCAACATGGTTGTTTGCCATCAAGACATGCATTGGCAGAAGGTGAAGCTGTTCAGTCATTTATTGAGCAAGTCAAGTCACAGCCTCTTGGATGAGTTATCTAATATATTCCAGTGTATTAGGTAACCTTCTACATTCCTCCTGAATGTAGAAGGCATTATTTGGGACAGTGGTTAGGAATGTGGACACTGGAGTTCGACTGCCTGGGTCCAGAGCTCTACTCCTTTACTCTGGTGTGTGCCAGATGAACTCTGCTCTCTGCCCTGGTGCTAGACTGCATGGATGGCATCAGTGGTCTTCAGGACACTTGAAGTTCTGTCAAAGTCTGCCACTGAAGGGGCCTGTCAGGAGTGCAGAAGGAGAGCAGAGAAAGGGGTTAGGATGCTTATCCCCTTGACTCCTTCCCTGCAAGACTGCTATAGACTTGCAGTGTACCTGCTCAGAAATCACTGCTGTGTGCAATGTGCAATTGGCTTCACACAGTTCTCTTTCCTTCTGGGCTCTGCTGATGGCTCCTTCCCCTCATCCATTCGGATCTAGGGGTAGTAACAGCTTGCCTGCTCCTAACTCCGTCAATGCCTCCTCTACACCCACATTTGTAACCAGCCCACTTTGTAAATAAACCTCTCAATTTATCTACTTTATGTGTCATCTCTGTTCTGTTTGGATCCTGATGGCAAACAGTATGACTCTGGATAAATGACTTAGCTTCTCTATGCCTACAGGTGTAAAACAGAGATAATAATAATAGTAATTTACCTCCTAGATGTGAAAATTAAATGACTTATTCACATGTGTGAAATACTGAGAACAGTGCCAGGCATGTAATAAGCATAATTATTTTATTTTTATTTTTAAAACCATCACCCCCACTGTCATCATTATCACTAGGCAGCATGAGTGAACAAAAACAACTAAGACACAGCCACTGTCCTCTAGGAGCTAAGTCTGGTTTCTAGCATACTGAGTTGGTGGTGGTGGTAGAAAGCTATTTTTTAAAGTTAGGACCCAGAGAAATCTGACAAGCACTGCAGAGAGCAGCTTACGGGTAATCCAGGACTGGTTTAACAACACTGGGCAGTTAAGATACACGGTCATTACCAGCAGTCCTGAAGGATTTTTACAGTCAGTTGCCTGCTCTGCTTTTTCTCAACACCCTTCTAATGAACCTTACCCTAGATTAATAGATATTTTAGAGCTAAAAAAGGACTCTAACAGGAAATAAAACCCCTCATGCAGCACTTTATTTAGAAAAGAAAACTGATTTAACCAAAATAAACTTTTAGGCTATTTAGATGTGGACCCTGCATAAGAAAAGTAAGCGAGAAAAAAAATAGTGAGGGCTTTTAGTCTGGCTCAAGGGACTCTCCCCCAACCATCTGGAGAGATTTATTTCTAACCAAAGTTTCCAGGGTCTAAGAAAGAATATTATTGTATTCTCTCTCTAGAGAAGGGAAATGGAGCTTAATAAAATAAAAAATAAAGAAAGAAAAGAAAAGGAAGAAGAAAGAAAAGAAAGAAAACAAAGGGAAAATGGAAGTCCCCATCCATCCTGCAGACTGATTTATAGTACCCAGTAGGTTCAGGGATATATTAGTTGCTATGTGTCCAAAACATTTGACCAGGATTTATATACAACTCCAAGAGTGTTAGTAAATGGGGGGTGGGGGGATGGGGGGTGAGGGGGAACACCTCAAAATAAGAGGGAAGCTTTAGGAGATTATGTGTGTCCGAGTTAAATTATGACAGTCCCATTCCCTTGGAGAAATGAAAAGCTAAATCCATCCTTTCAAAAACTGAAATCTTTAAGGAAAAGAAACTAGGTTCCAGCCCTAAATATTTTATTTCATCTCTCTAAGCCTCTATTTCCTGTAAAATGAGAGGGTTGAACCAGATGGTCCCTGTGGTTCCTTCTAGGTCTTTATTTCTAGAATTCAGTGAATTTTAAATTGGATATTACAGATATCAAAGAGCCCCTTTCCATCTTCAGATTCTATTATAAAAAAGAAAAAAAAAAAGCAGATGAAGACTACACATTACTTGTGAAAGGATCAAAGTTGCTTTTTGGTTTCTTTCTTTCTTTTTAAATATCTCTGAGTAAATGTCTGACCCTTGAGTCTAAAAATTCGTTTCAAACTCATCTAGTTGTCTCAAACTCCTCTTGAACAACTTTAGTTAAAAGAAATTGATTATGAGTAGCATGCAAAAGTCCCCTTTATTAATATGTCCTATTAGGAAACCCACTTGGAAGACTGAATTGAAGTTAGAAGGATGAAAAGACATTTCAAGCAATGTTAGAAAACAAGCCATTGACTAAAAGACAATGCTTGCATCACAGATAACAAAGTGCCAGTAGCTGGAACTTATGAAAAACTACAAATCAACAAGAGGACAACAATCCAACAGAAAAATGGGCAAAAGATTATGAACAGCTTACAGGAGAGAAATGGCCACAAAAGGTGAAAAGATGCTCAGCTTCACCGATAATTAAGGAAATGCAGATAGAAACAACAAATCCCATTTCACTCCTATAACTTTGGCAAAAATTTAAATGATTAACCAAGGGTTAATGAAACTATGTAGACATAGGGACTCTCACATATCACTGGTAGGAGTAGAAATTAAAACAAACATTTTGGAAACAAGATCTAACAAAATGGAAGACATACATACATAACCTAAGGTCTACTAAATATACTTCTAAGCATATAACCCAATAAAACTCTAACAAAATAGTTTAGGAAGACAGCTTACAAGAACATGTTTATAATGGCAAAAATTGGGTGCAACTGAAATGTTTATCAAGTGATGAAAAAAATACATTTGCTATAATCTTACAATGGCATGTTATATAGCAGCTAAAATGAATGAGCTTTTGAGGCACACATACCGCATAAATTTGTTTAAAAAGTCTAGTTACATGTACTTATAATATTTCATTCACCTACAGTTATAAAATATGCAAAAAAAATCTACTATATTATTTATGGATACATAGACATGTAGTCAATATATGAAGTCATGGATGGGAATATATACAGGGTTAATAGGTCCCACATCAGGACAGTAGAAACATTTGCTGAGGAAAACAAGAAAAAAATTGAATAAGAAGAATTCATAGGCTATAGGGGATTTTCATGATGTTCTGCTTGTTGAAAGAAACAAACAAATATTCATTTCGGGGTAGAGTAGGGAAAGTACAAGATAAGCC
Source organism: Cebus imitator (assembly GCF_001604975.1). NCBI lineage: Eukaryota > Metazoa > Chordata > Mammalia > Primates > Cebidae > Cebus > Cebus imitator. The sequence continues at coordinate 5,258,486 of NW_016107385.1, forward strand.
TGGAACTTTTGTGGTATCAGGGAGTAGGGAAGTACTCAAAAAAATTAAAGGCCAGGTACGGTAGCTCATGCCTGTAATCCCAGCACTTTGGGAATCCGAGGTGGGGCATCACTTGAGGTCAAGAGTTCAAGACCAGCCTGGCCAACAGGGTGAAACCCTGTCTCTACTAAAAATACAAAAATTAGCCAGGTGTGTTGGCAAGTGCCTGTAATCTCAGCTACCCTCAAGGCTAAGGCAGGACAATTGCTTGAATCTGGGAGGCAGAAGAGGTTGCAGTGAGCCAAGATCATGCCACACTGCACTCCAGCCTGGGTGACAGAGAAAGACTCTGTCACCAAAAAAAAAAAAAAAAAAAATCAGAGCATCTAGAAAGCACACAGGAGTCATCGTGAAGAAACCCAATCTGGAACACCTTAAATAACAAAATAATGATAGAAACGGATTATAGCTTATAGAATAAAGCAAATTCCATTAGTCCATATAGATATAAATAAATAATTGGATAAATAAATACATCAGAGAGAAGGCATAATGGAAATAGAAAAATCACCTTTTGGCAAACACCAAAGTAAAACTTGTTGTAGGCAAGAATGGATGTTAAAAGTAGTAGATAAAGTTATAATAAAAAACAGTATACTTTCTGAATGAGAAATTATTAATATTAACTACAAAGAGGAAAAGAATAACTTTATGTTGGAGAAGCCTTAGCCAAGTGATCAAAGTGAATATCACTTCTTAATGAAACATGCTGACGTTATTTCCTGATATGATATACCAGAAAAGGCACAAAATCACTTCTCTGGTATCCTTGCTAAAAATGGGTAACTTGAATTTAAACATGAGAAGATACTAGACAAATCCAAATTGAGAGAAATTCCATAAAATCACTTGCCAGTCCTTTTCAAAAATGTCCCCTCATAAAAGACAAAAGAAGACTTGAGGAACTGTCCCAGGTGCAAGGTAGGATCTTGGCCCAGAAAAAAAGACATTAGTGGGAAAATTAGTGACACATAAATAAAGTCTGCAGGTTAATTAAGAATATTGTATCAACATTAATGTCCTCGTTTCGATCATTGTGCTGTGGTTACATAAGGTGTTAATATTTGAGAAAATGGGTGAAGGACATATGCCGACTGTGTATTATTTTTGCAAGTTTTCAAAATCTGAAATTATGTCAAAATAAAATGTTTTATAAATAGCTGAAGCAAACATGACCAAATGGCTAAGTGTTTGATGATAATGAAGTATTTGTTATCTCATCTGTACTTCTCTGTATGTTTAAAAGATTTCACAGTAAGATTTTTAAAAAATGGAGAATGTATAAATTTAAAAACAGAGAATAAGAAATTAGTCTACGGAGATACTATTATCATACAACAGTTCTTAACGAACTGCAGTGAGTGCCCAGGCTTTGAATCTGCTGGGCAGGAGCCTTGAAGGAAGACTAGAAATACAAACACTAGCATATTGAACAGTACTGGTCATCTGATTCTTTCTAAGCAAACTGCTTGATGTTGATTTCCTGTTCTCCTGCCTGGCTTTCTCTTGTGGCTCGTGTCAATTTCACTGAGATTGCTATTACTCTATTAGTTTTCCTGATTTGCCGTTCAGCCAGTTCTTCAGCCTAGAGACCTGGGGTTCAGTTTATTTTGCAATGTAGAAGTAATTGTCAATTTACAGGAAAACTTGTCTGAACAGAAATAGGGATATCAACTGTACAGACCAGCTTTGAGGAGAAGATGGTAAATTCGACTGAAATATTAAGCTTGGATGGCTTCATTATGACCTTCATGTAGCGGTACACTGCCAGCTATTGGTAAAGCAGGCCTCAAAACTGGGACTACATTTGGGATATGACATGGGTATTTGGTGATTATCCACAAAAGATGTGAGACTTGATGAGGTCATCAAGGTTTGGAGACAGAACCTTGAAAAACATCTGAATTAGAGGAGCAAGAAAAAGAGAAACCAGCCTTGACTGGGAAGGTGGGAATAAAAACAGAATTACGCTTTATTACTAATAGTGTTAAAAGTTGTAAGAAATTCAAGGAAGATAAGAGCTGAGTAAACATCAGTAGATTGATGCAGAAAGCGGCCTTCAATGCATCAGATTCAGCTACCCCATTCAGGTAGTATGGGGAAAGGAGACAAGACTGCAAGAAGTTAAGGGCAAAGTGAGTGAGAAGGGAATGGAAGGAGCAGATATCTGGTGGTGTGGAGGAGAGAGAGAGGATGAGTGGTAGCCTTAAAGAAATAACTGCACTAAGGGAAGGATTTTAGAAAAAGAAAAATGGGCACACACATAGGAGAGAAGGAGCCAACTGAGAAGAAAAAATATACCCTAAAAAGATCACGCCTGTAATCCCAGCACTTTGGGAGGCCAAGGCAGGTAGATCACAAGGTCAGGAGATGGAAACCATTCTGGCCAACATGGTGAAACCCCATCTCCACTAAAAAAAATACAAAAAATTAGTCACGCATAGTGGCTCACACCTGTAGTCCCAGCTACTCAGGAGGCTGAGGCAGGGAATTGCTTGAACCCAGGAGGCAGAGGTTGCAGTGAGCCAAGATCGAGCCACTGCCCTCCAGCTGGGTGTCTGAGCAAGACTCCATCTTAAAAAAAAAAAAAAAAAAAAAAAAGATGGACCAGCAGCCAGGTGCCAGGGCTCACATCTGTAATCTCAGCACTTTTTGAGGCCTAGGCAGGCAGACTGCTTGAGCTCGGGAGTTTAAGACAAACCTGGGCAACATGGTGAAGCCCCAGTCTTTACAAAAAATACAAAAATTAGCCAGGTGTGGTGATGTTCACTGTAGTCCCAGCTATTTGGGAGGCTGAAGTGGAAGGATGGCTTAATCCCAGGAGTCAGGGGTTACATTGAGCTGAGATCATGCCACTGCACTCCAGCCTGGGCAAAAAAAGTCAGATTCTGTCTCAAAAACAAAGGCACAATGGAGCAACTTCAGGGAGGAGATTAAAAAAAAAAAAAGAATCAAGGCATAGGAGGCAATGTATACCAGGATGAAGAAGTGAGCCTACTACCTTCAGTGCAGGTGTGAAAGGCTATAAGTGAAGATTTTGGAAGCAGAGAACCTTGAACCAGAGCCTCCAAGAAGTCAGAATCAAATTCAGATGCTGAATAAAGAGTACTAAGGGAGGGGTTGAAGAAGAGTAGGGAGGTTTGGAGGGGAATTGTGGTTTTAAGTAGCATAAATATAAATACACTGCTGTCCTATTTTCTCAGTTGATTGTTGAGTGGCCCTAGAGTGGAAAATAATCTTTTCAAGAGCATTCAATAAGGTTATTTTGCATTTGTTTTGTAACATTATTCCAGTAACCTTGTGACATAACTGGAATGGATATTATTAGCCCACTTTTATAATGAGGAAATCCTCCATAGTTAGATGCCTACCAAGATCATACATCAATAAAGTCAAGATTTGAACTCTGCTATTTTCACTATATGTTGTTAACTCTATGCACCTTGGGGAAAAGTGCTACTTTATCTGCAGCCAAAGTGATTTTTTTAAAAAGCACTCAAGAAAAGCTGCCAATGTGTGCACTGTCAACAGAATCTTGCCTAATAATCTTATTAGTTGAATGAGATTCTTCATTAAATTTGTTATATTGCTAGATAGGAGTTGGTAGCAGATGGTTGATATTGAAAGCAGCTCATCACAGCTAAAACTGTTGGCAAGAGACTTTAGAAAGTATGATAATAGATGACATGGCATTCAATTTGGGGAAGGTAGTTGGCTCTAATAGGATGACCCACAGGTCAAGCTCAGGCTTAATCTTATTTAACATTTATTATGATTCTTGCAGCATGCATAATAAAATGCTGGTGGAATCTGAAGATAATCATAACTGTTAGGTGATGAAAATACTAATGAGACAGGGGAAAGAAAGTAAAAGGAAATTGATGGTTTCAAGTGAGTAGAAGAGGATAGGGAATTGCATAAGGTTTAAAGTAGGAAGAGATTTTTCACTAAAAGGAAATGCAAACATACTGTAGTGGGAAAGAACGCCTACGTTCTTTGAATTGGACCAAGGAGAACCTAGAAGAGGATCAGGGGGAGGTAACAAGTGATAATGCAGACAGTACAATAAACTATCAGCCAAAATATTTGACACAGTCTCAGTCTCAGAGGTAAAACTGCAAATGACGTGATCATTTGCTTAACAAAAAGGACCAGAAGGTGAGGAGAGAATGAATTTGTGTGAGTGTGCACATCTAAAATAAATGCATACACTCACACGTAGAATATCTCTGAAGGGATACAGAAGAAAATAATAACTTTGGTTACCTCCTGTGAAATCAGCTGGTGGCCCACAAGCTAAATCCGGCCTACATTGTTATATTTGGCCACATATGACTGAAACTTTGAGATATCTTTAGGTGAAGTATAAACTCTCCAGGGTATCATAATCCTCACCGTTCTCCAGTTCACCTTATATCCAGCTGATTTCACATGTTTATGTTATCTGCCTGGCTCTTGGAGGGAAATTAGTTGGCAGCATCCCATATGTACATGCACAGACACAGCCAAATATAGAAACAGATAAACATAGAAAAGGGCCTATACAGATATATGTGGATACATTTTGAAAGGTAAGTCACAATTATCTCAGAGTAATTAGATTATGGGTGATTTTTCTTCTGTTTATCAGCATTTCTAAATGTTCTATTCTAAACAGATACTATATTTATAAGATAAATAATAAAAGATAGTTTATCTTAAATTTACATTTAAATTAAAATCATTATCAGCCTCCAGCCAATTATGTGGTGGGATAATTATCCTGATGAATTTTACTTTTGTTACGATTTTGCAGTAATATCTGTGTCGATATCTTTGTATCTGTCTTTATTACACGCCAAGCAGGTGAATGTACACTGAGTCTATCACATACTTAACAGAAAAAGCAAATCAGCCAGCATGGTGTCCCCTTTTCAATAAAGAAGAAAGATATTTAAAAGGAATGTTTTTACTATTAATAGGTAATATTTTAATGTGTAGTTTTTACATTGCAATCTAAATAATAATAGCCCACACTCCTAATCATCCAGATCCCCTTCAGAGATAGTCAAGTTACCAATTTCTTGTGTATTATTTCAAAGGTTGCCCATATATACAAGTAATTATGAATATATAATCTTTAGGAAAATGTTGCCCAGAGTACATTCATTGTTTTTATCTGGGTATTATAAAGATGAAACAGAATTTTTTAAATTTTTAATGATGTGAACAGAGAATTGCTTTCAATTTATTGTGGAACATCATGGTGTTGGCAACGACAAGAATGCATAAGCCTCATTCTAATGGTGGCCCCAGGGATATTTCCTCACACTTCTTGCTGCAACTGCAGGAAGCAATGAGACGAGCAACCTCACCAAATACTTCAACCAGGCAAAGAGACCACCTTAGTGATTTTAATGGTGTTCTTCTAATCTGATAATTATTATCCCATTTATTTCCTGTTGCTGACAAGAAGCCTATAGAGAGTGGCTAGTTTTAAAAATGAAATGGGCTTGACTGTGAAATATGCAGCCTATGATTTTAGCGACAATTTATCTTAGTCAGCACTAAGCGAATTCAAATCCAATTCATCATATTTCTACCTCCAAATCTCCTAAACAATCCTGAAAAGACATGATTGTGTCTGCTTCTCCTAAATCATTTATCATTTTAAAAAGATAAAGTGGTTCCCTGAATAATTAAAAATCAAGAGTTCCCTACTGTGAATGTCTAGATTCTAAGCTGGGTGCCTTTGCTGAGGGGGTTAGCAGGGGCTGAGATGTGTGTGTGGACGACAGACCAGGTGAGGTCAACATCCCTTCTTTAATGGCCCATGCAAATACCACACTCAAGGGAGTAGAAGAGAGACTTTCCACCTTATCATCAGGATGTTACCACATGACTGGTGACCTCTGTAACCTGGTTCTGACCCAGAGAGAAGGAGCTATTTAGGAAGCATGCACAAGCTCTCTTCTCTCTCCTTCCTCCTGCTGTCTCCCTGGTGTGACTGAGGCATGCTGAAAGGTGAGGCTGTCACACAGATCTCTCCAACAGCCTGCCAGAATGCAGAAATGTGACGGAAAAGGTCATGACTCCCAAACAGAAGGCTCCCTCATGATTTCCAGCTGTCACTATTTAGGGTAGCAGGGCTTTCTTCTGCTTATTCCAAAGCCTGGGGATTGAGATTTTCCCAGGCTCCTCTTCTGGCAAACCCTTCCTCCACTGCTCCATATCAGGAGCTCCTGCTGTCAGCTACTTAGAATGTTGAGGCCACACTGTGCTCAGAACCCACCCTAGGAGGCCAGGCAGCAGGGGTCAATCTAATTGCTGAGCATTCTCAGAAGCCTCATTAATTCATGTTGCTTTTATCCCTGGGCTGGCTGGCTCACTCCTCATCTACGCACAAGTGGCCCTGAGGACACTGCCCCTACCTTTAGCAACAAATCCTTGGCTTTCCTGAAGCCTTCTTCTGACCCCATCATCTCAACACCTCTTTAAAAAGATGCTCTCTCCACTGCTGTTCTCACTGTCAAAGCTTGGTCCTCTATCTTTGGCAAATTCAAAAACAGACCTCAGGAAGAGATTAAAGTTAAGCATCATCCATTTCAGGATTTTGCCGATCATCTTTACCCATACACCCACCCTCATTCCTACTCTACCCTATGTCCTCAAGGCTCAAAGTCCCCAGAGCTGACAAGGAACGTGAACATTGAAGATGTGGTTCAGTGGTAGGACTTGGGAGGACTTGGGCAATGTACATATCCAGACAACTTTATTGAAAAGTGATGTCTTTTCAATGGCCAGATGACAGCTATCTCATTTTCCCTGTTAAGAGAAAGACCAAAAAAGGGTCCATTTCTATTTGGTGTAAAAATCTCTGCAGAGTAGATTAATCTTCTTAGAGACTTCTACTTTTAACCAATTCAGGGAATAAATGTCACCTAAACTGTAAAGTGGTGAGTCAGCTTTGTTCAAGTGAATCTGCATGCTTTTCCCTCATTGAATGTGGAAGAGCCACATGAGGATTTGTAACTCTCTCCAGTTGCTTCACATACAACAGGTGTTGCTATCCAAAGACCTTTACTCTTAGATTTGGGAAGGCATCTAACTAAAGCAGACTAACACATAAGGGAGAGGGAGAGTGCTGCCCTGCACCCAAGGGTTGCAGGGCTGGATAAACAGAAAGCCTGGCACTCAGCTTTTGCCTTGGGCTACTGGCTAAAACAACATTGTCCAGTTAAGGAATGTTATCATAAGAAAAACAGGAGAAACCTAATGGTTTTAAGACTAGCACTTGAAGGGAAGGTGAAATCATGATGGAACAGCCCATCTAATGAAAAGTGCTAACATTTGGAAAGGACTTCAGGGACAATCAGAGTGAAAGTTCCTAGGGTAGACACAGCCCTGGGTGCAGTCAGGTCTCCAACAGTCATCTCAGTGGTTCCTCCAAAAAACAAGGTCTAACTTGCGCTCTCTCGCCATTTTTCTGGCCTCTCTCTGCCTGCCCACCCTCACAGAGATGCCACCTCTACTCCCCCTTCCCATTCCCGCCACATCCACCCTAGGCTCCTGGATGCAGACGCCCTTCCCAACAGCCCAGGCCCCTGGAGCCTCACCTGTCCACTGTCATCCAACTCAGTGGTGTGTGGCTTCAGGCAGCACACCCTCTCCAAAGATACCTCTCACCTGAGTGATGGGTACTGCAGAAGGCTAGCACATTTCTGAACCCAAATTTTTTATAATTTCACCCAAACCTAATATATAAAAATAAAACAAAACCATACTAAGTATAACAATTGAGCTACTTTAGGTATGATATTTCCACCATTAGTAAATATAATGGGAAAATCGGTAGTATGTGAAGGAAGGCATTAATAGGGTGACTTAAATGGACATCTATCTGGAATCAAAAGAGTGTATAGGTGTCAAAATGTGTGTGTCATTATCAGATACAAATAGTTTCTTTTATTCAGAGACCTTATTTTTAGTGGCAACCTCATTTTTTTCATAAAATAATCTGCTTATCACTAAAACTACTTCTGGCTGGTCAGAAACACCATCTCAGAGAGGGACTTGTGAGTGACATTAATGCACCAGAGAAAGGCCAGCAAAATGTGAGGCTTTTATTCTAATGACTTCCTAGGCACTAAATGCCCATAGCAACTCTTCAGCTCTTTCATTATAATTTTTCTTCCATGGTATATTTAGCTAAGAAATATCTAAAGCCATTTTTACCTGATAAATACTAGATGAAACTTTTTATTGACTTTTTTATATCATATGAAGTATGCCATTTAAGACATAAATCAGCCAACATTTAGAGCTAGTTTTGAGGATTTCATGATGAAATGTTGCTCTTTCCTACCCCCTCACACTATGAGCTGAGCAGCTTTCCATACTTGAGTCACATGTACCTAAACGAGGTAAATGTTGAGTTTAAAGCAATTAAGGAGGAGGAAGGATTAATTATTTTTCTTTTGTAATTGGTGGGTATATGTTAATTATTTTTATTTGAAAAGTTAAATCATGCAATTGAAAGCAAAATAAATAAGCGCTTCGGTCTCATTTCTCTCAAACAGCTATTGGATGCCTTGAAAGCAAAAACAACATGAACATCATACTCAATAATTTTCTAAATAACTAGCAACAAATATGTTCCAAACCTGCAAATATAACATGCATGCACTTTGTCAGCTAGATACTGAAACTTGAGGTGAGTGGCCAGAAAGGTAGAAAGTTACTTAATGGGACAATGTGATGAGATTATAATCCTGAGAAAACACCAAAGAGGCTAAGAAGCCCTTTCAAACACTGCTTCACCCAAAAAAATTACGAGCTGCTATGAACCAGCCAAATACCTGCCCCCAAAGTTAGGAAGGACTGACAAGCCCTTCCAGGCCATCTTCCTGCCTGAAGACAGAGTAGACATCATTCCAGAGAGACACAAGTCACCTATCTGTCAAAGTGCTTGCATGAGAAGACTCGCTTTCTCCTGAAAGCCATGGCAATGCCACAGTCCCCACTGCCATCACGTCTTTACTTTCATCTAGCCTGACTCCCTTTTGCTGTGCCCAAATACCTCTTCCCTCTTTGTTTATCCTGACTGAAAACAAAGAACAGTTGGTTACCATCTTCTTACACTAATAATCCATCATCTAATTAAAATTTTCTTATGCACCAATAGCAGACTTTTCTCCATGAATTATCTCCAGCCCTCTAGCATCTCTTCTCTGATCTAATTTTTTTTAGCTCTTTAGTCATTCTACAGCTCTCCTTTAAACAGCCTTCATGTTATCCCTCAGGATGTGAAGACCAGGCCTGGATACTATATTTCAACTCTGCTCTCATAGTGCTGATTAGAATAAGGTTATGCCTAACAGATATGGCAGAGACACAGACATGAACCAAGACTAGAGATGGAAAGTTCCAACAGGCTTCCAGTGTTTGTTTCTAGTTGGTTCCTGAGGTCCCAAGCCACTCCTGTCTCCCAATAATAAGTTCCCCTATTTTGCTTAAGTTGGCTCCACTGTTTTGTTGATACTTGCAAACTTTTCTCAAATACATCTGTGTATAGCAGCTGCTCCTAGGCATAGCCACTATAAGATTGAAAAGGCTCAGGTACAGACCCAGGCAGAAAGAAGGCCTTAAAAGCAAAATGCCAAAACATTGGCCATTTGACCATATCCAAAGACTATGTCCTACAAGTTCAGTTTTCCACCATTGACCTACCACCACTTAAGCTTCATGACTCCTGTAGATTTCATACTAGCTAGCTCTATCTAGATAATTGGTCTATTATTAACTTAGATAATAACACTCAACCCCCTCAACAGCACAGCTCTACTCAGTCCTCAGTCTTTGCTAAGATCACAATCATCTATTCCAAAGCCATCATTTTACAGGTACAGAAATGGATGCTGAGAAAAATATAAAGTGACAGCATCAAATGTATAACCTTAAAACAAACTATTCCCTTGACTCCTGCCAATCAATCCACAACTTACCCTGGGGTCACTGAATTCTTCAGCAATACCTACATCATGAAGCAATTTGCTATGCCAGTATTTGCCAGTGTGACCTTCCCCAGAGTGTTTTGTGGTTCTCTGTTTCTCCATTTGTTTCTCAGAGTATTTTGTTTCTCTGAACACCAGCACCCTTGGACACCTAGCCCAATGTCCAATGGTTTTGACCTTAGTTCACCTAAAAAAAAGAGAGAGAAAGAGCTACTTATCCAGGAGGAATAGCTTCCAGGAAACCTACCTCAAAAAGATTGTCCACTCGAATCATGAGGCATCTTTTCAATTCCACTTTAACAAAAATAGTAAAATTGATCCTTCTTATTATTCAGAATTTATGAATCCTAATCAAACTCCTGCTTTCCTAGTTGAAAGCCCAAGTCAAAATGTTAAAATATCTGATTTCCACACCATATGAAGGTTATACGTACAGTTATGTCCCTTTCTTAATGTCTTTTTTTCTGAAGTTCACATCTCAGCATTCCCCCTTTGAATTCTCCTTTTTTTAATCTTTAATACTTTCCCAGGTTACTGTTTACTATCCAGCACTAATCTCTGCTATTCTGACTACCCTTGCCTTTTCCAAATTCCCCTTTTAGGGTCCCTTAAGAACTTAATCAGGTTTTATTTTAATTTAGTACCCCATCAATCATTAACCCTTCTCTTGAGCATTCACTTTATATTTTAACATTTGGGCATATCAGAGGAAAGCTAACTTGACTTCCTGGGGAAATTTTGTTGTACATATTTTGTATCCTGTTCTATTTCTAGCCTCCCCTCTGTAGGTCTACACGCTTTTGCTAGAACATTACACCTCATCCATTATCCAGAAAATGGAAATATAATACTAAGTGGTTTATTACAACCCCCACTTTATTCATAATGTCATAAAAATTTATGACACTTAAAAGCCAATGATCCCTGAGGTCATTTATCCTCAAGTAAGAACAAGTTTGTTCTTGTGGAGTAAAATCTGTATCAGATATAGTTCTCACATTGTTAGATATGTACTCTTAATGCATAACATCAGGGCAGCCTGCAAGCACCCAGCATCCATTCTGTGCCCTGACGGTGCAGAGCCCATTATCAGAAGGCAGGTGGGCTCTTACCATTCAGACGGAAGGGCCAGCCTTTCAGAAATTCACTGAAGCCTCAATGTCAAATGTGGTTTCATAGAGAGATAATGATCCCTTTCAAACAATGGTAAAATAATGGAGGAAAGTTATTATGTCACTGTTTAAAAATGTCCTCAACGATCCTGCCCTAGCTGTTACCTAATCTGAGTTTTATTTCTAAAGGCTCCTGAGTGGGAAGACTTAAGCACTACACATACCCAGTTCATGAAGTAATTGCTTTCTATGTACATCAAATATCAGTAGCAGAATGTGAACAATGCTCGGGTGAAGGGGTGAGGTTACTGGGGGATGATGCAGCAGCTAAAGAAGTTTTAAAACTACATTCACTTTGATAGAGCTCTTAGTCTCTAACACCAACTGGAGGAAAGGCAAGGATCTGGCAGATGAGGGATGTTTACAGAACACCAGCTGCTGGCCTGAGGTGATTTCTCCAGAGCCATCTGCTTTTAAAGAGGCCCTCACCTGGGCTTCCCGGGGAAGCCTCAGGCTATAAGCAATACCCATCCTTGCTGACAGTCACATCTCCAGACAGCCTCCTTTGGGAGCAACCAGTTGTCCAGGTATTAGATTCAGTCTCTCAGCCTGGGGCAACTGTGCAACTAACCTTTTCTGATGACCTTCTTTCAAGCCTTCTGCTCCTACTTGGCTCCTGTCAGTTAGCAGCTCTCCTAAGTTCCTGATAAATGAAGAAATGCAAACACATTTCCTGTCACTAGATATCGGTCCTTGACATCCTCCCAATAAAATATTATGCAACCATTTGAAATGATGACACAATTAGATTTATTGACAAAAAAAAGTTCACACTAGATTGTTAAATTCAAAATGCAGGTTATAAGATAGTAATTTGACAGTATTTTTTAAATCAATGTTTAAGTGAATGTATTTATAAAAAGGCACTAAAAGGTCTGGAAGGGCTTATGTCAAAATATTAACAGAGGTCATCTCTGGAGACTGGAATTACAGGTTATATTTTCTTTATGTTTACTTTTATTTTCTAATTATTTAGTCAATGTATACTCTATGTATAATTTTTAAACTAGTAAGTTAAGAGAAAGAAATTCAGCCTGTAAATATGTGAACCAAATTTTCACTCATCCCTTTTCAACATTATGGGTTTTTGAGACAGCACTTATAGCACAGGGGCACTATAGTTTCCCAACTCTAAGGGAAACCTCCATTGCCCACAGGAGTTCCTTGAGTGCTCTGTGTCCTGCAAGGGAATAGAAGAGCCTTATAAAGAAAACTACAGCCTTGGTGAACCACTGATTAAACACAGCAGAAACCCAGGATGCTTGCAGGGGAAAATCTAAGTAATATGGCTTTAAAGCCATGTCTTTAAAAAGCGGTAAAGTCTTTTTAAATAAAATATACCTATTTTAAAACTATTACTACCATCTTTTCTTGATGATCAAAAGCAGATTGAATTTTATTCTTAATCACTGTGAATTTTTTTTTTTTTGTATTTTTACCACCTCTACCTAATATAAAACATCTGCAACTCTTGGACTGGACCCCAATTCTCCCCACCACTCTCCATGTAACTGGTTCACCCCCTCAACTATGATGCTGCCTGTCACTATATTCCTGCAGTTAGTCAACTAATATTTTGTAAGGATCTTCTCTCTCTGTGCTTCCAATCACCTGTACTACCTGTTTGATTTCAATAATATACAGTTTTATATGGTTACTTAAATTTTAATGTGTGTATAATTTCACCTCCTAAGATTTAAGCTCATTATCAAGAGATGCTGCAAGTTGTTCCCAAAATACATTCTTCCCTTCGTCCAGAGAAACAGAACTCCTGATTTTACTTGGGACACGTGGCCACCCAGAATAAAGTTCACATTTCTTAACCTTGCTGCAGCTAGATGTGACAATGTGACTAAGTTCTGGCCAATGAGACATAAGTAAAAGAGTTGTATGCAAACTCCAGGAAATGCTGTGAAAAACAAGAACTATGCTCTTCTTTTCTTCTTTTCCTTGGAAATATTGGTGTGATGGCTGGAGCTCAAGCAATTAGCTGAGACCCTGTAGTGAAAATCATATGCCAAGAAATCCAGAGCAGTAAGACAGGAGGAAACTGGGCCCTGGTGATATTAGGAACCTTCCCTAACTGTCAGGACTGCTTTTTTCTAGATTTATTTCACAAGAAAAACAAACTTACATCCAGTTTAAGCCATTGTAATTTGGGGGTTTCTGCCACTCACAGTTGAACTAATCCTAACTGGTAAAAACAGTGCATGACTGTATTTTCATTCATTCTGAAACGATTTCCTGAACGCTTACTGCATGCCAAGCACTGTCTGGCTCTGGAAATTCAGCACTGAACAAAGCAGAGCACCTCCCATGATGAAGCTTTGTTCTACTGCAGCATCCACACAGCTCCTAACACAGTGCTACACAACAGGTAGGGGCTGAAATATTGAATGATTGAGTCCACAATGAGCCCTACTGTTTATCCTTTAGTATTAAACTGATTTTGGTTATAAATCTGAAAATTGGCAGGGCGCAGTGGCTCACACCTGTAATCCCAGCATTTTGGGAGGCCGAGGCAGGCAGATCATGAGGTCAGGAGTTCGACATCAGCCTGGCCAACATAGTGAAACCCCATCTTTACTAAAAATACAAAAACTAGCCAGGCATGGTGGTGGGTGCCTGTAGTACCAGCTACTGGGGAGGCTGAGGCAGGAGAATTGCTTGACCCTGGGAGGCGGAGGTTGCAGCAAGTCAAGATCACACCACTGCACTCCAGCCTGGGCTGCCAGAAACAAAAAAATCACAATAGTTTTTTAAAAGAAAGACAATTATTTAATCAATCTTTCCTGTTACCATACTCTCTGCCCCCCAAAAATAAACATATCAAAAAGCTCTATTGACACCTTTTAAATTAGAATGAACCAATGCTGATGCCCAAAATAATGAATTGTAGTATTGCACAAATCCCCGTTTTTCTATTCTTTTTCTTTTTTTTTTTGAAACAGGGTCCCATTCTGTCACCCAGTTTGAAGTGCAGTGACATGATCATGGCTCACTGCAGCCTTGACCTCCTGGGCCCAAGCGATTCTCCCACCTCAGCTTCCTGGGTTGCCAGGACCACAAGGTTGCACAACCACACCTAGCTAATATTTTTTATTTTGTAGAGATGATGTCTCCCTATGTTGCTCAGGCTGGTCTTAAACTTCTGGACTCAAGCGATCCTGCCACCTTTGCCTCCCAAAGTGCTGGGATTACAAACATTAGCTACCATGTTCAGCCCTCTATTTCCTTATCCACAATAGGAACAGTATAGGACTGTTGTGAGAATTAAATGAGATAATGTCTCAGAAATGGTTAATAAATATTAGCTATATTCAGTCAGCTATAAATATTAACAGACTTAAAAATAATCACATTCAGTAGTTCCATTTCTGGGATTCTAGTCTAAGAAAATAATATATGAAGGAAATCTTATCAAAAAAAGTTCATCCCAGTGTTATTTATAGGCAAACACTAGAGATCTAGTGACCTTTTCCTTCCATCCAATGGTGAACTAAGGCCTAGCACTCTGGCCCAAGCACAGATCTATAAACCCAGGACTAGCTGGGAAGAGGCAGACAGGGTTAGGAAGAAGCCAAGAAGAAAGGAGATTTTAAGTCCAAATTCCTGGCAAGGCACTTACAAGAAGAAAAAGTTCAAGATGTCAAGTACATCAAGGTAGAGCCAAGAAAGCGAGCCAAAACGAAGCTTGACCCCTGAGATCAGGCCCCCCAAGGAAATGTTCCAGAATGTAAATCCTGGAGATATGCCCTGAGAATGGGTGGAGAAGAGAAGGAAGGAAGCTCCGCGAAGCATCTCAGTCCCAGTCAGTGGGTGGGCCAGTAGACACTGGGTCCTAAATAGAAACGAGATAAATTTCCATCAAGAGAAAAATGAAAGAACAAATTATTGAATACCACAATAAAACAGGATGTAACAATTACAAAATGCTGATTAGACAGACTATAGCAATCTGAGAAAATCCTTTACTAAAGCAAGCATATACATTTATGTACATGAAGTACGTGTCATATATAAGGAATTATATGTGTGTATGTATACGTGTACATATATGGTTACATATATGTATATACATATGGACATATGGTATGTACCTATGTATAAGCAAATATGTATAAACATATATATCTCAATATATATATGAGATAGTACTATGGCATCTGCATAGAAAAAACTAGGGGAACCACAGCAAAATGCTAATGATTGTTTGATTAGGAAGGTAAATGGTGATTTGTCTTTTCTCTATATTTGTTAAATTTTATGCAATGTATAGGTTTAGATTACTTTTATATTTAAAAACTTGAGTAGGGAGGCAAAAATAAATTAGGTACATTTATCTGAATGCAATAGTACTGCTGTTCAAGAAATTTGTTTCTTACCAATGAAATTTCTGTGTCTTAAGCAATGGGCCATATTTTTAGCCTTCTAAATCCTTTCCTCTAAATGTCAATTGATGAGTTGCCGGAAAAAGAATGTTTCTCTCTTGAACTAATTGTGGCTTTTTTGGAAGAATTGAAACTCTTGGCTGACATGGATATTATCTGGAGGACAAAACTCAAAACTCATTTATGGGATCCACTCTAATGGCCAGCAATTACCTAGACCCTTTCCAAAGGTCCTAACTTGCTCCTAAGGTGAACCCTATTCACATGTTGTATGAAGTATTTGAAAGAAAGTAAAATGCCACAAATATAAGTATTATTACATTCCTCCCATTATATATTTTTTTCATTTCCATTAGAAACTTACTGACAGAATATTTCCTTTCAGTCCATGGATTCACCAGAACCCAAGTAGTTCATTTGTGATTTTGGTAAATACAGCCATGATCCGAATCAATCTATGGGACAGACTGATCACATAATTATCAATACCAACTCTGAGGCCTACCAAAGAGCTTGTGTGAAATAAATCCCCAAATCAAATCAATTCAAGTGAATATTTAAAATAACATCCTAGTTATCAATACTTGATATTTAATTTTTTGATGAATTTTTTTTAATTTAGAATTTTTTATGTGTTTTTAAAAGCACCTCTAAACAATTGGGAAAAATGTGATTGTGGACTGGATATTAGTAAAGACGAAAATGCATTTAAATAGCAGATATTCTTTACTTTAAAAGGCAGGTAGCAAAATTTGGGCATACCGGTTCACGCCTGTGATCCCAGCACTTTGGGTGGCCGAGGCAAGTGGATCATTTGAGGTCAGGAGTTGGAGACCAGTCTGGCCAGCATGGTGAAACCCTGCCTCTGCTAAAAATACAAAAGTGTATTTTTACTGGATATGTTGGCCTATGCCTGTAGTCCCAGCTACTCGGGAGGCTGAGGCAGAAGAATCACTTGAACCTGGGAGATGGAGGTTGCAGTGAGCCAAGACTGCACCACTGCACTCCAGCCTGGGTGACAGAGCAAGACTCTGTTTCAAAAAAATCAAGTGGCAAAATAGCAAGTAAAATGTGATCTTATTCTCAGAAAAAAATACATATATGCATAATTGGAAAGGGATCTGGGAGAATAGATAGTAAAGAGTTGGAAGGAATCATCCCTGGGAAATAAAAAGGAGGTTATATACTTGTTTTTCTTTTTTTTTTTT
>NW_016107385.1:5276407-5305779 GCF_001604975.1 Cebus imitator
AAAAAAAAAAAAACCTTTTCAAAGGCATAATTATATACTGCATTTATGTTATAGTCAGAGATATTGTGGTCAGGTAAATAACTAAAAATGACAGTTCTGAAATCCAGCAAAATGACTCCCAAGGAAACAAAAGGCACTTTTACACTACCTTTCAGGCAATATACATATGTATAGAGAATGTTATTTTCTTAGCCACAAAGAAAGAATTGTATAGGAATAAATAATTATGTAGCTCTCCTCTACCCTTCAAATTAAAGGTTTGCACCTAGAAAAAAGTAAAACAAACTTACTGTGCCAATCTTTGTCATTGATAAAGGATTTCCTTGCTTTTAATGACTCGCTATTATATCAGATTTTAAAACCAGAATACAGAAAGCCAAAATATGTTTTTCAGAGTAGGGTATGGAATCTGGGTGAAGTACATGGCTGGCTCCCCTGCAGGACTCTGCTGAGTCTTTGAATTTTATCCGTATGAAAAATAAACGGGTCAGTAGAGTTGTTCTGCCAGGGCACTGTGAGCCCAAAATATCCTATCCCTCCTGATGATTAAAAAAGACTTGGACAAAAACATGGGAGAAAAAAACTACCTGAGGACTGTAAAAGTAAACAAAAGCAGGTGTATTTTGGGGGATTGGTGCATTTCTCCCATTTTTTTTTTTCTTTTCTGATGCAGCTTTATGCTGAGGGCAGGCCCCAGTGGCCTATTCATAGCTAAAATTCCAATAGAAACATGTTTTTCTGGCCAGAAGAACTGGGAAACATTAAACAGATGGGGCAGAGAAATTCCAAAGGGGAAAGAACTAGACAAAGTGGTCTCCTAATTCTGTGTATGAACCTTAGGCTGAGACTAGCATCTGAGCCAAGAATGCACAGAAAAAACACAAACCAGTATAGCAAAGACTTTGAAAATTTAACTGAGATATGAACCACCTCCGTAAGTCTCAGACTAACCCTTAAACTATGCATGTGCAGGACAGACTCAAAGCAGCACAGCACAGACATATAATTTAATTGAAATTTAAACCATTGCCCACAGAAGATCAGCAGAACTTAGACA
The DNA here is from genome assembly GCF_001604975.1 of Cebus imitator. Lineage (NCBI taxonomy): Eukaryota > Metazoa > Chordata > Mammalia > Primates > Cebidae > Cebus > Cebus imitator. The sequence continues at coordinate 5,277,465 of NW_016107385.1, forward strand.
CAGCCTAACTGCACTGATTGCTTGCTAAAGCAAAAACATCAACATTCTTCTAAGGATTATAAAAAGACTTAGAACCTATGTACCATAACATCGACAATGTTCAGGATGGAATCCAAAATTACTTGACAACCAAAGAAACAGGAAAATATGACCAATTCTTAAGGTAGAAACAATCAACTCATGCCAATCCCAAAATGACCTCAATGATGAAACTATCAAAGACTTTAAAGGAGCAATTATAACTATGTTCCATGAGATTAATAAAAATACATTTGAAATGAATAAAAAGACAAAAATTCTTGGTACAGAAATAGAAACTACAAACAAAAGAGCCATTTGAAAACTTTAGAACTTATTTTAGTAAAAATTACAATATCTGAAATTTGTTTTAAAAAATTCATTGGAGGTGCTCAATAGCAGAATGGAGCTATAAAACAAAGGAGAGATTAAACGAAGGTGAAGACAGATCAATAGAAATTATTCAAATTATAAGGCCAGGCATGGGGGCTCACACAGGTAATTCTAGCACTTTGGGAGGCCAAGACTGGCAGACCACTTGAGCTTAGAAGTTCAAAACTAGCCTGGGCAACATGGAGAAACCTTGTCTCTACGAAAAAAAAATGCAAAAATTAGCTGAGTGTGGTGGCACATGCCTGTAGTCCCAGCTACTTAAGAGGCTGAGGTGGGAGGATCACTTGATCCCAGGAGGTTAAGGCTGAAGTGAGCCATGATCATGTCACTGTACTCAGTCTAAGCAACAGAGTGGGACACTGTCTAAAAAAAAAAAAAGGATCAAGACCTCCAGATTAAAAACTACAAAACATTGCTGAAGAAAACTAAAGATCTGCCAGGCATGTTGGCTCATACCCATAAACCCAGCACTTTCAGAGGCCAAGTCAGGAGGATCACTGAGCCCAGGAGTTCAAGACAAGCCTGAGCAACACAGTCAAACCTCATCTCCACTAGAAATCAAAAAGAGTAGCCAGGTGTGGTGGCATGCCTGTAGTCCCAGCTACTTGGGAGGCTGAGGCAGGAAGATCACTTGAGCCCAGGAGATCTAAATGGAAAAAGTGAAAGGTATAGCATACTTATAAAATGAAAGACTCATTATTGTCAAGGTAGCAATACCTTTTTTTTTTTTTTTTTTTTTTTGAGACAAGTCTCACTCTGTCACCCAGGCTGGAATGCAGTGGCACAATCATAGTTCACTGCAACCTTGAACTCCTGAGATCAAGTGATTCTCCCACTACTGCCTCCAGAGTAGCTGGGACTACAGGTGCACACCGCCATGACCAGCTAATTTTTCTTTTTCTTTTTAATAGAAACGAGGTCTTACTATGTTGCCCAGGCTGGCAATATCCTCATAGTATTCCATACTCTATGGGATACCAATAAACATTTCAGCAGCCCTTTATTTTTTTTGTAGAAATTGATAACCTAATTCTAAAATATATATGATAATGCAAAGGATCTAGAATAATCAGAGGAATTAAGAAGGAGGAGGAGGAAAAGAAGGAGACAGAGAAAAGCAAAGTTAGAGGACTTACCCTAACTTACTCAAGACTTACTATAAAGCTACAGAAATCAAGACAATTTGATATTGGTGATATATAAACCAAAAATCATAGAACTTCTGAAAAAAAGCATAGCAGAAAATCTTTGCTAACTTGGATTAGGCAAAGGTTTCTTAGATAAGATGCCAAAATAATAAATCATAAAATAAGAAATAGAAAATTAGACCAGATCAAAATTAAAAACTTTTGTTCTTCATCAGGCACCATTAAGAAAGTAAAATATGGCTGGGCGAGGTGGCTTACACTTGTAATCCCAGCATTTTGGGAGGCCAAGGCAGGTGGGTGACGAGGTCAGGAGATTGAGATCATCCTGACCAACACAGTGAAACCCCATCTCTACCAAAAAACATGAAAAATTAGCCAGGCATGGTGGCACGCACCTATAGTCCCAGCTACTTGGGAGACTGAGGCAGGAGAATCACTTGAACCCAGGAGGCAGAATTTGCAGTGAACAGAGATGGCACCACTGCACTCCAGCCTGGGTGACAGAGACTCTGTCTCAAAAACAAAAAACAAAAAAAAAAAGGAAAATGCAAGCCACAGACTGGGAGAAAATATTTGTGACATATATGCAAGGACTTTTTCCAGAGAACTTATAAAGAACTCTAATAGCTCAGTAATAATAAACTAAACAACCCAATTTTCTAAATGGACAAAATATTAAACAGACGCTTCAACAAAAAGACGGCCAATAAGCATGTGAAAAGATGCTCATCATTAGGCATCAGGGAATGCAAGTTAAAACTGCAATTATATCCCACTAATCATCCATTAGATTAGCTAAAAGTAAAAAGAATGAGCATGCTAAGTGTTGACAGGGATATGGAGCAACTGAAACTCTCACAAAGTGCTAGTAGGAATGTAAAATGACACAACCAGTTTGGAAGGTATTTTTGTAGTTTCTCAAAAAGTTAAACACACACCTATGATAAGACCCAGGCATTCCACTCTGAAGTATTTACGCAAGAGAAACAAAGATGCCTGACCACACACAGACCTTGCATGAATGTTTATCACAGCTTTATTTATAACAATCCCAAGCTGAAAATAACCCAAACATCCAACAAGTAAATGGATAAACAAATAGTTGCATATCCATAGAAAAGAACATAACTAAGCAATTAAAAGGAATAAACCACTGATACGTGAAACAACATGAATGGATCTAAAGTGTTTTATGCTGAATGACAATTCAGGAAAAAAGTATACACTGTTTATTCCAATTTATATAGAATTCTAGAAAAGACAAAGTAATCTATAATGAGAGAAAGCAGAACAGTGGTTGCCTAGGGAATGTAGTAAAAGAAGAGATGTTTTACAAAGGGTCTCAAGAAAACTATTGAGACTGGTGGAAATGTTTTCTATATTGATTGTGATGGTTACATAGGTGTGTACATGTGTCAAAACTGATTAAATTGTACACTTCAAATATGTGCATTTTATTGTACGTTAATTTTATATCAATAAAGTTGTACCAAAAAAGTGGAGTAAGGCCGGGTACAGTGCCTCATACCTGTGATCTCAGCACCTTGGGAGGTTGAGACAGGTGGATCATGAGGTCAAGATATCGAGACCATCCTGGCCAACATGGTGAAACTCCGTCTCTACTAAAAACACAAAAATTAGCCAGGCATGGTGGTGGGAGCCTGTAGTTCCAGATGCTCAGGATGCTAAGGCAGGATAATTGCTTGAACCTGGGAGGTGAAGGTTGCAGTGAGCCAAGATCTGGCCACTGCACTCCAGCCTGGGAGACAGAGCAAAAATTTATAAAAAAAAAAAAAAAACAGTTGAGGGAAGAGGATAAAATTTATTGACAAAAGCAATAGGTTCCAGCCATACAGTGAGTTTCTGTTCACTGATCTTTTCACTGCAAAACATTTAGAAATGATTAATAAACTATTACAAACATCCTCTTAAGTATACACTTTGGGTTCCCCTTGAAGAGTGGAGAGAGAGGTTGCTGGTCTCTTAAGCAAGGAGCCTTGGTTTTGATAATCACTTAGGGACAAAAATTTGGCCCTTACAGGGTATGAGACTGCCCTACATTCCTGAGATCACTGAAAGGCTACACCCTTAGTGAAAGGCTGGACTAGAAAAAAAATTCACATGCTGGTCCAGGATGAAAATAAGGAAGCTAGGCTGAGCTCGGTGGCTCATGCCAGTAATCCCAGCACTTTAGAAGGCCGAAGCAGGTGATCACTTGAGATCAGGAGTTTGAGTCCATCCTGAGCAACATAGCAAAACGCTGTCTCTACTAAAAAGGCAAAAAATTAGTAGGGCGTGGTAGCACGTGGTAGTCCCTGTTACTTGGGAGGCTGATGTGGGAGGCGGAGGTTGCAGTGAGCCAAGATCTCGCCACTGCACTCTGGGCTAGGCAACAGAGTAAGACTTTGTCTCAAAAAAAAATAAAAAAGAAAAGAAGGAAGCTTATGGGCCTTGTTTGCCTCTGAGAATATGTAACCACAACCTATCCCTCAGATGCACTTAGGAGTTGAATTTATACTACCTCTGTAGTCAGGGAAACCCACCATAAATAAATTAACTTAAAAAGTGGTCCAGCTTGGAAATATCCCTGAGGCAACTGGCAGAAAAAAAAACACAAAATTTCTCTGTATGGCAAAATCTTTAACCAAGCCTCACCAGATTCCTTCAATAATACCTCACTAAAAGCAAGCTCACAATACAAAATTACCAAATACATAAGAAAACCAGAAAGGCAATAATGTGTGTACAACAAATGTATAACACTTGGGAAGCACTTTGTTGCTAAATATTCGAATGTTTCTAAGCAGGGCAATTTCAAGTAATCCACAAAATCTGGTACCTTTTCCTCAGGAAATATTTGGAACTCCATTAAAAAGAATTGGGAATGATATTCTGCCATACAGGTCCAAGAAATGAAGGATGCAAGTTATAAAACAATAAACATAGCTTGAGACTTCATTTTAAAGAAAAACTACAGGGGTTATATATTTGTATGTACATATAACAGAATATAGAAATGTATACACCAAACTTACCAAAGAGTAGGATTTGAGGACGATCGAGGGAGAAGAGTTTTTAAAATATGCATATAGTTCAGATACAGTTTTTTCTTTTGGCAATGAGCATTTGTACTTTTAAAAAAAAAAGTAAAGGAAAATCTTTTTAGGAGACCTTTTGCTTATAGCAACAATAGCAGTTATTTTGTCTTTGAAAATAATAGATGAAACCCAATTTTCTGAGTGCAGTATAACTGCTAGCTACAGGTATGTCAAGTAATGAACTAGGAGAAGGACAAACCCAAGATTTTTTGAAAATCCTGTTTTTCACACTTCTCGTAGTTTGGCATTCTGTCACCTACAATGTAATTACTCAGGAGTGGGTCTTAGAAAGTGTCCCCTTCCGAGAAAAATGTTCATTGAGAACAACGTGGAAACAATTCAAGAACTGACTGCTGGTCACAACTGTCTTACACAATAAACTTTATAGCTATGCCTCAAAGAGATCACAGCATTAGAAAAGATGGTGAGATCATCCATTCACTTGTGGTTGACTTAGATTTAGTCAAGTAATCAAAGAAATTCTAGTCAATGCAGAATGATTTAAAAACATACGAACACTAAAAGACTAGTAACTATATTTTGAAGAACTGAATTGAGATGTCTTGTGAAAAAGATGTCTTACTGAAAAAAAAAAAAAGATGTCTTGCTAAAAGATGTGACCATTATAAATGTGGAGAAATAATTTGCTATGTTTTAAAGATAAAAGCCTTGCTGGAGGTAAGAGATACACAAAGTATAGAAAAAAAGGAATATTTCCAAGACAGAATTTTAAAAATAGTAAGGGATTTTTGTTGCAATAAAATTTAGCATCTGAAATTTAGCCTTTGGAGAATTTCAATTGGATACATTTCGTAATAAATATCTGAATTATGAGAGAGACTGAGTTGATTTTATAGTTTGCTTTTAACAAAATTTATCCTCCCATTGGCCAAATTTGGGACAGAGACTGTAAAATGATTGTAAAACATCAGATAAATAAAACTCCATGTGTCCATAGTGATATTCAAAGAGAAAATAAGGCTCTTTTTTAAGAATGTCAACTAACAAAAGTAGAAGGAAGGATATTTAGAAAACTTCATTCTGCATACCCAAGCAATCACTGATTCAGGCAAAGATCAGCCATTGCCGGGTTCAGTGGCTCACACCTGTAATCCTAGCTCTTTGAGAGGCTGTGGTGGGCTGATTACCTGAAGCCAGGAGTTCAAGATCAGCCTGGCCAACATGGTGAAATCCCATCTCTACTAAAATACAAAAACTAGGCTGGGCGAGGTGGCTCATGCCTGTAATCCCAGCACTTTGGGAGGCTGAGGCAGGCAGATAACGAGGTCAGGAGTTAGAGACCAGCCTGACCAACATGATGAAACCCTGTCTCTACTAAAAATACAAAAAAATTAGACAGGCATTATGGCACATGCCTGTAATCCCAGCTACTCAGGAGAATGAGGCAGGAGAATCACTTGTGAACCTGAGATGTGGAGGTTGCAGTGAGCCGAGATTGTGCCACTGCACTCCAGCCAGGGTGACAGAGTGAGACTCTGTTTCAAAAAAATAAAAATAATATATAAAAACCTAGTATCTTTTTTTTTTTTAATGTGGGGAGACTATTCTAGACTAAAAAGACTAGAAACCTACAACCTACAACCAAACGCAATGCATAACATTGACTGAATCCTGCTTTGCAGGGGAAGTATCGGGGTAGAAAGCTCCTATCAAAAAGTTATTGGAAAACACTGGGAAATTTTTGATATAAATATTTGATATTATGAGTTACTACTGATTTTCCTTTAGTGTGATCATGATATTGTGGGTTTACAGGAGAATCTCCTTGTTCTTGGGTAATGTATGCTTTCTAGAGATAAAATATCAAGATACCTAAAATTTACTTTAAAATATTGTATCAGTATGTGGTAGGGAGAGGGGAGGATTGTTATTATAATCTGTCTTTGACCTGGAAAATCAGTAATATAGGTAAACCTAATACATAACTACAGAGTTACAGCAAGCATGGCAAAATGTTGGCAACTGTTGAATCTAGGTGGCATATAGTTGTTTATTGTATTAACAACTTTTCCATGTTTGAGATTTTTGTAATAAAAAGTTGGAAGAGATAATTATTTTCAGAAATGTTTTCCTTAGATGACACCTTTAATGCACCTTACATTTTAAAGTACCTTAACTAGAAGTTGTCTGCATTCCTTCATTTGCTTGCTCGTCATCCATTCAAACACTAAAACCTATGTGTATACAGCAAATATTCTAATGGTAGACTGTCAAATATAAATCTTACAAATAAATCAATAACCAGCTCAAGATTCATAGGTGTAAACATCTGGTTTTATACCCAAATAACAAACTTAACGGCAGTAAAACAAATCGTTTATTACTGCATATGTGTTATATTAAATTTACACAATGATATATAAAAACACATACTGTTTATATTATACAGTAATTTAACATCAACAGGAATATCAACACAAGTACTACTCATGCACAAAACATGCATATATTGGTATACAAAAAGCAATTTTACGCAATACTGTTTACCAAAAAAATTTTTCTTTAAAAAACAGCCCTTCCACATAGGATCAGTGGTCCAATCTGGACTGGATTGCACTAATAGGTTCAGGTCAATGCTTAGGTGGCATAGCGCTCAGTGAGCAATTCTGGTATTGGAGTCATGCCCAAGGGTTACTTCATTAAAAGTGAATGTCTCTGTGCCTGAGGACCAAAATTTTATCCCAAAAGCAAATCCTCCAAGGAATGAAAGGTTGGATCGTCTACAAATTAGGGAGGGGAAAGAAGGCATCAAAATGTTGGATAAACGGCCCTAGAAGAGGTTATTGGGAACAGGGCCTAGGCACCAAGTGTGGCAAAAGTTTTTGTGGATCCTTTTAAGTCCCTATCCAGGTTGCCATCTCTGCATTTAAGGTCTGGCCTCCAAGTCATGAGTCCAGTAAAAAGAACAGTTCTGAGAAGAAAACAGAATGAGGATACATCTGAGAAATGTAGACTACAAAAAACTATAGAATACAATGACTGCCCCTTGTACCTACTTCACACTATTGTATGTGATGCCCCTCAACAGGAAAACCCTCATGGAGACACTGCCCCGAAGACTCAAGGAGCAAGTACAAATCCAAAAATCCCATCCACCTGACCTTGGGATCAAGAGGTCTCATCCCAATAAAACTTGAACATCAAAACCTGTACCTTGCCGGATGCTCAGAAAGTTTAAAATACAAAACAGCTGGTACCACAAAACTCACTATCACCACCATTAAAATCTCAATATTTACTTCTAACAAAACATTCTTTACCTTCCCTTAAAGGCACTAGCGTCCATATATGATGAAGATGAGACAATAATTTATCTTGGTTTTAATCTTAAAAGAAAAGCATTCCATGAAAGTATTATACAAAAATCAAAACACCACCTTTTTTATTTTGGCAACTAGGAAAAAAAAAAAAGACACTTTCTACACCAATGACATCACTCAAACCGTCGTCATCAGTTTCAAAGAGCCAGACCGAAAGCGGAGGATCTTCTTCTTGAGATTATGTGAGGCCTTAATTTTGACAAAGGTTTTTGCAGGGTGGTTGTGAAGGTCTGGGGCCGTGACCGTTTGAATGGGGAGAGTCTGGACAAACTGGGACCAAATCAAGCCCCCGCTTTCTTCAGAGTCGCTGGTGGTTGTGCTCTCCCCCACGAACTCCCCCTCGCTCACACTCGACTCGCTGTCCCCGAAGCAGTTGGTGGTGTAATTGCTCTGCTCGTCCTCACTGGTGTCCACCACGGTGGAGTGGAACAGGGACTCACACTCGGCCGAGTATTCGGAGTCGCTGGCCACGTAGGCATAGGGGCTGGCATAGGGCAGAGGCACCGGCGCGGGGTACAGCCCCCCACTCTCCCGGCGACTCCGCCGGGCCCTCCTCAGGGCCTCTTCATAGGAAATCTCTGCCGAGGACTTCCACCTCCGGTAGTCGGTTCGCTTGTGCTTAGGTTTGGCCACCACCGCCTCCCGTCCATGGCCATGCGCCCTGCTTCCGGCCCTGTGGCCCCCGCCCGTGAGCCTGCCGGGAAGACCCGCCTCGGGCCCACCCCCGCTCTTCCTCCCCTTGGAGGAGGCTTTCTTGAGTTTCTTATTTGTATCCAAGTCATCCGGGAAGCGACACTTCTTGCTCCCTGCCCGCGATTTCTCCCTGACGGTGGGCAAGCCGTTCTCCAGCCCCTGGAGGACTTGGCCGCGGTGCTTCAGGCTGGAGCTCTTGGTGATGCCCACGTTCCTGTGGCCCCTATGGAGCCTGCCACTGGGCTGCTGCCCCGGGATGAACTGGGCCTTGACCAGGTGCGCCTCTTCCAGGCTTTGGGAAGAAGAGCCCTCGCTCTTGAAATCCAAGGCAGGCCTCTCTTCCAATGGGAAAGCTGGAGACAGCAGGGGAGGAGCAGCCGGGGGGACGCCCTGCAGGCTGCTTTTCTGTGACATCTTTTTCAGGGGCTGGACAACTTTGTTCTCCTGTGGCGGGGCGGGGCCTCTGCCAGGACTCTCTTTTGGAGAGGCCCCTGAGAGCGGAGCGCTTTCTTTAGGTGATTCCGCTGTCCCGATGGTGGGACACCAAGCATGTTCTTGGGAGGCTGGCTTGGCCGTTTTTGGCAGGTGCTTACTCTGAAGGTCGGAGGCAGCGCCTGAGGAGCAGCCCTCTTGCGAGGGCAACCTCTTGCTTTCTGCTTGCTCGGCCTTTGATTCTTTTGACCACTGCTTCGGCGGGGAGAAAGTCCCATTGTCCAGAGACGGTATCCCGCCAGAGGGTAGACACGCCTGTTTGGAATTCTTCAGGTTCACACTGCTGCCCTGTGAGACGCCACCCGGGGCTCTGACACAAACGCTCCCGTTCCTCAGAAGCCCTTTCGTGGGGTCGGCGTTCACGCTGGTTCTTGGTTTGTTGGTCCTTACAGGGTGTGTTTTTTTCTGGACCAGGCTCAGAATGTAGCCATCCATTTTCTTGCTGGATGAAGGATGGGAAGCAGACCACAGACTGCTTGGGGATGGTAAGGAGCTGTCTGTTTTGACGACATCCAGCTCAGATCCACTGCAAATGTCACTGGCATGGTTTCCAAGCCTGTCCTCTTCCCTCATAGGGCTGCCGGTCAGACAAAGGAGAAACATTGGGCTCTGCACAGCCACAGCATGAAGTGGACTGGGATAGCGATATACATCATTCCCGTTTTTAGACACCAGATCACACTGGTACTTGGGATTCACATCTGCAATGACATCAAGGGAATTAAATTGTGGTGTGGAGAGGGAATGGCAAACTGCCCCTGAGGCCTGGTCTTCACAGTGGCCTTCTTTATAATCCAACCATCCTATGAGATCTGAAAAACATTTAAAGGTACACTCTGAAGAAATGAATTGGTCAGCACCAGCTTGACTCTTTGGGTTGAGAGAGAATGCCAAGTATTAAAAAACACTCCACTAGCTGCCCTACCATTTGACATGTAGTTACGGCTACTGGAAGAGGAGGAAAGATTTAACAAAAATTTTTGACAGCGTATGATACATCCTCTGAAGGAAAAATATTCAGCCATTGCGAATGTTTTCAAACTACTGCATAATAGAGGGAAAACACTTTAAAGTTTAGTGAAAATCACGATGTAATACTAGGATATTATAATTTTATTAGGATCACATGTATGCAAAGAAAAAATGTCTGAGATGAAGCACACCCAGATTCTAGTAGTAGCATTTCAGTGTGATGAGAAGCAAGTGATATTTCCTTTCTTCTTTATTTTCTGTTTTCTAAATCTTCAATAACTATACCGCATTTACAACTAGGAAAAATAAAATTTTTTGAATCACTGTTTCTCTAGGCTACTCTCTCCTCTGTGTTCTATTCCTGGGTTTCTTTTAAAATACTTAAACTGTACATTCAGTAGGCTTTGTCCTCATTTTGTGTTTTTAAACCTAATTCCTAATGACATCCATTCAAATATAATTGTCAATTGAAAGGTAAACTGATCAAACTTCAGTAAAGACTGATCAAGTTTAAATAATAATCACCTTATATTTTCAATAGTGACACTAAAAAATAAAACAGGGGCCAGGTGTGATGGCTCACGCCTGCAATCCTAACACTGGGAGGCTGAAGCAGAAGAATCACTTAGGCCCAGGAGTTCGAGACTAGCCTGGGCAACATAGTGAAACCCCATCTCTCTTAAAAAAAAATTTTAATAAAAAAAACACCATTTTTTAATATAAGGAATTCTTGATAAAATTTTAAAAGATTGAGTGGTAGTATTAATGGATAAATTTCCCACTTGTTAAAAATGTTGTTTTTTTTAAACAGGATAAAGAATTCTTGATAAGATTTTAAAAGATTGAGTGGTAATATTAATGGATAAATTTCCCACATCTTGAAAATGTAGGTGCCAAAAAACAGCAAAATCAAGCTTGCTTCCTTAAATGATTTTGATCTCTTAATTTGGAGAATATTATAAATAACGAATCCTTTTAATGACCTTCAGTTATCAGAGCAAATTAAAGTGGAGTTTATCAGTAATTGTCCTCTGTTATATTTATTCAAATACTGAGAACCTGTATGTGCCAAATTCTATGTCGAGAAAGCTCCATGAACTTCCATGATAATTAGCAGTCTCGGGGAAAAAATAATCTAGACCCAGATATGATATGATTCATTTGTAAGGAAAATATAATAAAACCAAAGTGCCATGTCCCCACCCACTTGACCCCCCCACCCAATAAAGAGCTTGCTCTAAGAGGAAACCTCTCTAGCTAACATCTTTCCCCATCCTTCCTCTTCTAGCAACCTAAGCCCTATCTTTGCCTTACTGAAAGCCACACTGACAAACACTTCACCATTCAACCCTCTTCCCTCTTTAGAGTTGAACAAAGCAGACATCCCAGCCCCCAAGGCCTGGTACGACTGTCTCAATTATGTGAGGATATGGCATTTGTAAGAGCAGGGGTCTTGAAGGAAAACCTGAACCAAAGTGCCTTTAATGGGTTTATAAAGTTTCCCTCTGAAACCAGATCTGCGGAATGAAGGGGAGCAATTACCAATGAACTTGAGGCCCAGACACTCTAGATAACACAGTCTGTGCTTCCCCAAATGATTGCTGCTGACAACACACAGATACGAAGACATCGGCCAATTGGCTCCCTTGGCTGCTCGGTGTTACATTTGCCTTGCCTGGACTCAGAACTTCAACCTTATACTCAAGTGGAGAACACAGACAAATCAGGAGTATGATGACTTGTGCCAGTACTACAGCAATTCTAATTTCCCTATTTACTCTTCTAAGAATTCACAGTATAACAGGACTAAGGAAGGAATCTTGAGTTCCAGCAACAACCCTGCCATTCAGTAGACAGAGAACCTCTGACAAATAGCTTATAAGCCAAAATTCCTCTTGTGTTAGATGAGAGGGTTGAAAATAACAATTTCTGAATTCTCTCGGGATGATGGAAAAACATGGACCTTGCAATTAGGCCTGAGTTGAATTCTGCTTCTGCCACTCACTACAGAGCCTTAAATAACGTATCTAACCTAATTAGGCCTCGTTTTTTTAAATACATAAAATGGAGCGAACAGCCACCATACTGTATAGAACTATTGGGAGGATTCAATGGAGATAAATGTATGCAGAGCATCCAGTACAGTGTGAGACACATAGTGGAAACACAGAAACTCTTTTAGTACAATAGCATAATTCCTTCTGGGGGTCATTGTAAGGATAGCCCAAAATAAGGAATAATGGCATGTGGGCACCCACTTATTAAAAGAAAAAACAAGCTGCCACCATGCAGAACATTCTGGAGAACATGAAGGGGTCATTGCTCCCTGAAGTGCCAACCAGTTCTTGGCCAAGCTGACAGACAACTTAATGAGAGTGGTTTGATTGATTGAGATGGAGCCTCACTCTGTCGCCAGGCTGGAGCGCAACAGCACAATCTTAGCTCACTGCAACCTCTGCCTCCTGGGTTCAAGCAGTTCTTCTGCCTCAACCTCCCAAGTAGCTGGGACTACAGGTGCATGCCATCACACCCAGCTAATTTTTGTATCTTTAGTAGAGATGGGGTTTCACCATGTTAGCCAGGCTGGTCTTGAACTCCTGACCTCAGGTGATCCACCTGCCTTGGCCTCCCAAAGTGCTGGGATTACAGCGTGAGCCACTACACCTGGCTGAGTTTTAGCTTTAAATAATTAAAAGAGGAAAACAGTTCCAGAATGGTTTTCAAAAGAAAATACAGGCAAGTTAACCTAACAGCAAAGGCTCAGAAACAGAGCTCAAGACCTCCAATACTGGGACGGGATTTCTAGAGATAAACTGTCTTGCTACTATCAGAATATATAACCAAGTAGCAGCCAAATGGTACTGGAATAGTTCTAGATACTCACCTAGATGAAGCTCTAAGCTCTAGATGCAAGTATGGCATTAAATGCCACTAATTGACGAATCTTTGTTTTTCCACTAGTGAAAGGTACTGGAGCCAGATAATCTTTTAAGGGCCTTTGACCTCTTCCAATTTACAATTTCTATCAATGCTAAAAATTCTTACCTGCAGATTTGGGGCAACCATCTGAGAGAGTCAAGGTTGCCTCCAAGGGGCTGCAAAAGCAGGTGCTGGAATGACAACTGGATAAACACTCACTGAACACCGAGTTAGAGGAATTGGAAAGGGATCCTGAAGCCCCATCACTCAGCTCATAAAACCCTACAAATAAAAATACCATTGGAATTAAGATCATGTCAAGAAATAATGCATATTCATGCTTAAAAGGAAAATTAATCATTTAGGAAAAGGAGATTTGTTGGGTTTTTTTGTTTTTTGGCCAATTTTGGTTCACTGGACTTTAGTGTCCTAATATTATGGTCTTATTTCAAACAATTCTTAGGAAAAAGCAAAGAGCCCATAACCAGGAGTACATTTCAGAGTTACTCTCCCCCTCAAACTAACCTTACTCCTTGATCCCGCCTTAAAGATGTCCAAGGAAAGAAACTTAGGTCTGTCAAAGCCTCATCTTTATCATGATTGTTTCAGAAAAAAATAAGAGAAAAATCTATTTAAGGAGCCAAATGGTTTAAAAGGAAAAAAAAAAAAAAACTTTTGATGTGGTCTCAGGAAGTTGAAGTGTGACTAATTTTCTAGCCCAGTTCTGATTTACTCAAGTTTCAAAGGAGGGAAGCTCTTGCAGAAATTTGAATAGGTTTTATTTTTAAACTCAGGGGACTCCAGTCACATCGATCTCATTACTAAAAATTTTGTTGTCTGAGTTTATTTCCCTCTCAGATGAAACTGAATGACAGATCCCTCTCATTCATATGAAACTGAATGGCAGACTGCTTTTTTTTTTTAATTCTCTCTCTCTGCACTGGAAACAAACTCTACCGCCATTTGCAGGTCTGAGAATGTTAACCACAGGGGCTGAGATATACACTCATGAGTGCAGAATTCTGTCCTTGTGCTCCATCACTTACCTGAGCTAGGCCGGCTGTCTGTCTCCAGGTGCTCTTCAGATGTCTTTTCTACATCCAGTCTCAGGTCACTTATCTGCTTGTCAAGCTCTTGCAACTGATTCAACAAACCAGCATCTCTTCGCCTCAAACAATTCTGATTAGGAAGAAACAAAGGAAACATGAACATACAGGGGCGACAAAAGAACCAGAAAGTCTACTCTAAGGATTCAAATTACGCATCTAAAGAGTTCACTAAAACTTATAAAACCAAAAAATTTTACTGGATGACCTGAAATAAAAACTTCAAGAATTTAAGAATATGTCCTATGCTTAATTCTACTTTCTCACATTTTGTGGCAATATAAAGTTTCTGCATAAAAACAAGACTTGTTTTTAGTTTCAACTAATATATACAAACTGAGACTTTATAGATAGAAGAAAAATGGACTGAGACTAAATCATCTGGTGTATAGCCAGTCTTTTAAAAAACAATACTTCACAGTAGACTCTTTAATTTGAAGTAAGTGTAACAGATTTCCTATAATACACTAGTATCTTAGGTGAGATTTTCTGGCCATATGTCTTGGCCTGCAGAGTTTTGTTTTCTATTAGTTGCTTTGTGGGGTTTAATCAGTCTTAGGGCCTTTGAAAGTGAGAAACTAATACTAATAGCCAGTGCCAAGTATAATGTGAGCCAGCAGAATCCAAAACCCTCATGGGAAGGCCCATTGAGATTTGAACGCCTCTGGGTTTCCAAAGGTGACAGATGGATTGTGCTAACTCACACTGCCACCTAGTGCTTCCTATTGCTGGAAAAGCAGGAGAACTCAAAGAGCATCTGGTTCAAATCATGAATGCCAAGTCTACAAATGAAAATAGTACCATAAACACTGACTGGAATGGAATTTTCTTGACATACTACCTTGCTCCCCTCAAGCAGACAATAGGAATGCGCCACTTACAGTCTCGAGATTCATGCAGACAAAAAGGTGCAATTGCATAAGACAATAAAGTGCAAGTCACCAGCCATAACCAGTGAGAACTGGCTCAAATCAGCGTTATATACGAATCTGGTCTGTGACCAAAGAAGCATAGTAAAATACCAAAACAGAGATATTACACAAACCATAGTGGACATCTTTACAAAACACATGCATATGAATATCTGCTCTTCTTGTCTTTTAACTTAAAAAGCTTGGAGACATAAACCATATGTTTGTTTGCTACAATTAATTTCTTCAGGAAAAATGAACCTATCAAATAAAAGTACTTTGGTGCTTAAAAACACACACAGAAATTATCTGAAAAGAGCTAACAGAAGAAAACACATGACAACCGCGCAGAATCACTACTTTATTGTGGGAGGGCCACTATCTGGCATGTGTCTAGTTTAGATATATCAACTTGGTCAGGTGAGGACGTTTGCTGTTTCCAAAACTACATTTTGAGGTCACTGAAAACAAAGCTGCCGCCATTATTCTGAGGCGGGGTCAAAAGCTGTTCAATACATTAAGCTCCAAAGTTCATTTTCTTCCCCCTTAATGAAGACTGCATAGAATGACTGAGACGCTGACAGAAATCCAGCAAGATAAATGTTCCCCGAGAGCAGGTTCTCTTTTCTCCCACCTCCACCACCAATCACAGCTGGCAGAACAGAACGTATAAAATATGAGAGGAGGGGACACAGTCTACAGCTAAATTTCCATCATTTCCATCTAGTTTGAGCTGCCTTATACAAAGGGCTTCTATTTGCAATTAAGCACCAGCCTGGGTGAAAGCTGGCATGCTGAGATCTCTGGGAGAGGCACGGCTCCCTACAGGCGCTCCAGTGTAATCATAAAACTCGGCCTTGGACAGCTAAGCACGCCACAAACCCCCTCCTTGGCTTTTGGCCTCTCTCGGCGGGAGGAGAGGAAGCCAAGAAAACCTCCAAATAAAATGGTATTTTAAGTGGGAGTTTGCAAACCTCTGGGGAGAGGGCATATACTCATCTAACTAAGGAGACCGAAGGTTAGAACTAGACGACTTCAAGAACCTCGAAGGCAGAGGAGGAGGGAAGAGCAGACACCCCCTTCCTACAATCCGCGCGAGGTCGCCAGACACAAAGCGGGCACACGCCAGAAACGCGTGGGCGTCGCAGCCCACGCGCCGCGGGCACTCAGGAAGGGGACCAGGGAGGTACAGGGTGGGCGGGGGCGTTCCATAACAGCGAGCATCTCCCCAGCCAGAGGTAACCTCGAGCCCGCCCCAGGCCACCTGCCCGACCTCCAGCCCCGGGGCAGGTACAGCCGTACTCCACCTTCGGAAAGCCTTACCAATTGCTTTCGTAGCAGCAAGATGTTCTCCTCCAAGAACTTCTCCTCCAGGCGGCTGCGCTGCGCCGCCTCCCCCGGCAGCTCCCCGGCGCGGGGCGCAGCGGCCCCCGCAACCCCGGGGCCGCGCAGGGCGCCCCGGACCAACAGCTCCTGGCGCTGGCGCAGGTACTCCAGCTCCGCCAGCCCGGCCAGCGTGGCCTCTTGCCGCTCCCGGGTGCGCTGCCGCTCGGTGTCCGCCTCGCCCTTCTCCCGCCAGCGCCCTTCGGGCTCCACAGCGCGCTGCTCGCCTCGGGCCGGCGCCGGCGCCTCCAGCTCCCTCGCAGTCCCGACCGGACTCGGCTTCATGGCCCCCAATCGGGCAGCTAGCGCCGTCACCTCAGCCGGGCCGCCCGGGCGGAGGAACAGGAGGCTAGCGCTGCGGCCGCGGACTCATGCCTCCCCGCGGCGGGGCGCGGCGCTGGAGGGGGCGGCGGCCAGAAGCCCTCGGGTCCTGCGCGCGGCCGCCGGGTGCAGCCGTCCCGGCCCGGGCGGCGCCGTCCGCTGTCGCCGCGCGTCCCTCGCCGAGGCCCGGCAGCTGATAACGCCCTGCCCGGAGCTACGTCACGCGCGACAGCCCTACGAACCCCCGCCTGGCGCCCGCCTCCCCGCCCGGGCCCCTCGGCTGCGACGCTCGCGCCCCCAGGCTTCCCCTCTTCTGTCAGGCGCGCCGCCCGGCGCCCAGAGCCACCTCCTCCTCGCTCGGCCCTCCCCGCCCCTCCCCACCTCTCCCCGCCTCCTGCCCCGCTCTCCCCGCGGGCCTCCTCGCCCCCTTTTCGGGTTTACTGCACCCGATTTTGCCCTCGCTGCTCATTGGCTCTTTCCCGTCGCCCAAAGCTCGGGGCGAGCGCCTGGAGCCCCAGCATCCTGTTACAGTCGGCCGCGCAAGCAGGGGCCGCGACGGGACGCTGCAGTTGGGCTCTCCGGAGAACTTTCTGCAACTCAACCAAGTTGCAGCAGGCTTAACCCTTTCCCTACACGACCACTCCTCATTCCCACTCACACCGAGTTAGGTTCCTTTCACTTCCCAAGCCGGGTACTGCGAGTGTATTCCTGAGGGGTTGGTCCCTTAACTCCACTGTGTAAAGGCAAGCAATACAAAGCACAATGCAATGTTGTTCTAAAACTGTTAACTTTTGTTGTCGTTTTAATTTTTTAACGTCTTACTATGGACGGCATTTAAAATTAGGCAGGAGGATGTCGCTGTGTATACCGAGAGGTTACATCGCTTCTTTTACAAGCCTACGATTTGAGTGCACGCGCGTGCGCGCTTTAGTTTTTGTTTGAGCTTTTATTATTACTTAGTCTGCGTTTACAATAAGAGCTCTGACTCAGAAATCAGACTGTCTGGATTTGTATCCCAGTTTCACCCCTAAATAGCTGTGTGGGCAACTTACTCCCTTCTCTGTGTATTACCCCCACTGTAAAAGGGAGCAGCTGCTATGGGAAACTGCTATTGAAGAATTATAATAATATGCAGCATATGATAGATATTGTGGGGGCTGTGCGCTCACAACGTGGCTAGCACATAGGTAGTAAGGGTTATATAAGTTACAGCTTTTCTCCAGAGGGATTTAAAAGTCTTCCCTCTTGAAGTATCACGTATTGATTGCCTCTGCTTGGAACACACTACTCCAGACCCCTATCCCACTGAAATTTCCGGTGGGATGGAGGTCTGGAAATGCCACTAGCTGGCTTATCTGTGGAAACGTACCACATATATCTTCAAAAGCAGTACATCCAAGAACCTCAGAAATTCAATCCCGCAAGTCACGATTGAAGTTCAGGCAAAGTGTTGTGTGAAGGAGTGCATCCTATATCATTATTTCAGGCACTTGCACTTTTGCCCATCTGCTTACCCCTGCTAGGAATTCCTCTTCTTTTCTCCCCTCTCTGTGTGGTCTACTCTCAGTTCACTCACTTACCCATTTTGAGCTCCAGTAAACTATATAAATATCTGATTCTTATCCCATGCTACCTGTAAGGTTACTTACCTGGATGTGCACACACATATCTCTGTACATAGGTGTTTATAGGTATCTCTTTTCTCCGTCTACATTATGACATCTTCCTGAAGGCAGAGACTGTTTTAATAACCTCTTAGTGTCACTGTCTTCAGCACATTACCTTGCAAGTATTCACCTGCCAATTGCTAGAGAGACACTCAAGATAATGTAGATTAGTTGTAAATTGTTTTTTCATTAACATACTTCTTAAGCTAACTTTTAAACTTAATAGTGTCCATTTAATCTCTACTACAAATAGAATTAAGTTGACATTTAACAAAAAAAAACAAAAACAAAAGAACTCCCTTGCCACCTTTCACTTTCCTCCCCGTTGCTGCCTCCCACAGACATGAAAGGAACTACAAACTTGATTCATAATTAACAAGGTTGTATATTAGATCTAAAACTGGAATTACAGTCAGGTGTTCACAAGCATACAAAATCAATTCTATTCAGGTTATCTATTCTATATGCCTACTGTTGCCAAACACTACATTATAATACAGGAACTAATTTTCCTCCCTAACTTTACTAAGGCACGAAAGAATAATGACTTATCCTGCTTGCCAAATGCCACTCACCCTTGTCCTCTGTCATTGTTTCATTCTACTCATTTCTAAACAAGCTTCTTGCTTTGTAGCTCTGAATTAGATTCCTCTGGCTGGGTGGAGTCTATTATTGTGGCCTGTGTTATGTCACACATCAACAACTATATTTATATAGTTGAGGGAGAGAAAAAAGCTGAAACACATTTTTACACACAACTAATAAATCTTGTAAGGCAGGCAGACAAGTCGCTATGTCTCCACACCTCCCCACCCTCCCAACCCCCCTCCTCACCAAATGCCACTTTGAGCTGGCTTATTAGTCCAAAGTAAGCCATTTGCCATAACAGCTTGTATATCTCCATGAAAAAGTGTTCTCAGCAAGTTTAAATATTAAAACTAATGTATTCAGATGGTTCCACCAATAAAATGGTCACGAATAGGAAAAAAGGTTATGCTTTCCATAGTATCCATTACACATTAATAAATAATGCTGTTCGTTCACATGCCAATTAAAACAAACTCGGCTGTCAAATGAAGTTAGAAGCAAGGAGCTCAATGCTGTAATTGTTTTTCCAGGAAAACTCCCAATGTCATCAGATTAAGTGAGATGGGCTGGGTTGCCCCTATTCTCTTTTTAAGCTAGCAGTCAAATTTTCTCCCCTCCAGTCTCGTTCCCTGGATTTTCTTTCCTCTTTGATTCTTTTGTTTTCATTGCAGGTATTCCAGAAGCAGTTGAAAGTAATCGCCCACTGCTCCCTTATGTTGCCAACAGAATCTCACTTCCCCCTACTGTTTTGATTTTTTCTCTCCCTTTCTTTTTAAAGCAGGCGCTGGTACTTCCTCCTCCACTAGTGCTATTTCATTATCTCCCTTCTAATGTTCTTCAGCCCTTGTTGGTTCCTTTGCTTTCCCTGGACACTTCTATCTTCTCAGAAAAAAACTGTTAATTGACACTCAAAAAGTGGACCACTAAAGATGGGGTGGACTTGCCACCTGGATGGTCTGGAGACTAAGATAAAGTTGCCAGCATGAAAAGGAGTCTTGGCTGAATATATTACAGTTGTGTGGCTTATGATTGAAGAGCTGTCCTGGGCAGAGCCAGAAAATGTCCCTCATACCACATAGTCTAATGCTTTGCCCTTAGGCAGAACAGCTCCTAACAGCACCCCCACCAAAGTCTGAGCATCATTCTACAAATGCCTTGTCCAGCAGTGAACATTCTATTGCAGCCAAGCAAAGTAAGGAGTATCAATTGCACATTTTGCTATCAAGCAAAGCAACAAAATGATGCCTTGCAGCTTTTATGGCGAAACAAACACAAATGATGTAATTGGGAAAATCTGTCTCCAAATAGGAGGAAAAAAGTAAAGGGCAATCCTTTGAGTTGAAGTGATGACCACCATTCGAGGGTCTGGGATCAAAGCCCCAGCCAGACATCAAAGCCCATTTGAGTCTAATGCCAAAAGAGCCACAATGAATTAAACTTCATATATAAACTAATTATAGCTTGACCCCACAATCAGGCTTCAGTGAGCACACAGGGGAAAGAAAGATCTTTTGAAACAAAAGTTCAAGAAAAAAGAAACTTGGTAGGAAAACGGGGCAACATCATGGCCCTGAAAATTTTAAACATCTTTTGAGGGCAGAGGGGAATAGGGGAATAGCAGAACAAACAGCAAAAGTTTGACAATGCAGGTCTTGTTTGAAAGGCTATGAAATGACTCTTTCCATCCTCTCTGACTGGTGCACAACCAAACACGACCAAATAAACCATCATAGAAGAAAAGGTTATCTTTTAGCTGTATTTTAGTGCTGTTAAAGAGGTTGTATGTAACCAGGTTTTGTTGAAGAATCCCAGGGCGATTCCATGAAGTTTGGTGGTAAGTTCTTCAGGAAGCTCCGACTTTCTCATGCAGAGCACTGTGGATTCCAAAGATTCTAGAATGTCTGGAAGTGAGTTTTATTCCCCACCGTCTTAGTCAATGATTAAGGTGATTAAGGCTTCACCAACCTCAGACTTCTGTCCCTTAGCTCTGCCATTTCTACTGGTCATCTTTACAGATGGAAGGTGAAAAGTAGCATGTGTGCATATACCTAGAGCTACATACTGTGGTACTACAACCATGAAAGGATTTCATTCCAAAGCAAAAGTTAAAAGTGTTTCAGAGACAAGTGGCTTTTTTTTCCAGACAGGCTGGAGTGCAGCGGCACGATCTCAGATCACTGCAGCCATGACTTTCCAGGCTCAAGTGATCCTCCCACCTCAGCCTCTCAAGTAGCTAGGACTACAAGCTAATTTTTGTGTTTTTTGTAGAGATGGGGTTTTGCCATGTTGGCCAGGCTAGTCTTGAACTTCTGAGCTCAGGCAGTCTACCTGTCTTGGCTTCCTAAAGTGCTGGGATTACACAAGTGGCTTCTTTAAATAATTGTATTAGGTGGATTTTGCCCTTATTCTGCTTTATTGGGACCATTTCCCCGATTATTCAAAAATTTTAATTTCACAAACTGGCAAACAATTGTATATATGATTTCATGATTCATAGAATCTTTTCAATCACATTTTTGTAAATAAACATTAGTGTTTTCTTAAAACAACATCTAAATTTATAACCTGAATACTTAATAACTGAAAAATTTTTTTAAGAAAGGCATTCTCGTGGAATAAAAACAAATATGTATCATCATCATTACATTGCACCTCTTTGAATATTCACTCACAGATATTTATTGAGTACCTAATATGTATACTAGGCACTGGGAATACAGCAGTGAGCAAGTCAGATACAGTCCCTACATTCAAGGAGCTTATGGCCTAGAAGGTAAATGGGACACTAATTAAATAATCACATACATAAGTGTGTATGTGTGCATTTACAAATTGTGAAACTATCACAATTTGCAAAATAATATTTTAAGAGCAGATATATTCTATGATTATATCCAAAAAGTCATACTCAAATGAAATTACAAAAATGTATTATTGACCTTTATAATCCTTAAATTTTTTCCAGGAAAGGAGATCTTATATTTTACTTTGTATTATCTTATTTTTTTAAATATTTATTCTCCTTAAAGCCACATTTGAAATTTCTTTAGGAAGAGACTTGCTGCATACCAAAACAGTTCAATATTTCATCTAAATATCTTCCACTGAAAGGGAGCAACTAGTACATGTAAATAAGCTTTAAGTAACTTACTACTGCACTGATCTACCTACTACCTTTTCCTCAGAATAATCCCAGAAAGGTGAAAGAGAAAGCATCACTTCAATCCATGGTACTATGAGCAATTTCCAGTATTGGTTTCCTGGTGGTTTCTACATAGTGTAGAGAAATAAGAGGTGACATTTTGTGGGAGAGCGCTAGATTATTAACATGAAAGTGGAGGCTTTTGATTTAGGATATAGACATTTGGTCCAACTTTTCCATCTCGTTTCCTCCTGTGAACCCAGCCTCTCTGAGGCCAGGCAAGAACTCAAAACAAGCTCCCACACTGATTTCCTGGCCCGTGTTTGGCTCCAAGACCCCGCACAGCCTCTTTAATTAAGACCCATCAGGGGCTTAGGGATCCCTGAGGAAAAGGCTGGAATGCCATTATCACCCCCGGAGAGGCTGAAAGCGCACACTGCTGGCCGGCTCAGGCCGCCTTGCCCCACGGGGCGCCGCCTCCTCTAATCCCGTGGCACCTCCGCGGGGCGCAGTGTGAAGAGTAGCACATTCACTTCAAACAGAAGTCGGGCCGAGAGTGTATGTTTGGGCTAAGGGGAAAGATGGGGGTCGTGAAGAGACTCAGATTCAAAGAGAAGTCGGCTGGGATGACATTCAGTGGGTGCGTGCGGCTCAGAGACCCGAAGGGACTGATAGAAAGCCTAGGGGCTCCATTTTTATCTCCCTCCGGCCGCCCCCCTTCCCCCCCGCCACCCCAGGGACTTCTCCCTCCTGAGCCGAGAGGCTTTGAAGTCCTGGAGTGTGGTTTAGACAACAGATGGGACAATTCACTTCTGTTCAGTTTGGTCCTATAGAGGAATTTGGTTGACCCACTCTTGGCTTTAATAGAAGCTGTTTTCTTAGGAGAAAGAATCCGATTCTAACATGGCACTTACTGATGTGGTGGAAAGAGAGAGATTTTTGGAATCCCGCCAGTTTGGATTAACTCCTGCTGCACCACATTCTGCCACTCCATAACATTCACCATACCCTGGTTTTGCCAACTTTGACCCCTCTCAGCCTTATTTTTTTCATCAGTAAAATGGTGCCTAAACCTAACCTAATAGGGAGGTGCAGTGATTTCTTCCTTCATTCCTTTCTTCCTTCCTTCCTTCCTTCTTTCCTTTCTTTCCTTCCTTCCTTCCTTCCTTCCCTCCCTTTCTCCCTCCCTCCCTTCCTTCTTTTCTTACTTCCCTTTCTTTCTCTCTCTCTTTCTTTCTCTCTCTCTTTCTTTCTTTCTTTCTTTCCTCTCTCTCTCTTTCTTTCCTTCCTTCCTTCTTTTCTTTCTTTTTCTCTTTTTTGTAGAGACAAGGGTCTCACTATATTGCCTAGGCTGGTCTCAAACTCCTGGGCTCAATTGATCCTCCTCCTGCCTGGGCCCCCCAAAGTGCTGGGATTGCAGGCCAGTGCCACCACACCCAGCCTGTGATATTTCTGATAAAAGATGTTGGTTGCCCCCCAACTTCCAAATGTTATACACACATGTGCACACACACACACATATAGAATATACAATTAAGGACATTCTTAGGAGATTAAAATTATCATTAGCCATCATAATTGCCTTGACAGCTTTTATAAGGCATATGCATCACATTGTTTTTAAAAACTCTTTATTTTGAGCTGTAAGTAGATCCACCCATTCGAGGACAAAAATCTGGGTACTGCAGTGCTGCCAAGATAAAACACAGGGGTCCTGCCCTTTGAAACCATGTGGTCCACTAGAGCAGCAGCAAGGGTATGTGGGGAAGAATATAAATTTTGGTCAGGGTTCAACTCTTTGAACAAGCTGTTTAAGCTGAACCTTAGCTTCCTCATTTGTAAAATGGGCTTGCTCTTAATTCACAGATAGCTAATGTGAAAGGTGCGGCACACAATAGATGCTGGAATATGGTTTATGAAGCTTATTCAGCCTCTTCCTTTTTTGCATAGCCTCTGATTATGGAAAGTCTCAAAACACCAAAATAGGGAAAATGATATAATGAATCTCCATGAACCCATCACCCACATTAACAATTGCAGATTATAAACAGGGCCCATTTAGAAATGAATATTTTGACAATTTTGGGACTACCAGATATAAGATGGTTACATATTAGAGATGTAATTTTATCATTAGTTTAGTGCCAGATATATAATGAGCACTCAATGAATACTAGATGGTATTATTATCATCCCTATCTTTTTTTTTTCTGAAATTTATCCAAAACCTTTGTATACAACATATGTAATACATCTTTCATCCAAAGAGCACAGGAAGATTTCCCACAATCCTTACAGTATATCACGGTGTGAGGAGACAAAGATACCCTATAGTAAGACCAGTGAAGTGATTTCTCTCAGCCACTCAGGATAAGACTCCAGTTACTGCTCCTCTGCTTCTCATTGTTCTGCAGAGAGTAAGCTTCTCTTGAGAGCTGAACCCACCACTAATGCAGCTTTCCCTCTCCCAGTTGAGTGGCAAGACTGGGTGAATGCTTCATGACTAAAATCATAGTATCTGGGCCTGGCACAGTGGCTTACGCCTGTAATCCCAACACTTTGGGAGGCCAAGGTGGGTGGATCACTTGAGGAGTTCACGACCAGCCTGGCCAACATGGTGAAACCTCATCTCTACTAAAAATATAAAAATTAGCTGGGCGTGGTGGCCCACACCTGTAATTCCAGCTACTTGGGAGGCTGAGTCAGGATAATCACTTGAACATAGGAGGTGAATGTCACCGTGAGCCACTGAGATCACACCACTCCACTCCAGCTTGGGCAACAGGTCTCCCCCTCTCTCTATATATATATATCACAGAGTGTGGAACAAAGTACTTCGAGGAAAAGAATGCATTAAGCCAAATTAGCTTGCTAATTAGTTAAAGCATTCCCAATGTCTAGATTAGGTTTCCTTTATTTGGGTGTTTCAGAGCCATTTTTCTCGAGCTAAATTTACTATTGTTAAAAGAAAAACTTTGGACAAATTAAATTTAACAGAGTGTTGTGTGTGTTTGTGGGTGGGGGTGCTGGAGTCTTAGCCTCTGGGTAGCTGGGACTACAGGAATGCGCCACCATGCCCTGCTAATTTTTGTATTTTTAGTAGAGATAGGGGTTTCACCATGTTGGCCAGGGTGGTCTCGAACTCCTAATCTCGGGTGATCCACCCACCTAGGCCTCCCAAAGTCCTGGGATTATAGGCATGAGCCACTGTGCCCAGCCTAATAGAGTTTTACTGAGCAAAGAACGATCTTGAATCAGGCAGCACCCCTCCCCACTCCACCAACACTGCCCCAACAAGAATAGGTTCAGAGGAACTCCCAGGGCTACCACATGGTCAGATAACATTTATGGACAGAAAAAGGAAAGTGCCATGCAGAAAACAGAAGTGAGGTACAGAAACAACTGGATTGGTTACAGCTTCGCTTTTACCTTTTCAAACAGTATTTAAATAGTTGGCTGGCTGTGATTGACTACAACTGATCTGCTATGATTCACAAGTCCACCTGGACATCCAGTTAGGTTAAGATTCACTATGTATGGAGAAACCTTTAGGCTGAACTTAAAATATGTGTAAGGAGGTCAAAACTCTGGTGCTGATCAGAAGTGAGATTATACCTGCGAGTAGCCACTGCACTGCAGCCTAGGCAGCATAGTGAGAACCCATCTCTATTTATTTTAAAATGCAAGGAGGCAGCTTTAGGCTAAAGTTAATTTAACATGATATTACATAAATTAAAATTATGGCCATTATGCATAGAAAAACTGAAGCCAAGAATGTGACTTCAAAAACTCAGAAGTGAATTCTTAGCTTAATTAAAGTGGCCTCTCTTGTTCAATTCAACTCCTCACAGGCAGGGATAAATTCTGTATCATCTCTAACTCTCTCAGAATGAAGCCCAATATGAAGCGGATACTCAACAAAAGCTTATTTAATGTAATCACCTGCAAAGTAGATTGAGATCGAATCCCCATCTGTGACACACAGAAGGACTGACCTTGGAAAATTCTATAAATTTTAGACATTTAGAAACAAAGCAAAAATCGGTGCTTTTCCTGTCGGCTCCACTTTCAAAAATGTCTCTTGTGAGTTTGTGCCTCATAGGAAAATGTGAGGAAACAGGAAAAAGAGAAACAGTTCCATTTCTGAAAAGATAAGAATAAAGTCTGATTAAGACAAAAGACATTTGGGCGAAGTGGAGTTAAAACAAACTCAGACCCGCTCAGCCCCTTTGAAGTTGACAAGAAACAGAGAACTACCCACGGGCCATTGTGGAGCATTTAATCAGCATTTCTCAGTGCAGCGACTCCATGGGTAGCCCCGGCAAGGCCTATGGGCACTGCTCGAAAAACCCAGCCTATTTTTACCTAGAGGGCATTTCTACCTGAACATGTCTGTGTATGTTGCGTGTGCATATGAGGATGGGGAGTGACTTTCTTATTGCTCACAGTAATGGAATTAATTCCTAAGAAGATTCTTGAACAACTGGTTTCACTTTGGTTTGTCATTAATTCAAGTTTACCCTTTTGTTATAATTCCAAGCACCTCACAGAGTCCTACGCACCTCGGAGAAGTTTAATAAATGTTTGTTGAGGCCGGGCGCGGTGGCTCAAGCCTGTAATCCCAGCACTTTGGGAGGCCGAGGCGGGTGGATCACGAGGTCAAGAGATCGAGACCATCCTGGTCAACATGGTGAAACCCCGTCTCTACTAAAAATACAAAAAATTAGCTGGGCATGGTGGCGCGTGCCTGTAATCCCAGCTACTCAGGAGGCTGAGGCAGGAGAATTGCCTGAACCCAGGAGGCGGAGGTTGCGGTGAGCCGAGATTGCGCCATTGCACTCCAGCCTGGGTATCAAGAGCGAAACTCCATCTCAAAAAAAAAAAAAAAAAAAAAAAAATGTTTGTTGAATTGGAGGAAGGGGTAGAAATCACTACCGGAATATGAAATAAATACTATGGAGGCGGGGCGCAGTGGCTCACATTTGTAATCCCAGCACTTTGGGAGGCTGAGGCAGGTGAATCGCTTGAAGCCAGGAGTTCGAGACCAGCCTGGCCAACATGGTGAAACCCCATCTCTACTAAAAATACAAAAATCAGCCAGGTGTGGTGGCACATGCCTGTAATCCCACCTACTTGGGAGGCTGAGGCACGAGAATCGCTTGAACCCAGGAGGCAGAGGTTGCAGTGAGCCAAGACTATGGCACTATACTTTAGTGTGGGTGACAGAGCAAGACTCTGCCTCAAAAAAAATAACCATGTCCACTAGGGAAGTTACTTTGGTGAGGGCTTTTCTAACCATGCAAGCCCACCTGTCTGAGCACAGAAAGATTTACATTTAAAAAGTGTTCAAACTCTAAGCCCTTCTGTCCTGCTGAACATGTACCAAGCAGACCCAAATATATTCTGACTGATACTGGGCTCTTCCCAGGATTTTCCCAGGAAACTTGGATCATATCTTGCCAATTGCCAGCAGCTGCTTCAGTCAGGACAGAGGGAGGAAAACTTGGTTCTGCTGTGCCAACGGGGTGTCCCTGTATGTATACATCACACTGTACCATGCACCTGGGGGATTTCACTGGCTTAGGAAAAGCAACACAGAAAAAGAGCCCTGAGCTTCCATGCACACCGTTTCCTTCCCTTTTTAGCTCATCTCTACATGAAGGAATTCACTTTCTGTTCTTAATAGAGCTGAGCCCGATTTAGAATTACGGCACATACCACTCTTGTATCTCTACCAGTTGCGTCTTCTGACATTATCCAAACCACATCACCCAACCCGTTCCTCCCTCCTTCCCTTTTAAATACCCCCCTCCTCTGAAGAACCCCAAAAAGCATCTTGGTGGTGGAAGGTAGTGGAAATGAAAGAGGATCCTTGGCACATCAGCTCCTGTTGAAGAAACACAGAAAACTGAGAGCAGTTTAGCATGTGACCCACACAAGGACTTTATATGTTAATAACTCAAGGAGGGAAGAATGCAGATACATACAGCCTGTGTTCCTGTATATCACCAGGTAATTGCCCAAGGTTTTGGTCTTTACCAAAACTATCAGTTTTCCTTCCAAAAGAAGATAAAATTAGCTCTTTTTTTATTATTATTTTTTTTTTTTTTTGCTTTTTTTTTT
>NW_016107385.1:5306943-5308833 GCF_001604975.1 Cebus imitator
AAAAAAAAAAAAAAAATTGCAAAGGCCTCACCCGGCTTCCATAGGCTTCAGCCTCCTTACCTCATCTTGTCTTTATTCCATAGTGCCTCATTACACTATATAATTATTTATTATGTTCCTTGTTAATTGCCTGTCTCTTCTGCTGGACTGTAAACTCCCCAAAGGCAGGTTTTTGTTCACTAACATACCTCCAGGGCCTAAACCGTGCCTGGCACACTACGGTTGCTCAAATAAGTGTTTATTGAGTGAACGAATAAACAAGTCAGTCTCAATAGAGCAAGATTTCTTGTCCTGACCTCAAAATTGACACGAATGCCACATGACCTATTCCGTATAGGCTGCTAAGGGGTCGTAGGATAATCCCAATCTTATTTCCAAATACCCTTCACTTTCTCTCACCCCCTTTATCTTGCTTCTCTTCCCAAAGCACCTATTTTTATCAATGATAACCCAATCTGTTAGTCCTTACACTAAAATTCCTGCATCTTCTGTTCCTTTTACCTCTTTTTTAATCCCCCAGGTCACTAATTTATCAAATTCCTGGAGGCTTCCTTTCAAATATCTCCAATTTGTCCCTTCCTCTCTATTCTCTTTGCCCTTGTCTACACAATTATCACCTCAAATAGACTCTTAATTGGCCTCCTAGCTCCTAGTCTCTCCCTCCTACAGGTTCTTTTGCATATCATAAGCATTGTTTTGATCGCAGCTGTTCTCTTCCAAAGCCGTCTGTGATCTGGCCCACCTAGCAAACCCTACCTCCCTGAGTGGTCAAATGGTCAGGAGTTAAGTCTTGAAAAAATAGAAAGTGTTGCTTAGGCAAATGAGTTCCTGTGTGTAGGGTGAAGAAAAGGGGCCAGAGACAAGACCATAACTGCCAGGCAAAAGCATTGTTTGAACTCTGTCCTGGGAGACATGAAGGACAAACTGTTAGAAGGGCTCTAGATCAAGGGAACTACGAGATGAAAAGAGTGATTTAGGAAGCATAATCTGGTGAATGGGTAGAGGTGCCATTTGAGGGAAGACTGATTGGAGGCAGAATTCATAGGTGAGTTGCAAGATATTTGATTGTTGGCTGGGTGTGGTGGCTCACGCCTGTAATCCAAGCACTTTGGAGGCCAAGGCGGGCGGATCACCTGAGGTCGGGAGTTCAAGACCAGCCTGACCAACATGGTGAACCCCCGTCTTAAAAAATAAAATAAAATAAAAGATGCTTGATTGTTAATTAAACAGCTACCTCCTGAGTGCCCATGATATCTCAGGCAGTGTTCAAGGTGCTGGGGATGCAGCAGGGAACAGTAATTTCTTGGGAGTCTGGGAAGAGAAAGAGAGACAACACTGAAGAAGCCATCCACAGCCCTCTGTCCTTGTGCTCACTTGGCTGCTTTTCCTGGCCCCAGACAATTTCTCAGATTTAAAATAAGCTGCTTGCCAGGCTAGTCATCGGTTCTCTCACTCAAAGATATTCCTCTTGAAGAACTAGACCAGGTTAGCTAGAAAAAATGAAGGAAATGTTTCCTCTCGTTCAAGAGTCAACAAACTTTTTCTGTAAATGGCCAAATAGTAAATATTTTAAGCTTGCATACCCTATAGTCTTGGTCACAACTACTCAATTCTGTCATTGTAGCACAAAAGTAGCTACAGACAAGTAACAAGAGAACATGGGTGTGTTCCAATAAAACTTTATTTATAAAAATAGGGGCCGGGCGTGTGGCTCACACCTGTAATCCCAACACTTTGGGAGGTCCAGGCGGGTAGATCACCTGAGGTCAGGAGTTCATGACCAGACTGACCAACGTGGTGAAACCCTGTCTCTACTAAAAATACAAAAATTAGCCAGGCGTGGTGGCACATGCCTGTAATCCCAGCTACTTGGGAGGCTGAGGCAGGAGA
>NW_016107385.1:5309197-5339805 GCF_001604975.1 Cebus imitator
AAGAGCAAGATTCTATCTCAAAAAAAAAAAAAAAAAAAAAAAAGTAGAGGGCAGATGTGGCCCATAGGCCAGAGTTCACTGACTTCTGCCCTAAGATACCATGATATTTTTAAATTGAATGCTTAGTTATAATTGAGAGAGGCAGCATTAGGAAGGATAGAAAAAGAATGAGTCTGGGAGTCCAGAAAGCTGAAATAGAATCCTAACTTTACAACACACTATGAGGCATTAGGAAAATAAATATCTTAATGCCTAAAATGAGAAATAGCACAGCAAGGTGGCCTACATAGTCAGAGAGCCTGGCTTCAAATTCCAGCTCTGCCATTTTCTACCTTTGTAATATTGGGGTCCAGAAAGCAATGCCCCAAAATGAAGCCCTCAGCAGCAGCCTCAGAAGCAAAAGATTTTTTCTGACCTTCTTCTCCCATCTTCCTGTCTCTCAGTCTGATCCTCCCCAAGGCCAGCCATAGAAACCAGAATCCCTTTTCCCCAAGCTCTATCACACAAACCAAAACAGCTTTTCCCCAAAACTAGTCACAAAACCTAAAGATATTTTATGTAAAAATTGGCCATAAAGAAATTATCTGACCCACTTTGTTTGGTTATAGGTCATAAGACCCCCATTCCAGAGAGGGCCCTACCTACACCCAGAAGGAAGGAATATATAGTCAGAGAGGCCAAGAAGAATCTGGACAGACAGGCCTTGCTGGGTTTCTCTATGCATTTTATTAGCATTAGATAATACACTTTATTTTCTATTTGTTTATTTTTCAAAACATCGTCTCACTCTGGCCCAGGCTGGAGTGCACTGGTGCAGTTTCAGCTCACTGCAGCCTCGACAACCTGGGCTCAGGTGATCCTCCCACCTCCTCGTCCCAAGCAGGTGGGACAACAGACATGCATCACCGTTCCCAGCTATTTTTCTCCATGTTGCCCAGGCTGGTCTCAAAATCCTGAGCTCAAGTGACCTACATGCCTTTGCCTCCCAAAGTGTTGGGACAACAGGTGTGTGCCATCATGCCCAGCTTCTCTGACCATATTAGGTATTTCTACAGAGCTACCCATACTTTGTTGAGCCTAAGCATAAAAATGGACAATTTCTTCTGCATCTTGGGATCTTCCATCTTTCTGTTTGGTTTTGTTTGTTTATGTGTTTGTTTGTTTTTAAGACCGGGTCTTGCTCTGTTGCCCAGGCTGGAGTGCAGAGATGATCATAGTTCACTACAGCCTCAAACTCCTGAGTTCAAATGATCCTCCTCCTTCAGTCTCCCATGTAGCTGGGGCCACAGGCGCACACCACCATGCCAGGCTAATTTTTCTTGTTTTTAGTAAAGACAAGGTCTCACCATGTTGCCCAGGCTGGTCTCCAACTCCTTGGCCTCAAGTGATCCTCCTACCTCAGCCTCCCAAAGTGCTAGAATTGCAGGCGTAAGCTACAGCACCTGGCTAGATCTTCATCCTGAAGTCTCCCATGTAAACACGTTAAATACATTTATATGTCTTTTCACCAATTAATCAATCTGCCTCATGTCAGTGATTTTTCAGTGAACCCGTAAGACGCTAAAGGCCATGTCCCCCACTGTGGTCTTGGGCAGGCTTCTTATTCTCTCTGAGCTTTAGCCTCCTCCACTGTTTCTCATGGGCATAAAAAATAATCACCTTCCTCACTGAGAGGATTAAATGAGATCGTGTATATCAAGTGCCTGGCACAAGGTAACCACTTGATCATTGTTATCTATCATCATTATTATATTACCATGAAATTTCCCAGGGAGTGGTTATTGAGACAATATGTGAAAGTATTCATTTTATTATTTTGGGGATTAAAAACAGAGAGAACTTGCTCTGTTTTTACACTCCTGTACTTCCTAAATATTTTTCATACAACTACAGGAAGCTGAAAAGTCACCTTGTAAGCCAGCCACTGCTTTTTCAGATGTTTGCCTTTAAGTGGCTTTCAAATTCTGAAGATTATCATGCATAATATATTATGCTTATGTCAGGATTAAATTTTTCCATTGATTTCTTCCTGCCTCCATAAAGGATTTTGTTGGACAGGACTTTGTCTCAAGAGGAGGCTGCTTTTGCTTCTCTAAATTGTGAGTACAAAGAGTTTCTTTCAGGGTTCATGTCCTTCCCTTAAATCAACTAACGTGATTTTTTTTTTTTATCTCCAATTACAGGCAAGTTAAAATTCTCCAGTACTCCCTAGACTTGCTGAGCGTCCCAAACAGTCCAACAGCTGCAGGAGGAAACTGAGGACCGGGTCATCAGTAGTTCCTTTTAGCACACCCTGTCCTCCCAGGGAATTGGTGCCAGGTCTGAGGAAAGAAAGTAGGTTCATGACCCTTAGGAAATTATTCTGTTCCAAGGCAGTGACCACTGGAATTTGAATACGTACATAACCTTTCAAAGTATAAATATATGTATGTTGTTGTTGCTGTCATGTACAGATCAAGAATAATATTGCTCCAAAGTACACTAAAGCAAAGGTGTTCTTCTTTGAATGAGACTCTCTAGGGCTGTCTTTGTTGTCTGCTGTACTCTATTAAAATTGTCACAGAAATCTTCATAGCTATTTATGTAGTGATCTTTTGAGTCATGGGGTGGGCATAGACTGTTTCCTCTGGTCAGGTCATCATTAGTCAGCACAGTAGCCTTCTCATTGCCTGCTCAGAGAGTGGCAGGATGCATTTCAGGTTGTCTCCTTCTACCAGACAATCTGAGTCCCTGTATAAGTTGTGCTCTTTGATAGTTATGCTCTTAATCAGCCGCAGGGGCAAAGGCAGTAAACAGTAATTAATATGCAAATTTGCAAGTAACCTGCCTCTCTGTGCTGAGGCTTGTTTGTTTGTACAGTCTTGGACAAACTGGGGTTTGTCTTATTCGTAATTAGCAGGATAAATATAAAATTATGACATTAATTGTGAGCTAGCTTTTTAAAAATGGTAGTATACACCTGCTGTGCCTGAGATGCTGCAGCTCAGTAGGGGGTTCCTTCAAAAATGAATTTTAAAATGCCAAAATACCCATTTTAATTAAAAGGCAAACACTGAAATGAGTTTGGCACTTCAGAAATCATAGTTACCGGGCAACAAATCATGGATGCATATATTAACAATTAGTATTTCTATGTTAGTTGACCTTATCCCAGTGCAAGAAAAGAAGATCACTCTTTCTAATAATAATAATGAAGAGTAATATTTATTAAGTGCTCTGTACCAGTTACTGTGTTAAGTACTTTTCTTGCATTATTTCAATGAATCTTCACAGCAGCCAAGCTAGGTAGTGCTATTAATATCTATATACAGATGTGGAAGTTGAAGCTTTAGATAAATTTTCTAAAGATAAGCTTTTCTGGCTCTACTGTCTAATTGTGGAATCCTCAGGACTACCTACAGCTCCCATTTCCTTTCTAGTTCTCCCTTTTCTGAGAAGTCTGCCATTTAGCTACTTCCAGCTAATTCATCAGCTGGCTGATGATGATCCAAACCATATCTCTGGCTCTGACCTGTCTCTCAGATTCTAATCCACAAAAGATGGTCACTTCTGCTACTGAGTAAAGCCCAGATTTCATAGCCTGACATTGAAGGCTCTCCACAGTCTGGCCCAGCTACTTTCTAACTTTTATTTCCCATTTTACCCTTTCATTATTTAATTCAGCTCCCAAGGCATTCTATTTGTCCCTGCAGGTGAGGTGTGGTGGCAAAAACAGGAAAGTGAAATTTTAAAAAGCACTTATTGTCAAGGAGTTTGCTGGAAGGGGGGCAAGGAGGGAGAATTTGAAGGAAGCAAAGATCAAATTCCAAACTACAGACTTTTAATTGTCCTGAAGGTAGAAAAGTAGAAATCGGAAACCAGGACATCTCTCTTTGGTAACATAGCCCAGGGTTTTCTTCCAACCCGATCTATATATGCCTAGAAGCAATTTCCTTCCAAGTCCTAGCTCAACATTGCCTCAACCCAGAAAGCCTTCCCCTGCTTCTCCAGAGCAGAGTTGGGCATCCTTCTGCTTCACTATACCCTACAGCCTTCCTTTGCCAATTACAGGATATCACACTTGGTGTACGGATGTGTTTCTCAGACTGTCTCCCTACTAGACGACAGTGAGCACTCTGAGGTTAGAAAGAGGGTCATTGCCCTTTGTGCCTCATGCCTAGCACAGGGCTTGGCACCCAGTTGGCACTCCGGAACTGCTGCTCTTTGCAAGCAGCCAGTGTCAGACCTGCTAACAAAGTTAAAATGCACCTTCAGAGAGAAAATTAACAATTCAAAGCAGAGGACAGTGAAAAGAGACCTGGGGGAGTAGCTGAGTAAAATCGATCCCTAGACTGGCCTTGAGCAGGTGATCTCTAAAAATTTCCTAGTCCTGGTGAGGGCTAGGAATTAGAGTGGTTGCAAGATGACGTGAAATGACGTCAGAAACCACTCCACTCCAGGACTCTGAAACAAAACACCCAGGCACTGCTCTGGAGGCCTAATCTTTGAATTTGGCCACTTTGGACAGGTTTCTGGGGGAAGGAGGAGGTATGGAATTTACTCTGGTCTTTTAGGAGACAATGAAATAATGGCGGCACTAGAAAGCAATTTCCCCAATGCTGCCTTACTAGTCTTTAGACATCTGTGGGACCTTGACATCAATGGATGCTCAAACAGATACACACCATCAGCCTGAGAACTGTGAGGTGTCTTTCTGGTATTGTCTGTGCCTCCAAATAGCGTGGTCAAGGCAGGAGGCAGGAGGAAGAAGTATGGGAAGATGCAAAGCATCTCCATGTTTTTTTTTCTTTCCTTTTTTTTTTTAGACAGAGTCTCTGTTGTCCAAGCTAGAGTGCAATAGCATGATCTTGGCTCCCTGTAACCTCTGCCTCCTGGGTTCAAGCAATTCTTCTGCCTCAGTCTTTTGAGTAGCTGGGATTCTAGGCACATGCCACCACGCCCAGCTAATTTTTGGATTTTAATAGAGATGGGGTTTCACCATGTTGGTCAGGCTGGTCTTAAACTCCCAATCTCAGGCGATCCACCTGCCTCAGCCTCCCAAAGTGCTAGGATGACAGGTATAAGCCACAATGCCCAGCTGCATCTCTACATTTTCAACATGCCTTTAACCTTTCCCTCCTCCCTCCATAAGATTCTCCCCTGTTACCCACAGAAGACTGCCACAGCATCAGTTACCAGTAATCAAAGGGTAGGAGATTGTCCCAAAACACACACTTTGGGGCTATAGCTTGAAAGAGTCCTGGGCCATTCTCCTAGGACTCCGCCCTCCTCCCCAGTGCTGACCTAGCCACTTTGTTCTCTAGTTTTCCATGCTTTCACCCCAGCTCTTTCTAGAGCCTTAGCAGATAGTGCAAGGCACAATGCAGTGCGGATTGTGGGAGAAACCAGAAGGTGTCTGGAAGCCAGCGTCCACTGATTCAACTTCTGCCGTCTCCAGCAGCTGCAGTCTGAATTCTCATTCTTCTGCCCTGTCCCTGCACTCTTCATCCAGAGCAGGTCCACTTTTATTATTTTTATTTTTTGGTGTTCCACATAAAAGTTTATTTTTAAGAAGAAGGAGAGTTTCTTCTGTTTAAAAAGAGAAAGAGCAGAAAAAAAAAAAAAAAAGAAGTGTTGGGGAGAGATAGCATGGGGACAAATGCCAGATATAGGTGATGGGGAGGAAAAAAAAAAAAAAAACAGCTATGACGCTAACATCACTGATGAATCAGGCAATCAGGCAGGGCGCGTGGCTCACGCCTATAATCCCAGCACTTTGGGAGACCAAGGCAGTGGATCACTTGAGGTCAGGAGTTCGAGACCAGCCTGGGCAATATGATGAAACCCCATCTCTACTAAAAATGTAAACATTGGCTGGGTGAGGCGGTATATGCCTGCAGTCTCGGCTACTCAGGAGGCTGAGGTACGAGAATTGCTTGAACCCAAGAGGTGGAGGTTGTAGTGAGCTGATATCACATCAGTGTACTCAAGCCTGGGTAACAGAGTGAGACTCTGTCTCTAAATTAATTAATTAAAATAAACTAAAAATATTTTTTAAAGGATCAGACAATCAAGTGTAGTAGATGACAGGAGGGATTCAAGGCCAAATAGCCAGCCAGCGCTAAATCCTGGCTTGGTCATCTGTTGCTGCATGACTTTGAGCAAGTTACTTCATTTTATTCTTTTATTTTTTTATTTTTATTTATTTTTTAAAGACGGGGGTTTCACCATGTTGGTCAGGCTGGTCTTGAACTCCCGACCTCAGGTGATCCACCCGCCTTGGCCTCCAAAGTGCTTGGATTACAGGTGGGAGCCACCACACCCGGCCAAGTTACTTCATTTTTAGTCCCTGTTGCTTAGTTTATTTATCTGGAAAACGTGGCTAACGATCATACCTCCCTCACCAGGCTGTTGTGAAGCTTTTACTATCACTAGACCTGTCCTCCAGAAGGCAAGGATTTTTTTTTTTTTTTTTTTTTTTTTTTAGCTATTTTGTTTATTTCTGTATTCCAGGCACCCAAAACAGTCCCCAGCACATAGAAAGTAATCAATAAATAATTGTTGAATGGGCTGAATGAACACATTTTGCAACTGTCATTGTTTGTAGCTGTGGAGGCCACAAAATAATATCACTTCCTTTTCTCCTGCTCTTATCAATTGGTCCCTGATCCTCTGTGTCCTACAGCCTGTAAAAATGATGCCTCAATAAAGAACATGACATGGAGAAAAGGCACTACATGAGAAGGATGAGACACATTCTGGGACAAGCTTGTCTCTGCCATATCTGTGGCCTCAGTTTCCCCTCACTATCAAATTCTATGGTTGGGCCCAGCCCGGCAGCTCATGCCTGCAACCCCAGCACTTTGGAAGGCCGAGGAGGGTGGATCACCTGAGGTCAGTAGCTTGAGACCAGCCTGGCCAACATGATAAAACCCTGTCTCTACTAAAAATATAAAAATGAGACAGGTATGGTGGTGGGCACCTGTAATCCCAGCTACTCTGGAGGCTGAGGCAAGAGAATAACTTGAATCTGGAAGGCAGAGGTTGCAGTGAGATGAACTGGTGCCACTGCACTCCAGCCTGGGCAACACAGTGAGACTCCATCTCATAAATAAATAAATAAATAAATAAAATTCTAGGGTTGGAAGCAGAGGAAATGCAAGTATATGACTCAGCTAGGTGACTGACCATAAAAGATACTTGATCACAGACTGGAAGTGGAACCAGATGGATAAGCTGGGCGTGGTGGCTCACGTCTATAATCCCAGCACTATGGAAGGCCGAGGCAGGCAATCACTTGAGGTCAGGAGTTTGAGACCAGACTGGCCAACATGGTGAAACCCTGTTTCTACTAAAAATACAAAAAAATAAAAAATAAAAACAAAAATAATAGCCAGGATTGGTGGCAGGCACCTGTAATCTCAGCTACTCAGGAATCTGAAGCAAGAGAATCCCTTGAACCTGGGAGGCGGAGGTTGCAGTAAACTGAGATTGTACCACTGCACTCCAGTCTGGTTGAAGGAGCAAGACTGTCTCAAAACAACAACAACAAAAAACAAACAAACAAACAAAAAAACACAAAGAAACTAGAAGGCTAATTTGGTTAAAAATAGGTAAGCTCACAGAGTCATGGTCCCTGAAAATAACCATAAGCATGTCCCAAAGAGCCATCAAAATTTTTCAAAAATCTGAAATTATTTTCTTGAATAACAATATGCTGCTTCTCCATTACAACTGATTAAATGTTTTCATATAATTGTCACTCAAAATTCCATGAAGGAAAGGGATACTGACCTGAAGATTTAAGAGCTCTTTTAAAGAAAGTCCTCCTTGACTCTCTGATAACCTGTCAAGCCTGTGGATTCCATGTGGGCACAGAGTGAGGATGCCCCTTAGTGCTACCCCTTACCTAAGAAAGAAGCTCATCAATGCAACCACACACTCAAGATTCATCACTGTTAACTCAGGTGAAATTACATGTATTAGTAATTTCAGACTAGGTTGTTTACATAATAACAATTACATGCACTCATTTGTGTGTGTGTGTGTGTGTGTGTGTGTGTGTGTGTGTGTGTGTGTTCTATGCAATTTTATCACATCTACAGATTCACATAACCACTACCATAATCAAGATATAGAATTGTTTCATCACCACCAAGGAACTCCCCCATGCTGATTCTATGTAGTTATACTCACCCCTGATCCTAACCCTTGGCAACCACCAATATGTTCTACATATCTACAATTTTGTCCTTTTAAAAATGTCATAGAAATGGAATAATGCAATATGTGACCCTTTGAGACTGGCTTTTTAAACTCAGTATAATGTCTCTGAGATCCATTCAAGTTGTTGAATAGTTCATTACTTTTTATTGCTGAATAGTATTCTATAGCAGTTTGTTTAAACATTCACCTATTTTAGGATATAGAGGTTGTTTCTTATTTTTGGCTATTACAAATAAAGCTTCTGTAAACATTCACATATACATTTTTGTTTGCACAAAGCAAAGCAAATTCTGGGATAAATTCCCATGAGTGGAATTGCTAGGTTGTGTGGTAAATATATATTCAACTTGATGAGAAACTGCTAAAATATTTCCCAGAATGTTGTACCAGAAACCAGTTTCTCTGCATTCTCAGCAGCACTGGTAGTGTTGCTATTTTTATTTTAGCTATTCTAAGTAAAAGGCATTTTTGATGACAATATATCAGAAAGCATGGGGACAAATACAGGAAAACTTAACTTTCTACCTGCTTTGAAAAAAACTAATAATTTTCTAATCTAACATGCAAATATTTATTTGATAATTCTTATAAAAGATTCTACTCCCATTCAATATTACTTTAGCTTCATTTTCCTAAAACCTAAGAGTTCAGTCTGGCATGGAGAACTTATTCAGTGGGGCAATACATTATAAGAATACTAATTGGAGATATTTTGAAAATTGACTAGAGTTTATAGCTAGATCCTAGAATATTAGTGAGCACAGCTAGCATTCGTTATTCGTAGGGTGTCTCTGTGTTCCATTTTGCTTGGGACAGTCCTGATTTATGCCTGTTATCTAATATCCCGTCTGGTTTAGAATTTGCTCTGGATTTTTAATTTTTAAAGGAAATACCATTAGTATCATTGCATTAAAATATGCTAGGGTAGTAAGAGACCTCACACTCTCTATTTTCAGCGTCTGCCATTTCACACCCCATAGTATGTGATATGCATGTGAGGTGAACAGAGTTCTCATGTTAATCCATAATTAAATGTGACAGACCACTGGTGACACTCTGCCTCTCTTCTCCTCACCCTTTCCATGTGACACAAAACTGGCACTTCTTTCTTAAGGATATGTGCTGGACAGTCACTGAATAAACAAAGAGCATTGTGACACAAGCAAGAAAGGGCTACCGACTCCTGATTTTAGGTGGTGGCAGGGGAAGTATTTGAAGCGCTGTCCTGCTGAGCACTTGGTGTGCCAACTAGTTGTGCCGTGGCCAGTGCCAGAGCCTGGGAGGTGCTGGGGTCAATGACAAACATAGGATGTATGGAAACTGCAGTATAACAAATGTGAGAATGTCTAGAGATTAAGTTCTTTTTTTTTTTTTTTGAGATGGAGTCTTTTTGAGACAGAGTCTTGCTCTTGTCGCCCAGGCTGGAGTGCAGTGGCATGATCTTGGCTCACTACAACCTCCACTTCCCAGGTTCAAGCAATTCTCCTGCCTCAGCCTCCCAAGTAGCTGGGCTACAGGTGCGTGCCACCACACCCGGCTAATTTTTGTATGTTTTAGTAGAGACAGGGTTTCATCATGTTGGCCAAGCTGGTCTCAAACTCCTGACCTCAGGTGATCCACCTGCCTCAGCCTCGCCCAGCCAATATTAAGTTCTTACATAAGGTTTTGCCATTTATTGAAAATCTGCAGGTATTTATTTTATTGATAAAGTGTTTATATGCATTAAATCCTTTGACAGCCACGAGAGCTATAGAAATTAATCAACAGAGGTGAAATTTAATGAAAAAATACTAAACATCCAATTAAAGAAAGTTCATAGTAAATATATTTCTTGGGCAAAAAGTTTCTTGACATTTATTATTCTCCGTGGGGTTATAATGATACCATTGCCTACATGACAGGACTAAGTCCACCAAGGAAGCATGGGTATCAATGGTTAATAGTTAATTTTAAGAAAGTGCTAGCGGCCAGGCACAGTGGCTCATGCCGGTAATCCCAGCACTTTGGGAGGCCGATGTCGGCTGATCACAAGGTCAGGAGTTTGAGACCAGCCTGGCCAATATGATGAAACCCTGTCTCTACTAAAAATACAAAAATTAGCGAGGTGTGATGGTGGGTGCCTGTAGTCCCAGCTACTCCGGAGGCTGAGGTAGGAGAATTGCTTGAACCCAGGAGGTGGAGATTGCAGTGAGCTGAGATGGCACCACTGCACTCTAGCCTAGCAACAGAGCAAGACTCTGTCTCAAAAAAAAAAAAAAAAAAAAAGAATGTGCTGGCAGAAAACCACTAAAGCTTCAGGAGGTCCATTTACATATCACTCTGAAGCTTGATTTTTTTGTTTCAATCAAATGATTGTTCTTCTAGACATATTTAAATGCATTTTTTCCATTTTAAGTTTCCTTGTGTACATACAAAATTAAAAAAAGAGATGTTATGTGTTGCTTCCATTAACAGAATCACAGTTAATTACCACCAGTTTTATGTCAGTGTCATCATTTTCTTTATTAATTAATTTATTTGTTTATTTTTGTTGTTGAGACAAAGTATTCCTCTGTCACCCAGGATGGAGTGCAGTGGTACTATCTCAGCTCACTGCAACCTCTGCCTCCCAGATTAAAGTGATTCTTGTGCCTTAGCCTCTGAGTAGCTGGGATTACAGCCACGAGTCACCACACCCAGCTAATTTTTGTATTTTTAGTAGAGATGGGGTTTTGCCATGTTGGTCTTGAACTCCTGACCTCAAGTGATCCACCCGCTTGGCCTCCCAAATTGCTGAGATTACAGGCCATGAACCACCACGCCCAGCCTATTTATTTTAAATAGAATATTTTTTAATTGCAATATTAGTTCACTTTTAAAAATCTAATTTATGGAATCGAAGTAGAGTTTTCAGATGTTAATTCTGTCACACTGATATCTTTGTGAATGAGTCTGAAAATTCTATGTAAAAGTGGACACTAAAAATAAATTTACTTTTGTGATGATAATAATACAAGTTTCGGTAGAGCAGAAAGTCATGATAAAAGCAGTGTTCTCCAGTTGTGGAGCAGAAATGTACTAAGAATTGGTGTAGTTATCATATAATTTTAGTCATATTCAAACAAGTCGTGATATTCTACCAATCAATGAAGAAATTGTAACTGACAAAGTGAACAAATATAATTAAATACACGCAGTGTTATAAACTACAAAGCTGATGTTGAACACTCTTAATCATGCCAGCATGGCACTATGTGCTTTCTCTTTTTTCTGTGATTTATAGAATTTTAGAAATACTTGAGCCTTTGAAGAACTATTTTATATATTAACCTAAGTTCCCATCAATGACATTGAATATTTTTATTAAAAAGTCTTCTGAATTTGGCCTGCATTTTATTCAAAATTAGTTGGAAATATTAAGTCAAAGTATTTATTGAATGAAATGTGAAATATTTCAAGCTGTTGAAGCTCAACAAATTGCAGCTATTGAAAACAAAGCTTGCAAATGAAAGATATCAAAATGTATTCTGATAAAAGCAAGAGGAAAAGTAAAAAAACCAGAAAAGAGAGCTCAAATGATCCATAATTATGCTTCAGAATATATCATCTTGTGGGAAGTATGTTTTGATAATGTTCCTGTTTTAACTGGATAAATTTATATTCTGTACCAGAATGGGAAAAATATTGAGCAGGTCTTTAGTTTTGGGACACCTACATTTGGTTTAACATTCAGGAAAAGATTTGTAACTAGAGACAAATTTATTCAATGAGTTTTTGTTTATAAAAATATTTGCTGAAATATTTATTTTATATTTTATTTTTTTAGACAGTGTCTCGCTCTGTCACCCAGGCTGGAGCGCAGTGGCACGATCTCGGCTCCCTGCAATATCCACCTCCCAGGCTCAAGTGATTCTCCTACCTTAGCCTTCTGACTAGCTGGGACTACAGATGCCTGACACCATTCCAGGCTAACATTTGCATTTTTTATAGAGACAAGGTTTTGCTGTGTTGCCCAGCTATAAATTAAATTTTTACATATAATTGCTCAACTTATTTTAAAGATTATATTTTAGGGTTATAATACATTTTGAAATTGTTATCACCTTTAGTTGGTTCTTGCCTAAGAAAATAACTCTGTACAGGTGCTGAGGCACTTGGTAAACTCAGCAAATTCTGCTAAAAATATGTATATTTTCAATTTAATTTTTAACAAATGAAATATTTAATTTTTAAATTGAACACTTCACCATAAATATTTTCACAAGTGCTGTGTTTTTGTCTCTAAAGTAAATATTTCAAGCCAGGTACAGTGGCTCACACCTATAATCCCAGCACTTTGGGAGGCCAAGCTGGGCAGATCACTTGAGGTCAGGAGTTTGAGACCAGCCTCACAAGGCTTCAGTGAGTCAAGATTTCACTACCGCACTCCAGCTTGGGCACCCTGTGTCAAAAAAAAAAAAAAAAAAAACCACACACACACACACACACACACACACACACACGATTTAATTTAATAAGACCATATTGCAAAAATTTATTTGTCAGAAAAATACCAGTAAGGCTGGGTACATGGCTCATACCTATAATGCCAGCTCTTTGGGAGGCTGAGGTAGGCCAGTTGCTTGAGCCCAGGTGATATGGTTTGTCTGTGTCCCCACCCAAATCTCATTTTGAATAACTCTCCTAATTCCCATGTGTTGTGGGAGGGTCCTGGTAGGAGATAATTGAATCAAGATGGCAGTTCCCTCCATACTGTTCTCATGGAAGTGAATAAGTCTCATAAGATCTGATGGTTTTATAAGGGGAAACCCCTTTCACTTGATTCTTATTCTCTCTTTTCTGTCTGCCATGTAAGATGTTTCTTTGGTCTTCCTTCATCTTCCACCATGACTATGAGGCCTCCCCAGCCATGCGGAACTGTGAGTCAATTAAACCTCTTTCCTTTATAAATTGCCAAGTCTTGGGTATGTCTTTATCAGCAGTTTGAAAATGAACTAATATACTAGAAGTTCAAGACCAGCTTGGGCAACACAGTAAGACCTCATCTGTATAAGGAAAGAACAAGAAAACGAGCAGTGGCATAATATTAGACAAAATACTATAAAACCAATTAAGGCATATTAATATATTGAGAATAATTATTCTGATTATATCATTTGTAGAGATCAGATCATCAATATAAATGATTTTTATCCTGAGTAGCTCAGACTGCAAGTATGCACTACCACACTTGCCTAATTTTAAAAAATTATTTGTGAAGATAATGTCCCACTATGTTGCCCAGGTTAGTCACAAAATCCTGGACTCAATCTGCCTGCCTCAGCCTCCCAAAGTGCTAGGATTATAGACATGAGCCACTGTGCCTGGCCATTCTACTGTCTACTTCCATGAGATCCACTTTTTAGCTCCCACAAGTGATATTTGTCTTTCTGTGCCTGGCTTACTTCACTTAATGGCCTCCAGTTTCATCCATGTTGCTGCAAATAATAGGATTTCATTCTATTTTTATGGCTGAGTAATATATCATTGTATATATGTACAACATTTTCTTTTCTATTCATCCATGTTGGACACTTAGGTTGATTCCATATCTTGGCTATTGTGAATAGTGCTGCAATAAACATGTGAGTACAGATATCCCTTCTAGTTAGTAGAATACAACAAAGGTGATGGGGCATTGCTCTCATGAGTATGTCACATTATATTGCAAAGATGAAGGGATTTTCCCAATGTAATTAAGGTCCCTAGTCAGTTGAGTTTAAATTGATCTAATAGAGACTATTTTGGGTGGGCCTGACCCAATCTGGCAAGCCTTTAAAAGGAGTCTAAAGTTCAGAGATGTTGGATTTGCAGTAGTGAACTGCCATGAATTCCACAGCTGCAAGAAAATGAATCCTGCCAACAACTACATGAAATTGAAGAGGATCTTGAGCATCAGATGATACTCTGGCCCCAGCTGACAATGTGATTTCAGCCTTGTGAGACTCTGCAGAGAAGCCAGCTAAGCAGTGCCCAGATGTCTGACCCATGGAACTGTGAGATCATAAATGTATGCTATCTTAAGGCGCTGTGTTCCCGGTAATTTGCTACATGACAATAGAAGACTTAATAAAGAGGGTTCAAAAATTAGGGGTGAGGACCAAATAGAGAACCTA
Organism: Cebus imitator; assembly: GCF_001604975.1. Classification (NCBI taxonomy): domain Eukaryota; kingdom Metazoa; phylum Chordata; class Mammalia; order Primates; family Cebidae; genus Cebus; species Cebus imitator. The sequence continues at coordinate 5,323,537 of NW_016107385.1, forward strand.
CTAACCCACCAAAGGAACCTACTAACCCACCAAAGTCATGATGAGCTTGATGATAATTAAAGCTAACTGGAAATGCACAGCTGTTAAGAGCCCCAGCATGGGACTGACACTTGATGAGGAAGCAGAAGTGAGAAAGGCAGTAACAGATTCCTTTTCAGATCTGAAATAAAAACTATCACTCATTTGATTATTATCTGAAACACATCCCTAATCATAGCTGGCCTGCTATTTAATTCAGACTTCCTTTTGCAAAACAAAAAGAAAAAACTTAATCTGAAGGTTACTGATTATCTTCCAAAGTGTCTACATGCATTAGTCAGCAACTCTGGCTCCTTCACAATGTCTTTGAAAGATAACAGTATTTACACGCTCTGTACTGCTCCCATCCAATTCTCCAACCAGCTAGAAAATGTGAAGATCTTTCAAACAGTTAAAGCAGTGTGTTAGCCCTGGGGTCATTGAAAAGTATTACCCGATTACTGATTTTTCTATCATTCTGATAGTCCATTTTGAAATGGAATGAAAGAAAAGGGGAAGGAATTGGGCTCCACTGATGCATGGAAGCCTTAAAAAAAATCTCTAGTAATTTTTAGTATTGGAGATCCTAGGTTACAGGAAATATATGAATATATAAAAAATTTACTTATAGCAGGCTGTTTATTTTATGTTTTAGCTCTTGAAAAGCTGTGAATCAATTTTGTCATCAATTGAGCATCACTTTAAATGCATCAGGGAGCTCAGCATCTGAAGGAACTCTGCAGTAAATCAAAGTAACGCAAATTAGCTTCTTGGAGTGTGTATAATTAGGCAACCTAAAGCCTCTGTTATATTGATATGGATTTTTTAATATCAGGATTTCCTGAAGTGGAGAACTGATAACAAAAAACTACACTGGATTCGTTTTTCTGAAGTGCAGTTGTCCATAGAAACCTCAGCTGATGTGGGATAGTCCCAGATCAGCCTTGCTGGAAGATAGCAGTATAAACACAGATTGATCTGGGACACTGAAAAAGAGAGACTGAAGGGCCTCTAGAAAGCTAAGTCCACCAGGAGGGCTATAGACCCCAGAGGCTTCAAGCCAGAATGTTAAGGAAAGAGAGCTCAAAGTCTTATGAGACAGTATCTTACATTTTGCAATCAGATTCTATGGGTTGAAATTCTGGAACCTTAGCATACTACCTGTGTCCCAAGGAGAGCTCTTAACCCCTCTGTGCCCACTTCTTATCTGTAAAATGGGAAAAATAAAATCCCAGTTTTGTAGGGTTAGCGTGAAGATTAAGTGCAAGACCTTGATAAAGTATTCCCATACTTAGCATGATTTTCATCATTGCTAGCTCTTACTATCTAGCACAAGAGAGTTGTAGAGGCTTCAATTACAGTCATGCACCACGTTATGAGCATGCCTTGATGATGGATTGTGCATATACAACAGTGTTCCCTTGAGATAAGCCATATTTCTACTGTAGCTTTTTCCATGTTTAGATATGTTTAGACACACAAATACTTACCACTGTGTTACAGTTGCCTACAGTATTCAATACAGTAACATGCTGTACAGGTTTGCAGGCTAGGAGCAAAGGCTATACCATGTAGCCTAGGTATGTGGTAAGCTATACCATTTAGGTATATAGGAAGCTGTATCATTTAGGTCTCTGTAAGTACACTCTCTGATGTTTGCATAAAGATAAAATTTCCTAACAATGCACTTCTCAGAATGCATCCCCATCATTAAGGAATGCATGACTGTATTAAAAAGATTGACTCAACCCAGGAGAAAAAAAAATAGGATTTAAGGAAAAAAGCATGTGATAGGAAAAGTGCTAGTTTCTCCAGCAGCAAATGCCTTGGGCATTTTTAGTTCAATGACTGTGTACCATTTCTAATCATTATCTCATTTAGAATTATAATGAAGAACGTTGGGAATAATTAACCCTGTTCTATAGTCCCAGTTGCCTGTCACCACAGTAGGAAGGCTTAGGTACCAGCTCTGTGTGTCCTCTGCTGAGCAGACGCACAGGATTTCTGTCAGTCTCGGACACACAAGCACATTCGCCGCAGTGATATGATGTCAGCCAGACTCTCTTTTCAGGCAGTTTTAATAAATTCCCTGCCCAACATAGCAGCAAAAATAATATCTTGCATTCATCTCATGCCTTGACAACACTTTTACTGGCATAGAACAGCACCAGCTCCTGAAACATCTTTCCTTTAAAAAAGCCTGGAAACTACAACAGCAATGAGTTGAGTGTCGCTTTAGAGACCGATGTGGTAAATCCTCTCTGCTGAGCTGCCAGCCTAGAAGCCCACTCCCTCCTTTGTTAGGAATTCTAGTCACAAAAACCTACAATAAAGTGCTGCAGGCACATCAATAAAGGGTATAATGAAATCAAATGAGTCTTGTTCCTCACATTTACATGCAAAGTATATCAAAGGAGCATCCAGTGTGTTCCTGAGATCTGCACAATGGATTCTTTTGTGTGAGAGGAGAGAAGATATATGAAGCTGAATTAGGAAGCAATTCCAATTAAAAGGGCTGTGTTTAAGGCTGCAAAGACAATGCAGCCTTTGCTAGACAGTTAGCTATTAGCAGTGTCTGGCTGCTGAGGTGGTTTTATGGTAATTGTCCTAGAGCTGGGTGGAAGGGGATGCAGCAACATGACCCCCAGTCCCAGCCTCCGGGGTCACACTGCCTCCGTTCCAATGTGCTCCTGTGTGACCTTGGGGATGGTAACAGTACCTGCTAATAGGGCTGTTATGAGAATGATAAGAACTAAGGTATATAAGTGACTTTGGGCAGTGCCAGGCACATGTTAAGCACTCCAACTAGCTATTATCTTTGTGACTTTCTTGACTGGCCCCCACACCAGTGCTGGCACCTTACATACGCGCATGGGCCAGAATCACCCAGACAACAAGGAAATGGGGCCCTGGAAGTATTTCTGGGGTTGGAGGCCACCTGGTGTGTAGTGAAGGGAAAGTCCTTGGGCACAAAGGCCCAATTTAAACAAATGGAAGCGCCTGGAACTTCCCAGCAGCCGCTCAACACTGAGTTCACTTTTCGTTTTTCCCGATGTCAGTGACATAGTGAAAGTTGAGTCCAGCTTTCTGTCCTACAGAAATGAAGTTCCTTTTGCCAATGTTGGATGCCTGGGACACATGCCACTTGAATTAGCTCTTCTGTGTCCTCCACACTTCTCACATTTTGTTGCTTGGGAATCAGAGTTGGTAGACTGCACCTCAGAGATAAGTTCTTCCCTGTGGCAGGTGGCCTGCAATTTTCCTTCAGATTCTTCATTCATTTTTTTTTTTTTTTTTTTTTTGAGACAGAGTCTTGCGCTCTTGCTCTGTCACCCAGGCTGGAGCGCAGTCATGCGATCTTGGCTCACTGCAACCTCCACGTCCCAAGTTCCAGCAATTCTCCTGCCTCAGCCTCCCGAGCAGCTGGGATTACAGGTGTGTGCCACCATGCCCGGCTAATTTTTGTATTTTTAGTAGAGATGAGGTTTCACCACATTGGCCAGGCTGGTCTCAAATTCCTTACCTCAGGTGATCCACCTGCCTTGGACTCCCAAAGTGCTGGGATTACAGGCATGAGTCGCCACGCCTCGTCATCTTCATTCATCTTAAATGAGATTCGCTTTCTTGAAACCGAGCACGAGAGCTGCTTCATGTCAGCCCAGATCTGTAGCTCAGACACGGCAGTGATTCTATCTATGGTGAGAATCACACTTCTCAGGGAGTAAGGAGATGGAGCATTTGGCTGTTGTCCCCTCACCCGGATCACCAAAGGGCTTCTGGAATTTCCCCTAGCAGAGGCATCTTGAAAATTCTTGGCTTTGTAACTTTTGTGTCACTCTTCATTTACTAGAAGTGTAACAATTAGCGGTGGGGAACACGGGTCTGGGGGGGCGTTTGAAGCACAAATGTAATGCAGATAAAATTATGGAATACATGAGAAATTCAGAACCAAGGAAACCATGAAGGCTCTGACAGACACGAGGTGCGTGAGGATCCCCACAAGACACTGGAAACAAAGAGAAGAGCACAGTCCCACGACAATTAGCCTATCTATAGGAAGTTGCAGTTGTCGCTCTATAAAGCATAGGCTATGTACCTGAATGCTCATTTCAAATGTGGCTTTCATCGTAGAGATGTAAATGGGCCTAAATCATAGTGCCTCAGATGTGAGAAAGCCCTGAGGAATAATGACATGCAGCTGTCACTCTTGTGGAGACATCTTAAAACCAGTCATGAGGAAGAAAGGAATAGGAAAGGGGAAGCTACAAAAGGGGCTTTATTTTCATTTGTAATATTGGGTTTCCTTAAGAAAAAGGACTTAAATCCATTATGGCCAAATATAAATATTTGTTAAATCTGGATGGTGAGTCATAGGTATTGGTTATGTTGCTCTCCGCGCTTGGCCGGAGGCTTGAAAGTATTTTAAAATATTTTTAAATAATTATATAGATTTTGAAGAAAAAGCAACATGGTTTTTGGCAACATAGAACGGAGAAGTCTTGGCTAAGAACAGCGCAATTAAGAGCAAATACAATCAGTGAAGGGTGGTGCAAAGCTCCCTTCGAGTTAAGCTTCAGAATGGCCCAGAAGGTGCCATTCAACAGTTCATTTTGAGTGAAAATCTCTCCCTTTGATGCAGAAAGATCTGTTTTAATTTAAACAAGCTGAAGTTCTGGGATGGAGGGGCACTGTCTCGGAACTTCCCAGCCACTCAACACAGAGTTCACTTCTTGTTTTACTTGACATCAGTGGAGAAGTGAAATATAATTTTTAATAATTTAACAAATACCCAACAGCAACAAAACAATGGTTGAGTTACAAGTTGGTTTGGCCAGAATGGTGATTCAATGAGAGGTAACTTCGAAACCCCTTTTTTGGTAAAAATACAGACTGACATAACCAAGAAAAAGTTCAGAATACACATTTAAAACTGAATTGTTTTGTTTTTTCATGTGGGAAAAAAAATAAAAGACATCAAAACAAAGAGAAAACACCGGGTTGGGGGAATGAAATCATTGTTCAACCTGATCAAGGGTGTCTCCCAACCCTAGCTTACTTGGCAAACAGTGAGACTGACTGCTCTCCATCGTCCAATCCAAGGCAGGCTGTAAAAGCCTTCCCTGCACACAAGACAGCTACTGTGAGGGAAACAAAACCTGAGGACCCATAAAGTATTGGTTGTGGGGACTACGTGTTGTTTGAGACCTTTAGTTCATTTACTTGTGATAAAAATTTCAGGGTAAGTGGCAAAATTGAGAATAATATCCTAATTCTTTTTTTTTTTTTTTTCTTTTGAGACAGTTTCACTCTGTCACCCGGGCTGGAGTGTACTGGCATGATCTCTGCTCACTGCAACCTCCACCTCCTGGGTGCAAGCGATTCTCCTGCCTCAGCCTCCCAAGTCACTGGGATTACAGGTGCACACCACCACACCCAGCTAATTTTTGTATTTTTAGTAGAGACGGCGTTTGGGGTTTCACTATGTTGGCCAGGCTAGTCTTGAATCCCCCACCTCAGATGATCTGCCTGCCTGGGCTTCCCAAAGTGCTGGGATTACAGGCATGAGCCACTGTGCCTGGCTAACATCCTAAATCATAGTTGTTCATGAAAAAGTCCTTTGACCAGTATTTCTCTGACAAGTGAAACCATCTGGAATCAGACTTAACCTCTTCCAAACTGGCCATATTAAAACAAGATATAGTTAAGCAAAATTCTCTCCAATTCAGAACTGCACACCGTGTCAATTCTCAGTGTCCTTTCCATAGTCATTGCCCTAAAAAGAATTGCAAACTTGTAGGCTGGGTGTGATGGCTCACACCTGTAATACCAGCACTTTTGGAGGCCCAGGTGGGCAGATTGCTTGAGGCCAGGAGTTCGAGACCACCCTGGGCAAAAAATTAGCCAGGCATAATAACTGGTGAAACCCCATCTCCACAAAAACTATAAAAATTAGCCAGGCATAGTGATGCACACCTGTAGTCCCAGCTACTCCAGAGGCTGAAGCAGGAGAATCGCTTGAATTCCGGAGGCAAAGGTTGTAGTGAGTTGAGATTGCGCCACAGCACTCCAGCCTGGGTGACAAAATAAGACTCCATCTCAAAAAAAAAAAAAAAAAAAAATGATGTCCAATGACCAATACAATGATGTAGAAAAAAGAAAAAGTGAAAAAATTGATTACAAAGATAAAAAAAAAAAAAAAAAGAATTGCAAACTTGTGAAAAAGAAAATTGTTGCTATTTGAACCCACAGTTGCATTTTATCTACTTCTCAACAGACTGTGACTTTGAGAAAGACAAGAGAAATTACTGGTGCCAGCCCTGATGTACAATGTTTTTAGATTTGTTAGACTGAACATGACTCAGCTTTCCAAATTTGCCCAAAGGATCCATAGGAATTGATTTTGCTGGGTTTTTTTTTTTTTTTGGTGATTATAAATAACTCGAGAGACTATATTAAAACAAACATGGAGGTTACGTTTGTTATGTTACTTTGGGTTACAAAAATCAACTAAAGTTAGTGAATATAGAGGACAAAAATGTATCGTAAAGACGCAGGGGAGTCTCACAGAACCAAAGGGCAAAAATCCATGAGACCCAGGAGGGGCAAACTCCAGGGAATTTTCTCCCTTCCTCTGACTCATCATGGTGTCTATCTGAGAAGTGGCTTCATTCTTCTTGGAAGAAGGGCTTTTTATTTTTGCTACTCAGTCCTCATGGTGAATTGAAAATGGTTGTCCATAGTTTCCCAATTCACATTTTAAAGTACCAGCCACTCCAACTACTGGCTCGTGCTCTCACTCTGTCCCTCGCTCCCTCTCTCCAAACGCATTGTGTCACCCAATTCCATATGCACAGTTCGGGGATGCTCACTGGTCCAGCTTGAATCGGGTGTCTATGGTCAGTGGGATAGAGTCACAAAGCTGCTGAGATTGAAGCCAGCAGTCTCCTCAGTGCCTGGCACTCTTCTAGGTTCTGAGGAGATAATGATGAATAAAAAGATGAAGCTCCTCCTCTCCAGAAGCTTATATTCCATTGGCAGGGGCCAGGGGTATGGAATAAGCAAATAATTAATAAGTATAAATTGTATCAGATGGTTATAAGTGCACTGAACAATGGTAGTGGTGTGCTGGCATAAATGTCTAACAACTAGCTTTCTGAGAGGCACTGGACAATTTCCGTGGTGTAAATAGTTCTGCCATGATCAATTTCAAGCTACCAATGCAATGTCACTGGATAGGGGTTGGGAGACTGCAGTAGGGCCCTACTATAAAGTGTTTCCACCACGCAGATACCATAGACATTCATAATCTCAAGAGCATATGTAAGAGAAATATGTAGTAAAAGAACTAGGAAGTGATACGTTTTGAGAATTTATTAACTTCGTTTTTAATGTAATTAATTTAATTGTAAATTAGATCAAATTCTGATGGTAGCTTTATTTAATAACTGGCTCATACAATTCTTGAAAATTTAACTTTCTGTGAGCCAGTGTGAACCAAATCCAAGACAGCAATCCTGGTAAAGAAAGCAAATTTTTTACCAGGTTGAGGGTTCACGTTCCGGTTATCTAGTGCTATGTAACAAACCACTTCGAGACCTAGTTACTTGAAACAAGAACTGTTCTATGATATCTCACAATTCTGTGGGCCAGACATTCCAGCAGGCTTCAGCTGGGTGGTCCTTCTACTCAGTGGCATCGAGTGGCAGATGGACCTATCTTCAGAGTTCAAAGTGGTTTTGCTCACATGTCAGGTGCCTGGTGGGAATCACCAGAAGCTAGGGCCCAGCTGGAACTGCTGACTGGAGCACGTACACTTGGCCGCTTCAGCATGGTGTTCTCAAGTCATCAAATTCAGGGCTCCTGGAGGAACTGTTCAAAGAGGTAGGAAGTGGGAGCTGCCAATCTCTTAGAAAGCCTCAACCTGAGAACTGGTCCAGCACCACTCCTGTTATATTCCCTTGCTCAAACCACTGAACCTGCCTAGATTCAAGTGGACATAGACTTCCCTCTCAACAGGAAGAGTATCAAAAAAATTTGTGGCCATCTTTAACGTACCACAGAGAGAGGATGGTAATGGTGAAGGAGCTGCGCTTTTTGAAATACAGTGTTTGGAGAAGTCTTTTCTACTAAGGTCATTTTTTCCCCCTGAAAACTAAAGACAGTGAGAAGTGAGTCATTTGAACAAATCAAAGGCGTGTGCAGCTTTTTTTTAAGTCCAGTTTTTGGCAGGCAATTCAGATTAAACCCTCAGACCCCGCTCTGTTATGCCATGAGGATATCACAACAGGAAAGTTTGAGACGCACCAATCAGACCAACTTTATTCCCCTTTTGAAGGAAACTGAAGCCCAAATAACTCAAGTGCCTCTTCCGAGGTACCAAGTAAGGCCATGCCAGTGTCATGCCGGACATGGCTTCAGCTTGGCTCTTCTACCCAGATCTCCTACTTAAAAGTCCAGTGCTTTTTCTACAGCTTCATATTTTTCATTTTTACAAAATTCTTTCTAAAGCCAGTGTTATTTCATAATTTAGCATTTAAAACTTTTCCATCTTAAACTACACATATTTTATATAATCAATAAGAATGTAAATTCCTTGAGGACAAAGAGCTTACTTTTACACTTCTTCAAGGTCACAATGTACAGTTGTATAGTTCCTGCACTGCACAAGATATCCAGCCAGTGGGAGCCTGCACTTGGCCTGCCAGGCTATGTGTTGTGGAGTGGGGCTGCATTGTCTCAGGGGAATGGGCATCTTTTCCCATTGCTGACAAAGGAGAGGCTGAGGGTAACGGCACCTCCCTTACAAATTAGACATTGTGCAATACAGTGCTGGACATGCAGAAAAGTCCAGGAAAGAGGAAGTGGGGCATTTTGATTAATAGTCTGCTTTCAGATTCCTCCAAAAGTATCTCTTATGCGCATGCTCCGATTATCTATTGCTGTATAACAAACCACCTCAAACTTAGATAAAACAGCCATCTTATTACGCTCAAAGATTCTGCGTGTCGGGAATTTGGATGTGTTATAGCTGGGATGAATTTTCTCTGTTCCATGATTTCTGGACCCCTGCTAAAAACTCAGTTTGGGCTGGAACTATCTGGAGGTTTCTTCCTTCATCTAGCTGGTGTCAGGGCTGAAATGACTGAAAGACCAGATTCTTCTGAGACTGTTGACAGGAGCACCTGCATTTGGCCTCTCCATGTGACTTAGGTTTTCCACAGCATGGCCAGCTGGTCCTATAACAGAGCATCTCAGGAGGGAATGTATGAAAAGCAAGCCTTCCAAGGGAGCCAGGAGAAAGCTGTATGGCTTTTTCTGGCCTAACCTTGGAAGTCACTCCACATCAACTCCACATTTTATTGGCTGCAGGTGCGTCACTGAGGCCAGCTTAGATTCCAAGGGAGGGAAATAAGACTGCATCTCTAGGCGGGAAGAGAGGTCATATTGCAGATGAGCATGTGGGATGAGAGATATTGTTGCGACCATCTTTGGAAAATGCAACAAGGCACGTGTCTTCAATAATCCCAAACCGCAAAAGAGATGAAGTAGTAATTGAGGGATTGAGCCCCCAGACAGCCCCACAGTGCTCAGGATGAAGAGCCTCTGGGGCAGAGTTCAGCTGTACGGCTTTCTGAGGCCAGTGCCTGAGTCTCCATAAGCCCCTGTCTTTTAAGTCTATGGTCAGGAAATAAGCTCAGCACAGGCAAAGTGCACAGCAGAAAAATGCACCAGATGCTTTTTATCCTTAGGGTTGGTGGTTATGCTACCAAGAAACTCTGCAGATGAGCCTGACAACAGGAGGGTTTGCTCCCTTTCAATCTGTGGGCCACCAACTAACTGCTAAAGTTGCCAGGGCTCACTCCAGAACCAGATGTTCTTAACAGAAGTGAAAAGAAGGCAGTTTCTTTATTACATCTCTTTAAGTTGTTTGATGCTATACGATGCGTTTTTTAGTATAATAGGGGGGTAGGGTTTGGACACCCCTGGCAAAGCAGTTGTGGCCATTTCCTCTATTTCAGGGCACATAAAATAACCAGCCATGGTCTCCAGCCCCTTTTCTTCTTAACTAATTGGGTGGCCTTCCACAGATGGGCTATGAGAACCAAAGGGAAGTTGCCAATTGAATATGTACATATACATTTTGTTATTGTTCAGTTCTGAAATGTATTCCACCCACCCCACTCCATCCCAGTATTCTTCTCATTAATGTAAGACTTACTTATCTGGCATAAGAAAGCAAGTAGAAGAATAACTCACCATCCATAATTGCAAGTACATTATATTAACCTCTTTATACGTATTAATCAGGTATCAAGTCTCCCTGAACTTTATACCTGCAGGATTTCAGGAGAAGTAGAGTAGAGTTGCCATTTAGCTACACAGTATCACCAAATACCACATATTCAGTCTACCCCTTCCTCTCCTTTCCTCTGATCTGGTCTGTCTGCAGCTGTCTGTGCTGTCTGTGAAATGAGCTGTCACCACATCAAACTCAGGAGAAGTGGAGAAGTGGGAGGAAGCTGCACATCCACAAAATTTGAAAATAGGGTTTCTCTCCTCTGCAGAGAGAGAGCGATCTATCAGCATATAAACAAGCTCCTTTGGTTATTCGACTTAAACATAACATTTCCCAGGTGTTAGTGATGTATTTAGCTACAGTGCTCACTAACATCTGCTAAAATGAGAAAGTCCTCTAACACATTCCCATTTCTCCTCCCACCCCCGCCCTCCACCCCACCAAAATTACAATATATAGTCAAGGTTACAAAGACCTAAGCCTCGGCTGGGTGCAGTGGCTCATGCCTGTAATCCCAGCGCTTTGGGAGGCCGAGGTGGGCCGATCATGAGGTCAAGAGATTGAGAGCATCCTGGCCAACATGGTGAAACCTCATCTCTTTATTTAAAAGAAATAAAAAAATAAAAATAAAATAAAATTTAAAATGACCTAAGCCTGAAACCAGTTATGTCCAGGTATGTTTAGGAGAAGAAACACTTATGAAAGCGCATGGAACTATAGTCAAATATTTCTAAGGAACTGGAGTTTTCCCACACAGCATTTGTTGGGCACCCAGCTTGTGCCAAGCACTGCTGAGGCAGTTCTATGGGACAGAGTTAACCCAATCCACAACACAACTCTACAGTGGGCTGTGTGTAGGCCTTAGGGGCCATAAGAACTAAAACATGGAAGTAACTAGTTTTGTGACTCTGACACAAGAACTACTTTCCACAAAACAATGTGGCCCTTGAGTGTCATGCATCCCCACGCCCTCCCTCCACACCTCCAGCCTTAGAAGATGCAAGAGGCAACAACCCAGGGCTCTGGGTTCTTCTGACCAGGTAAGTTCCTCCTCTGTGTAAGCTGGTGAACCTGCTGAACTCACCTCCACTGAATCCATTAGAAACAAGCAGCCCCTAGGCAGCCAGATCTGCTTGTATCAGTAACCGTGTGTGATGGTTCATTTTATGTCAGCTTGGCTAGGCCATGATACTCAGTCAAACACCAGTCTAGATGTTGTTGTGAAGCCATTTTTAAATATGGTCAGCATTGTAAATCTGATGACCCTCCATAATGTGGATGGGCCTCATCCAATCTGTTGAATGCTTTAAGAGAAAAGAGTCCCTGAGGAAGGATTCTGTCTCCAGACTAACTTGAACGTCAGTTCTTCCCTGGGTCTCCAGCCTGACAGCCTGTGCTGCAGATTTTGGACTTATCAGCCAATCACATGAAACAATTCCTTACAATCTCTCTCTCTCTCGATATAGAGATCCCTCTCTATATATGTGTGCATATATATACTGTATGTATGTACACAGCAAAGATGTATGTATGTAGACATCTATATATAGAAAGAGAGACATCTTAGTTATGGTGTATATTTATATACAACATAGATAGGTTAGATAGACAGATACAGATAGATAGACATACAACATAGCAAAGATGTCTATAAACTTTGTACTGCTTATTGATGATTCAGTCATGTGCTGGGGACTGCAGTTTGCCTGTTCAATATCCACTTCTTTCTTGGTGTCAGAATGCTAACCTTATCTGGGGTGGTGATGCTCTAGCTAAAAGACTGTATTTCTGCTCTTTCCCATCTTGCAAGATGGCAGGTGAAAAAGTTGAGAAGCCAAATACTAAAGAGAAGAAACCCAAAGCCAAGAAGGCTGATGCTGGTGGCAAGGTGAAAAAGGTAACCTCAAGGCTAAAACGCCCAAGAAGGGGAAACCCCATTGCAGCCTCAATCCTGTCGTTGTCAGAGGAATTGGCAGGTATTCTCAATCTGCCCTGTATTCCAGAAAGGCCATGTACAAGAGGAGGTACTCAGCCACTAAATCCAAGGTTGAAAAGAAAAAGAAGGAGAGAGTTCTTTCAACTATTACAAAACCAGTTGGTGGTGACAGGAACAACGGTACCCACGTGGTTAAACTTCGCAAAATGCCTAGATATTATCCCGCTGAAGATGAGCCTCCAAAGCTGTTGAGCCACAGCAAAAAAGCCCTTCAGAAAGCACATGAGAAAACTGTGAGCCACCATTACCCCAGGACCATTCTGATCATCCTCGCTGGACGCCACCAGGGCAAGAGGGTGGTTTTCCTGAAGCAGCTGACTAGTGGCATATTACTTGTGACTGGACCTCTGGCCCTCAGTCGAGTTCCTCTATGAAGAACACACCAGAAATTTGCCATTGCCACCTCAACCAAAATCGATATCCGCAATGTAAAAATCCCCAAACATCTTACTGATACTTACTTCAAGAAGAAGCTATGGAAGCCCAGACACCAGGAAGGTGAGATCTTTGACACAGAAAAAGAAATATGAGCTTATAGAGCAGCATAAGATTGATCAGAAAGTTGTGGATTCACAGATTTTACCAAAAGTCAAAGCTATTCCTCAGCTCCAGGGCTACCTGCAATCTATGTTTGCCCTGATGAATGGAATTTATCCTCACAAATTGGTGTTCTAAATGTCTTAAGGACCTAATTAAATAGCTGACTACAAAAAAAAAGACTATTTCCCAGCATGCCTTATAGCCAAGAAAGGTCATGTGGCTCAGCTCTGTCCAGTGACAGGTGAGTGTACATTTTTTTTTAGACAGTCTCACTCTGTCGCCCAGGCTGGAGTTGCAATGGCATGATCTCAGCTCACTGCAACCTCTGTCTCCAGGATTCAAGTGATTCTCCCTGCCTCTGCCTCCCAAGTAGCTGGGATTACAGGCGCCTGCCACCACGCCTGGCTAATTTTTATATTTTTAGTACAGATGGCATTTCAGCATGTTAGGCAGGCTGGTCCCAAACTTCTAACCTCAGGTGATCTGCCCGCCTCAGCCTCCCAAAGTGCTGGGATTACAGGCGTGAGCCACCGAGCCCGGCCGGAGTGTACATTGCTAAATGGGATTGTTACTCACACAACAGATGGGTTCAATAACTTCGCAGGTGACAGTCCAATCACCATAACCAAGGATAATTTAACAAGGGGATTTTATTACTTAGAACAAATAAGGAGGATATTGGGGATAGTCCTCCAAAGCAGCACCTTCCCAAACACTGGTGAAAATGGGGCTTTTATCGGACTGGTTAGCTGAGTCTTTGTATATAGAGGTAGGGTAAGGGCAACACAGTCACTGACCATGCTTCTATATACATCACTCATATAGGAAATGGTGAATAAACTCCCTGGGCAGGGTTTTTGGTATGGTAATGAGGAGACTTCGCTAAAGTTCATCTCCAACTCAGGCATCTCTAGATCCAACCAGTTTTTGTTCTTCTGGGGCTGAGCTTCTTCCTGGAACTTTTTGAAACAATCAGAACTCAAGATGCAACGGTTACAAGCAGGTACTTTTTCACAGCACATACCTAAAAAACTCGGGACCTTGGCTTATGGGATTTCTAAGAAACCTACTTGAAAGGGAGACAGGATCTAGCACACACTCTTTCTGTCCATTCTCCTTCAGTTTCCTGTTGAGAACACTGAAGTAGTGGCTAAGGAGCCATCTTGGGCCACAGAAACCAGGGGCTAAAACTGGTAGATCAGAAAATATCATCTCTGGATCCCTTTCCCTAGGAAAAAAAAATCCTAGAGCTGCACAGTGGTGTTCAGGTACCTGTAGTCCCAGCTACTCCAGAGGCTGAAGCAGGATCTCTGTAGCCCAGGAGTTTAGGAGTAGCCTGGACAACAAAGTCAGGCTGATTCTCTAAAAACCAAACCAAAACAAACAAACAAAAAACCCCTAAACCTCTATCTTTTATAAGTCACTGTAAATTTTATAAGTTTCTGTAAATTACAACTGATCATGTTCCTGATTCAGACAATACACAAAAGCTAAAGTAATTTTCTTTCTTTCTTTCTTTTTTCTTTTTAGAGATGTGTTCTCACTATATTGCCCAAGCTGGTCTGGAACTCCTAACCTCAAGCAATCCTTCCTCCTCAGCCTCCTAAGTAGCTGGGACTGCAGGCTCAGGCCACTGCACCCCTAGAGAAAGCTAAAGTAAGTTAAGCCAAATCCAAGTCTTCATTCTCACCAATCCTCAAACCCAGACCAGCGTTATGTGGTCTGGTCTCACTTGCCCCACACATTATTATTATTCCCATTTTACAGAAGATAAAACTGAGGTAAAAAGAAGTTAGTTAAGTAAGTTGTTCAAGATCACAGCAAGTAAGTGAGCTGAAATTTCAACTCAGATCTATTCTGCTGCAGAGCCTTCATCTGAGCCACAGTGTCTCTCAAAAGTAAAGCTAAGAATAATGGATGGAGGTTTCAAGATACCAGTTCAACATCGGTAAGACCCTTCTAATGATAGGGCTGTCTAATAACGGCATCACCTGCATTATGAAGTAGTGAATATCCTGTCATTGGAAGTGTTTAATTAAGGACTAGACAGCCATCAATGAGGGATGCTTATATATGGTCTATTTACTGTCTATTTCTTTCTTTTTTTTTCTTCCCAGGCAGCACTGAAGAAATACTGTCTATTTCAATCAATCCAAGTCTATAGACATACTTTGACTGAACTAATTACTCCACACTAGAAATTTTAAAAAGAAAAAAAAAGGCTAAATGTCCTGCTACTGGTAATTTTCTAGTTCTTAGTTTGGGTCATGGGATTGAAGGTATCTATTTTGTCACTGCGCTTCCTCACTTACATATATGTTCCACATATCTTTTAGTATATAGTAAATATTACACAATTTTTTTTTTTTTTTTAGATCGAATTTCACTCTACTGCCCAGGCCAAAGTGTAGTAGCGTGATCTCGGCTCACTGCAATCTCCACCTCCTGGGTTTAAGCAATTCTTGTTCCTCAGCCTCCCAAGTAGCTGGGATTACAGGCACCCACCACCATATCTGGCTAATTTTTGTATTTTTAGCAGAGATGGGGTTTATCACGTTGGCCAGGCTGGTCTCAAACTCATGACTTCAGGCAATCTGCCCACCTCAGCCTCCCAAAATGGATTATAGGCGTAAGTCACCACACTGGCCACTATAACTTTTTTGAGCAAAGTTATGGAGGTAAATTTGTTTGGATGTTGTAAAGAGAGGAAGCTGTAACCAGTGCTCATTCCCACACCTCTGGACCAAGAGTAGAGACTATGGTCTAGGTGGGTATGGTGACAGCATATCAGTTCTGACTCCTGGACCACAGTGAACTGAGCTGGCCACCTGCGACTCATCTGCATCTAGTAGAAGTGGGTCTCATCTGAATAACATGCATATGATGGGGACAGAGGCAGAGCAGCTGTATCCAGAGTGCATATCTTTTACAGTAGCCATCTCGTCCCCAACCTTTTTGGCACCAGGGACCAGTTTCACGGAAGACAATTTTTCACAGCTGGGGATGGGGAAATAGTTTCGGGATCAAACTGTTCTACCACAGATCATCAGGCACTAGTTAGATTCTTATAAGGAGAACACAACCTAGACCCCTCCCATGCGCGGTTCATAATAGGGCCTGCAGTCCTATGAGATTCTAATGCCGCCGGGGGTCTGACAGGAAGCAGAGCTCGGACAGTAATGCCCACCCATCTGCTGCTCTCCTTCTGCTGGGTGGCCCAGTTCCTAACAGGCCACACACCAGTACAGTTTTGTGGCCCGGGGTTTGGAAACCCCTGTTTTATAGCACTCTCTATGTTCTCTTCACTCCTGCCATGGCATCTTCTTCTATCCTAATGCCCCTAACTTTTTAGTCATTCTTCTTCTCTGGAATCAGGAGGCTTATCTCTCATTAGCTGCTTCTTTTTTTTTTTTTTTTT
>NW_016107385.1:5339846-5353350 GCF_001604975.1 Cebus imitator
TTTTCTTGAGATGGAGTTTCATTCTTGTCACCCATGCTGGAGTGCAATGGCATGATCTTGTGTCAGTGCAACCTCTGCCTCCTGGGTTCAAGTGATTCTCCTGTCACAGCCTCCTGAATAGCTGAGATTGCACGCATGTACCACCACGCCCAGCTAATTGTATTTCTAGTAAAGATGGGGTTTCACCATGTTGGCCAGGCTGGTCTTCAACTCCTGACCTCAAGTGATCTGCCCACCTCAGCCTCCCAAAGTGCTGGGATTACAGGCATGAATCATTTCACCCAGCCTCATTGACTTATTTATGTGATTCATGCAGAGTTTGAAGGGCCCATTACTGATCTTCAGCTGCTGCATCTTATTCTGGAAACATGAACAAAAATTAATAAGTAAGGCACTTAAGCTAGATGGTTTTGACCAAAATAAGAGGTTTTGAAATATATATGATTAGCCAAAAATATACTTTCTACTTGAATAACAAAGATCTGAGAATAACTTCTGTTCTTCTTTTCCAAAGTGCAAAAAAATCAACAGTATTAAATAGAGAAATTCCTGTACAACAGCTGACACCTATGCAGGCTTCTTCATTCGGTTCTTTTGATTAGGTAACACACATTTAAAAGGTCCCAAAAAAAGACAGATTCCTAGTCAGGAAGGAAGTTGCACATGTGACCTTCTCTTGCTAATATTCCAGAAGGCTTTTTGTTAAGTGAGTGAGGGTTCTTGGTTGCAAACTACAGAAAGTGACCCGAGAATAAGAACTTACTGGAAAGGTACCAGGTGACTCAAAGAATAATCCGGAAGACTGGAGAATCAGGCTGGGAAAGTGGCCAGAAATCAAGGATAGCCATCAGGAACTACGGCCAAAGACATATCATCTCTGGAGCAGATGGTGAAGGCACCCTGCCTCCCTGCAGCTTCAGTCTCCAAATGCCACAACCATGAACAAATTCTGAACAGTCATATGTTTACATTACCAGCTCAGGATTCAAAGACTTGAGAAAGCATATCTGATTGCTAAGCCTTGACCATGTGTCTGCACCCTAGCCTCCAGGGGACTGGAGGAGGAAAATGTGACCGCTTTTCAGCTTCCATACTGGGAAGCAGGACTCAGTACAATGGGATGATTTGTCTAACGGTAAGGAGTTTTACATGCCGGATGACCGAAAGAATGACAATTATGCATTCCTATCTTGCTTCCTTGCACAAAGGCACTGAAATGAGGAAAAAAAAAAAAACTTTTTGGAAGAGTCATGCCCAATTCTAGATTGCTCCCCATCAACTTCCTTCCTATTTCCCTGGCCTTTTTATTTCTCACTCTTTTCAATTCTCTCCAACCTACTGCCCTGGGGGCCATGTCCTGGGGCCTCTGCCCAGATTTCACTTCCCCTGACCTACTTTTTTCATACAGTTTTATTAATACATAATTGAAGTACAATAATCTGCAAGGACTTGAAGTATGCAATTTGATCCGTTTTGATGTCTGTGTTATATTGATTTTCCATTGTCGTATAACAATTTACCACAAACACAGTGGCTTAAAATAACAACAATTATCATCTCACCTCACAGTTTTGTGGTCAGGAATTCAGGCACAGCCTGACTGGGGCTTCTGCCCAGAATCTCACAAGGCAGCAATCAAGATGTTTGCTGGGCTGCATCCTCATCTGGTAGCTGAGTGAAGAAGAATATGCTTCCAAGCTCATTCAAGTTGGCAGAACGCATTTCCTCATGGCTGTATGATTGAAGGCCCTGACTTCTTCCTAGTTGTTGGCTGGAGGTCACTCTTAGGGTTTAGAGGGCACCCACAGTTCTTAGAGGCCACCCCCTTACTTTCTGAGTTTTTCCAACATGGTCATTTCATCAAGCACACAAGGGAAGTCTTTAAATGCAATCCACTAAGATGGAGTTTTAAATATTGTGATATAATTACAACAGTATCAGTTGATCACTTTTGCTGTACTGTATTGGTTAGAAGCCAATCACAGCTCCTATACTCAAAGAGGGGGGATTACCCAAAGGGGTGAACACCAGGAGGCAGAGATCATTGTGTCACTAAAGATTTTGTCTGCCACATATATACACCATGAAACCGTCACTACAATAGAGATAAAAATTTAAATTACCTCTGAAAGTTTTCTTGTGCCCCTTGGCAATCCACCCTTCCTCTACCCTGTCCCTAGATAATCACTGACCCATTTTTCTATCACCATAGATTCTTTTTCATTCTCTAGAATTGTATATAATAAGGTTATACAGCATGTACTCTTTTTGTCTGGCTTCTTTCACTCGGCATAATTATTCTGAGACTCAACCATGTTGTTGTGTGTATCAAGAGTTCATTCCTTTCAGGTGCTGAGCAGCATTCCATTGTATGAATACATCACAGTTGTTCAGCCATTCATCTGCTGGTGGACACTGGGGTTGTTTCAACTTTGGGATATTAAGAGTCAAGCTGCTGGAATATTTATGTGTGAGTTTTCATATGAACATACGTTTTCATTTCTTTTGAATAAATACCTAGGAGCGAAGTGGCCAGTTCCTATGGTAGATGTATATTTAATTTTTAAGTAAACTGCCAAAGTCTTGTATCATTTTACATTCCTACCAGTAGGGTGTGGGAGTTCTATGTTTTTGCCAGCATTGACATGATCAGTCTTTATAATTTTAACTAATGAAATTAGTATAAAGTGGTATGTCTTTGTGGGGTTTGTTTTTTTTTTTTTTGAGACGGAGTTTCGCTCTTGTTACCCAGGCTGGAGTGCGACCTTGGCTCACTGCAACCTCGGCCTCCTGGGTTCAAGCAATTCTCCTGCCTCAGCCCAAGCAGTTCTCCTGCCTCAGCCTCCCAAGTAGCTGGGACTACAGGCGAGCACCACCATGCCCAGCTAATTTTTTTATCTTTTTTTTTTTTTTTTTTTTTTTGAGACAGAGTCTTGCTCCGTTGCCAGGGGCCAGGCTGGAGTGCAGTGGTGTGATCTTGGCTCACTGCAACCTCCGCCTCCCGGGTTCAAGCGATTCTCCTGCCTCAGCCTCACGAGTAGCTGGGACTACAGGCGCGTGCCACCACGCCCAGCTAATTTTTTGTACATTTAGTAGAGACAGGGTTTCTGCATGTTGGTCAGGCTGGACTCGAACTCCCGACCTCAGATGATCTGCCCACCTCGTCCTCCCAAGTGCCAGGATTACAGGTGTGAGCCAACACACCCAACCCTGATCTAGCTTTGAAAGTCCAAGTTGCATTCTATTGGTTAAAAGTCAAGGTGAAAGGAATTATACATCATCTCTCAATGGGAAGTACAACAAAGAACCTATGGCCATTTAATCTCCTACATCTAGTATAATCAGAGATGTCTACGTTAGTGCAACCTGCCAACTTATTCCCAATCCCTCAACAAACTCATTAACATATTTAAATGACACTTATTTGTAGAACTGATAGTTTTCAAAGTGCATGCATGGGTTTTATTGTATGTAACTCTCACAAGAATGTTTGACTTAGGCAGGCAGATATTATATCCCCACCTTAAAGAAGCTGCTGAGGCCCAGTGACACTGGTGATTTTTCTAAGAGAAAAACTCTAGAACTCAAGATCTTTTGCTTCTAATACAGTGCTTTTTTCACGATGTCATGCTGTTTTCACTTAAGCATACAAATCCCTCTAATTAAATAAGCCCTTTCTTTCTGAGAAATACTAGAACCAAAAGTTCTGTGGTTGGAAGGAATGAACATGAATAAATTAACTTAAAATTCCACCTCTGTTCAATGGCATTATTATTCAGTTGATTAAAATTTTACTTATGGACACAAAAATGATAGTCCACTCTTAGTGAGAAAATCTTTACAGAACCCTAAGTATGTGAATACACACACATACACAAACATATACATTTTTCACACATACATTTGTTAGTATATGCACAGAAAGATCACCTGGGGGCTATATAACTGTTAAGTGTCATATCTTGAGGATTCTGGGCTGGGTGCAGTGGCTCACGCCTGTGATCCCAGCACTTTAGGAACCCAAGGCAGGTGGATTGTTTGAGGTCTGAAGTTCAACACCAGCCTCGCCAACATTGTGAAACCCCGTCTCACAAAAATTAGCCGGGCTGTAGTGGTATGTGCCTATAATCCCAGCTACTGCTGAGACTGAGGCAGGATAACTGCTTGAGCCCGGGAAGCGGAGGTTGCAATGAGCTGAGATCATGCCACTGTACCCAGTCTGGGCGACAGAGTGAGACCCTGTCTCAAACAGATTCTGTATTGCTTGAATTTGAGTACATGTTATTCTTGAAATAATAAAAAGATTTTAAAACTTGTCAGTCCTTTCAGAAATACACGATAATGATCAGACTTGAAGCATTGTCACAGTTTTTTTTTTGAGACTGAGGCTCACTCTGTCGCAAGGCTGGAGTGCAGTGGCATGATCTCGGCTCACTACAAACTCCGACTCCCTGGTTCAAGTGATTCTTCTGCCTCAGCCTCCTCAGTAGCTGGGACTACAGGCATGCACCACCATGCCCAGCTAATTTTTGTATTTTTTGTAGAGATGGGGTTTCACCATGTTGGCCAGCATGGTCTCAATCTCCCGACTTCATGATCTGCCTGCCTCAGCCTCCCAAAGTGCTGGGAATACAGGCATGAGCCACTACGCCCAGCCTGCCACAACTTTTATAGTTCTGAGTAGAGTATAAGCACCATTGTCCCTCAGTAATGCAGGAGATTCGTTCCAAGACCCCCACGGTTACCCACACCCACTCATACTCAAGTCCTGCAGTCCACCATTTGAAACTCACAGATACAAAAAGTCGGTCCCCTGCATAACTGGGTTTCACATCCCATGAATACTGTATTTTTTATGTGTGTTTGATTGAAAAAAAAATCCACATACAAGTGAACAGGTGCATATCAAAACTGTGTTGTTCAAGCGTCCACTGTATAAACAAATGAACGAACACACAGAACTTCAGATAGTATCAGTAAGGACAGAAACTCTACATTTGATTTGTTCCCCAAAGAGGGGCTACCATAACTATGTTTTCAGTAATCGGCATTGAGAAATGTATTTTTAAATAAAACAATAGGACGGATGCGGCAGCTCATGCCTGTAATCCCAGCACTTTGGGAGGCCAAGGCAGGCGGATCACTTAAGGTCAGTAGTTTGGGACCATCCTGGCCAACATGGCAAAACCCCTGTCTCTATTAAAAAATACAAAAATTAGCCATGTGTGGTAGCACATGCCTGTAATCCCAGCTACTAGAGAGGCTGAGACAGGAGAATTGCTTGAACCCAGGGGGCAGAGGTTGTAGTGAACCAAGATCATGTCACTGCACTCCAGCTCGGGCAACAGAGTGAGACTCTGTCTCAAAAAATAATAATAAAGTAAAATAACAAATAAATAAATAAAACAATACAAAATATTCTTTGAGTCAAACATAATTGACTTCCAAATACTTACTTGTTGAGAACTCAAAAGAGATAGGTAATTCTTTTCAAACCAAGAAGTGACAGTTTCTCGAAACTCTCAAAAGGCCAAAAAACAGTCAAGAAAAAAGTGAACCAACTTGAACGAATATATACAGGCACACATATAAATATCACTTAAAAGGAAAGCATTCCAGATTGACATCAAGTTACTTAAAAATTCTAAACCAAAAGGTGGCCTCACTAGGTCCTAAACTACTGGCAAAGCTATGTGGTTGAACCAGTGTGAAAAATGCTTTTCAATATATGCTCATTTTGAGAATAGAATAGAGGCCAAAGAGCAAAAGACTAGGGTCTCAACAAGAATGCCATTTATAGGACAGGTGCCCCAGACAGAAGCATCCTAGATCCAGCCAGGAGCAGTGTTCCCCAAGTGTCAATAGCTGAAATGTCACTGGCCAGGACTGAGAACTAGTCATTGTAGGGAGGTACCAACGACAAACTGGAAAGAAGCTCAGAAGATCAAAAATAATGACAACAGCTGCCATTTGTCAAGTGATAGCCATGCTGGACCTTTTTCATACAATATCTCTCGCACAGCCCATAGTATACTCGCAAACAGGATATAGTTTTCAGATGACGACACAGACTCAGAAGGTTTACATGGCATGCCCAAAGCCACAATGCTAGGAAGTAACAGAACCAGAATTCAAATCCAGATCCTTCTCATCACAAAGTCTATGCCCTTTGCAGCATGCCAGGCTGTAAAATCCAAAGGAGTAAACAAAAGTGTATGAGAATAGTAAAGTCAGGGGCCAGGAGACTCAAGAAGGGGCCAGGAGACTCAAGAGATGTGAGCCAAGGTGCCAGGTCAGTCATCTCTTTTTTTTTTTTAAGTAGAGATGGGGTGTCACCATGTTGGCCAGGCTGGTCTTGAACTCCTGACCTCAGGTAATCCACCCATCTCGGCCTCCCAAAGTGCTGGGATTACAGGCGTGAGCCACTGCGCCCGGCCTACGTCAGTCATCTCTACCTGTTGTGGACTTCTACCAACAGAGGCTATCTCCTGGTGTGTCCCTTCCATGTGCTATCTGGTGAGTGCTGCAAGGTGAGTGCTTCTTCACAGAGTCAGGGGCAGATGAGTTAAAATTAAAGCTGGGCACAGTGGCTGACAGCTGTAATCCCAACACTTTGGGAGGCCGAGGTGGGTGGATCATGAGGTCAAGAGATCAAGACCTTCCTGGCCAACATGGTGAAACCCTGTCTCTATTAAAAATACAAAAAGTAGCTGGGCATGGTGGCATACGCCTATAGTTCCAGTGACTCGGGAGGCTGAGGCAGGAGAGTTACTTGATCCCAGGAGGCGGAGTTTGTAGTGAGCAGCTGCAATACAGACCGGGTGACAGAGCGAGACTCTGTCTTAAAAAAAAAAAAAAAATTAAAATTAACATAATGACTGATTTAAAGGTGGCCGTGTCAGCTTTGCCAAGTATAAGTTTGATGTAAGCAGTAGAGGGAAATGGAAGAGAGAGGGTGACAGAGTCAATGACTGAGTAATCAAACATTAGCCCAACCTCTGTCTGGATGCTCATGAGAGTCTCTGTACTAAGAGAAGCATCACTCAGAAAGACAGGATGAAAACCCATGGATCCAGCACCCACCACTGAGCAGGGAAACCAAGTGAGAAATGCATTTCAGGAAGGATGTCATCAGTGGTGTCAAGTGCAAAAGAAAGAATAAACTAGAGGAAGGCCGAGATAAGGCGGGGATTTGGCCATGAGGAGGATACAGTTGCCTTTTGAGAGGGCAGATCTGGGGACTTAGTGGGGTTTGAATCAAATGACAGTGGCCTGGGGCAAGAGTAGAAAGTGCTGAAATAGAGGCAGCATGCGGCTTGACTTTGTCAAGAAGCGTGGTGGCCAGAATTAGATGGTGAGCAAGTCAGAGGCAGGAGGTCAGTTTAGAGGAACTGCAAGGGGATTCATAGGTTGGGGAGGAAGCGCTAGTCATGGGTTAGAGAGGGATGATTCCAGGATACAGGAGGGAGAAGTTGATTTGTGGAGTAAGGACCCAGATGGGTGGGGAAGGGACAGGATTCTGCCCACTGACAGAACCTTTTCTTAAAAGGGAAAGACGAGAAAAGGAAGACTGATGATAATGCAGACATTAGAAGGGAGTTTTAGGCATTTCTTCTTGGTGGTTAACAGATTTCGTTTTTACTATTCCACATTGCATGAAGGATAGACTTAATTCAGTAAGAAAAAGCATACAATAGCAGGTATACGTTCAAGTTTCTAGATTTGTCTCTTACTAACTCTGTGATCTTGGACAAAATTTCTGAGCTTCACTTTGCTTGCCTTCAAATCAGGATGATTATGCCTGTCCTATTTCCAAAGGTGTGCTGGGATCCACTTGCACCAGCTCCCCTGAGCCAATGGTTAAATATCTGGAAATTCAGAGTTGTTAAATCATTGGTAGTATGAAACTGGCATAAACCAGGGCTTTCCTCTCCCTTTTCAGTGCTTACCACATTACTGCCTGCTTCCCTTACAAGGCACTGCCAGGCTGAAATGAGAGCAGGCTATGAAAATGTTTTGCAAAGAATCAACCCCTGTATAAATGTAAGGGATTTTTTTTTTTTTTTTGAAATGGAAGTCTCGCCCTGTCACCAGGCTGGAGTGCAGTGGCGTGATCTCGGTTCACTGCAACCTTCATCTCCCGGGTTCAAGCAATTCCCTTGCCTCAGCCTCCCAAGTAGCTGGGATTACAGGCACATGCCACCATGCCTAGCTAATTTTTGGTATTTTTGTAGAAACGAGGTTTCACCATGTTGGCCAAGGGATGGTCTTGATCTCCTGACCTCATCATCTGCCTACCTCAGCCTCCCAAAATGCTGGGATTACAGGTGTGAGCCACCACACCCGACCAAGTAAGGGATTTTTATTATTAATATTAACAAATATGATGGCATGACTTCTTATGTATTAATTTGAGTTTTATTTTCTATTCCCCACTGCCCACCTTTCCCAACAGGTAACTTTAGTATTTCCTTGTCTCAGCAGTTTTTGCAGAGCGGAAGGCAAAGGGACTTGAACACGATGGCCCCTCTACTCTTATTGAAGGGCTATACTTACCAAAGAGATTGTGTTAAGAGCAGGAGGGCAAATAGGAATATCAAAAAGGCATCAAGAAGACATTCAGAGGAAGAATTTCCCTATAGACCAGAAAGGGGAGAGATTTGTAGGTTCTACAAGAAGGAAAATGGGCCCACGTCTGGCTCCCAACAAGCTTCTGGAAGGGACATTTCTTAGCAAACGGCTGCAGAGTAGATTTGTAAAACCCATCAAGGGGCTTCTTAGACTCAACTACATATTCAAAAGTACAAGACTACAGTCAACCACACATGGTATCAGGATATAAGCCAGGATAGTCTATTTGCTAGCAGTGAAGCATCAGCGTTTGTTTTCCTTGGAAGTAATCTATGCAGCCATCCATACAGCAAGAGATGGCCTCTTCGGTTTCCTAGGGCTCCCGTACAAGAAAATGAGACCCCGTCAAGCACATGCAGGGTCCTCTCTGGCCCTGGAGCCTCATGCCCCACAGGAGCCAGTATGTCTTGTAACAACTCCACAATAGCTGTCAGCATCACCTGAAGGGACACACTGTGCATCAAGAGTCACTGCTCTGGGGCAAGCCCAAAGCTATGACTTCCTGTCAGGCATTTCATTCTCCCAGGCCATGTGTAATTTACCAGTAAGGAGTCATTTTTCACATAAGTTTCTATACCTATAATACAGTCGACATATTACCTTTGTCAGGTTTCCAGGGGAGACAGGGAGGGAAGTTAATCGAAGATAAAATTCTCATGTAGATGGGAAAAAAGGTTTTGTGACAGACTTTACTCCCTGTGGACTCAGCAGACAGGACTCCCTACTCCCAACCCCCCACCACAGGGACTCCCAGCCTTACCAGAGATGTCCACACCCCACACGTGGCCAAGAAGTGGTGTCCCTGAACACAAAGCATAAAGGATATCCTGCTGGTGATAGAACAGAACTCTTGTCTTCCAGTCCCTCACTATTTCAGCAACTGCTAAATCAACACATACAAAAATCACAGTGAAAAAAAGAAAACCCCTTGGCCAGGCGTGGTGGCTCATACCTGTAATCCCAGCACTTTGGGAGGCTGAGGCAGGAGAATCGCTTGAACCCAGGAGGCAGAGTTTGCAGTGAGCCGAGATCATGCCACTGCACTCCAGTCTGGGCGATGGAATGATACTCTGTCTCAAAAAAAAAAAAAAGAAAGAAAGAAAAAGAAAAAAGCCCCCTTAGCCTCTATATATTTCTCAGGTTCCAACTGCAGCAAAGAACTTCTTTATACCACTCGAAGGTGAACCCGTTATCATTTGTAGAGCAAACAAAGGGGCTGCTTGGTCTCTGGGCCCTTAGAAGTCAGAAATCATACCACCACTGTTTGCGAAATATTATGGGTCCATTCCCAGTGCAAACAACCTCTGCAGAAGGGAATTCCAATCCCAAACTACCTTGTCATTTGAATCATTTATTTTCAAGACATGGCATTATGCTAAGTGTTCTTTTAAAGAGTAATGAGATTCCCATAATTGGAAATAATTGAACTCAAGAACCACTTTTAATCCATATTATGGAAAGGATATTTTTCTTTCTAGAAACATTCAGCAAATGTTGCTATTGTAGAAGAAACAAGTTAGTACAGATTCAGTATAAAGAAAAATTCGAACAATACACTTAAAGGTTTTCCTAGCCCCCTTCTCAAGCAGACTCCCTCATTGGAAGTGATGAGGATGTTGATTTGTGGCACTTCTTTCCCTCCCTCTTGCCCTACATTTACAATTAATGTATTTCCTTTGGTTTCCAGTAAAATCATTATAGTGTAGATTCTGTATTTCCTTAGAAATCATTAGATACCTAAAGAGTCTTTCAGAAAGTTTAACACCAGGAAATGCTGATTTCAAAATTAGCTACCCACAGGTTAGAGGAACCAAGACCTTGCCACTTTTCCCTTAAGTCACAGGAGATGTCTACAGTATACGGAACGTGATCCAGACCCAGTAGGTTCACTCTAAAAACATATTAGAATTCCTGAGCAATTCCACCAACCTGGGTATCCCCCTGTGACTGATCTGAAGAGAGGTGGCATTTTAAAGTGGTACAGTTCAAGCTCCAGAAAATACAGAATAAGACATTCAGCTAAGTAGACTCTGCAGGCTCCGCTCCACGGCACCACCCTCTCTACCCCGAGGTTTCCATTACCCACAGGCTTTGATCTGGTAAACAAATCCGCCTCCAATCATGTGGCAAAGGTTGCCGTTCTCTCACTCTCTTCTCTGCTTGGGAAAACTGAACAATTAACAAACAGAAAGTGTTCTGTGTCAGTTCATTATTTTGTACCTGATTTGGAAAGACTGAAAAATGGCCTTTCAAGCAGTATCTTTTGCCAATTTCCTGTCTTCCCTTCCCTCAGAGCCTAAACCCTGGGACTCCCCCTAGGGATTTTATAGAAACCAGCCCATCTGGAATATTCCGCTGACAGAAAGTCAGCAACTGATGCCCGTCGGAGAAAGCACAACTTCTGTGACCTCTGTAATTCCAGAAAAGCCTTGCCTTCCCTGCAGCATTCGCCATACCCAGGCCTTGCCTCGTTTGGCTTTGTAGCCTCAGCACCTAACAAAGCATCCAGAACACAGTGCCCAATACATGCGTGTCAAATTGAATTAATTGTATTAAAGTCAGTTGATCTCTCTTAATCTCATTTAAAGATGAGAATTGCCACACATCCCACCAAGGAGGAGGGGAAGGTGCAAGGATAAGTGAGCTTTTTCTATTGGACCAGAAGTGGGCAACGTGGAAGAAAGCCCCACCAGAGACATTTAAAATTGGCCCAGTAGCCAGGTGCAGTGGCTTATGCTTATAATCCTAGCATTTTGGGAGGCTGAGGTGGAAGGATCGCCTGAGGCCAGGAGTTCCAGACCAGCCTGGGCAACAAAGGGAGACCCCTGTCTCTACACAATTTTTTTTAAAACATTAGATAGGCATGGGGGCACACTCCTGTGGTCCCAGCTATTTGGGAGTGTGAGGTGGGAGGATCGCTTGAGCCCGGGGCAGGAGGAGGGTCGAGGCTGCAGTGAGCTGTGATTACGCTACTGCACTCTAGGCTGAGCAACAGAGAGATCTTGTCTCAAAAAGAAAATAAAGAAAGAAAAAGAAAATGAGAATAACCAGATCTACTTCACAGTGTGACTATAAAGATGGAATTTGATCTTTCTCAAAAAAAAAAAAAAGAACAAATTGTATGGGTTCCTATGTACTAAAGGACAAATAAAGTGAAATTGCTTGCAGCTAAATGTCAGAGAAGTTTTGGAGCTTATTACATGGGTGCTGTTGAGTGGGTTATTTCATGTGAGTTTCAGTTTCTTCATTTGTAAAATTAGGAAAATAATATCTATTTTGGAGGGTTGTCATGAATACAAAATGAAGAGACATGTTAACGTTCTTGCATAAGCACTGTATGTAATAAGTATTCCATAAATGCTAGCTATTAGTGTTATATTCACCATTAGTGTTATGAATACAGTCTGTACATTGCAGGCACATGACTAAAACTCAATAACTGTTTGGTGAGTGAATAACTGAATGAATGAACATAGCTGTTTCAGTTGGGAGTGTATGTGGCTACACGTAATAGAAGCCCTACGACAGTGACCAAACCAAAAGCTGGTTATATTTCTCATGTAATAAGACACCCAGGTTTGGGCAATCCATGGCTGGCACTCTGCTCAAGGAAGTCATCGGGGGACACAAGCTCCTTCTTACATTTGGTCCTCATCCTCAGATCTGTAAGACGTTCTGCTTCCTGTTCTCCATTCAGGAGCTCTGGTTGTCTCATCTGTAAAATGGGAATAGGCTGAATCCCTTTTCAGTGAAGCATTCTATGTTCTATGATTCTCCAGTAAACTTAGTACCAAGTAAGCACTGCTCATTTGGAACCATGCCTTTTGGAAATAGCTTATTTCATATCCCATAAATAAGCCGCCTGGATCTCAATCACACCCATCATTCAAAAAAATTATAAAAATATTTGGCAACATGAAGAAATACTTATAAAAACATTAAATGAAAAAAGGCAGACTATAACATTTGGTCTAGGTACTGACATGGAAAGTTCTAAGACATTTTAAGTGAATAAAAGGAAGTCACAGACAACACTTACAGGTGATTTCACTTTTTAAAAAACCAAAATTATGGAGAGAGATCCAAGATGGCTGATTATCAGCAGCTTAGGATTGTAGCTCCCAGTGAAAGCGCAGAGAACGAGAGGATGCCACACTTTCAGACACATTTTTGTTGCTCATGGACCAGAAGATTCCCAGCAGAGGAGCTGCACGGGTTGCCAGCGCGACTCTTGTGGCTGGCCGGGCGGTTCTTGGTGCAGAGTAAATGGGACTGAGTCCCCTTTTGGTTGACGGTTGGAGCTCCGGGAAGGCAGAGTTGCCTATTCAGCTGATTGAAAAAGGGACTCAAGAAGGAAGCCAGACTGGAGATTCCCGGGCAGAAAAGCACCAGGGATCTTAACGCCGCTGTTTTGGCTGGCGCAGTGGGTTGCTCAGATTCTAGCGCCGGGAATCAACAAGTTGGACGTCCACTCAGAGACCTAATTTGAAAGTTGGTAATTACAAAGATGACACGTGGATAAATTTACGATGGGAAGAAACCAGCATAAAAAGGATGAGAATACCCAAAATCAGAATGCCTCTCCCTCTACAGAGGATCACAGTTTCTCATCAACAAGGGAACAAGGCTTGATGGAGAACGAGTGCGTTCCATTAACAGATTTAGGCTTCAGAAGCTGGATAATAAGAAACTTCTGTGAGTTAAAAGAACATGTTCTAGCCCAATGTAAAGAAACTAAGAAACTTGAAAAAAGTTTGACGAAATCCTAACGAGAATAGACAATCTAGAGAGGAATATAAGTGAATTAATGGCACTGAAGAATACAATACAAGAACTCCGTGAAGTATGCACAGGTTTTAATAGTCGAATTGAT
>NW_016107385.1:5354260-5368333 GCF_001604975.1 Cebus imitator
AACAGGAGTTGTAACTTTCGTCTCTGACAAAATAGACTTTAATAGTAACAAAGACTAAAAGAAAGAAGGACATTACATAATGGTAAAAGGATCAATGCAACCACAGGAGTCAATGATCATAAATATATATGCACCCAATATAGGAACACCCGGATACGTAAGACAAGTTCTTAATGACTTATAAAGAGACTTGGACTCCCGCACAATAATAGCGGGAGACTTTGACACCACATTGTTAATATTCGACGAATCAACGAGATAGAAAATTAACAGGGACATCTATGACTTGAACTCAGACCTGGAACAAGTAAACTCAGTGAATATTTATAGAATTCTTCACCCCAGGTCCACAGAACATACATTTTTCTCAGTATCATATTATACTTATTTTGAAAGTGACCACATAATTGGAAGTAAATCACTCTTTAGCATTTGCATAGCACTTTATAGACTTAAATGAAATATTGGTTGGCTGTTTATTGTCTTCTTCCTTTATTTCTTCCTGTTCCCACTGTTAAGCACAATTATCGGCATAAAAGAGGTTTTTAATACCCATTTTTAGATTTCATTCCAGCCTGGGCAATAGAGCAAGACTCCTTTCTCTCTCCCCCTTTCTCTTTCTCTCTTTCAAAAAACAAAATTATAACAAAACTAAAACCAATTGGGATGAGGTAACAGAGACTTTCACTTTTATCTCTATAGACTTCTACTGTTTTGAATTTTTAGAGGATATATATTCATATATTATCTAATAAAATTAATCTAAATATGCCTATGTAATAATGTAATTATATAAAACTATGTGCAGCATAAATCTTGGGGAGGATTATTGAACAATGAAACTGTGGGTCAGGCTGGTGAAATTATAGAAAAATTTCTTATTTGTGCTATTATTATATGTGCAAGAAATATAATTTTCCCCCACAAGTTGTTCACAAGGCACTGGAAGATTTCTAAAACAATCCAAGTGGGACAAGTTTTAAAAGGTAACTGTGGGTTTTGCTGATTTTGAGATCAGACCAGTAGAGGCTCAGTTGGGACCAAAGTTTGGCAGAGATTATCTGGGATTATTTCAGCTAAACTTGGTGAAAAGGGCTGTCTCTCCAGTTTTATGTTTTTCTTTCACCTCCAGCACTGAGGGCCAAAAACATGGGCAAGAACTAGAATGATCAGCTCTTCCTCTCTCTCTCTGTGCTCTGTCCACATGGCTCCACAGGATATTCCATGCTCAAATCACACTGCTAAGCTGGTCATTACTGACAGGCAAGGAGCTGGCTCAAGTAGGACAGGGCCTGCTGGGCCAGCTACTTAGCACTGCCCTGCAACTCTGCTTTATGATTTCCAATTAGGAGAACATTATCTGGATCATCAACCATGACTCCTATATAAGCCTAGTCACTCAAAGCAGCTGAAAGTAATTATTTTGGGAAGATTCCAAGTTGAGTGTAGAAAAGTTGGTCAGGAGTTCTCTGTTGGAACATTTGTAACTAGCTATCATTTATTGACTTATTAGGGACCAAGGGCTAAGTAGTCCACTTTATAAGCTCAATCCCAGGTCATCCTTTATAGAGGATGGTAGATATCACACACACAAATACTTCAACCAAAAGTCTAAACGACTGACTTAAGACCACATAGCCCATCAAGTGAAAGAGCTGGCACTCAAACTCAGGTGTCACTCCAAAATCCAAGCTTTTAACATGTGTTCCACATTTTTCACATGCATTTGCACTTACAGAGAGTTTTGGTATCTCAAATTTGAGAAGTATCTTACTGGTGTTGGGGGGAAAAAAACAAAAGTTCTTTGACAACTCTCAAAGTTGCAAACAGATTCCATAGAAAAGTAGCTAGGCTTACTTCCACCCAAGTGCACACAATATGGCCTTTAGGTAGTTGAGTGTGTTTTTCCCCCAAGTAATACATCACCTGAGCCACAGTAGCCTGTAATGAATATCTTTAATATATTACCAAGGGGAAGTGTTCGGATGATTTACTGGGGTACACATCATTGGCATTATGAGGGAGCATTAATCAAAACTATGGGATTGGCTTCTGAAACCATTAGGTAAATCCGAAGCTCTACTAATATATTCACCTTGGACCACAGTCTGGAAGGAATGAAAGGATTTCATTGCCTTTGCTTTAATGCTGCCTTTCCATTAGTAAAACGAGTGTATGTATGTGTGTACACGCAAGTTACTCGAAGTTTTTAAAGTGTGTGTTAGAGAACTTTTTTGTTAAAAAGGTCTCTTAATCAGGTGTCTCTCTGAAGGAAGAAAGGCCAGCCCCTAGTTACACGTTCGGAGGACAAAAGCTGTCCTGGCTTTCTAGTTTAGCTGCCATTCCTAAGAACCAACATGTAAAATCAGAAGTCATTCACTTTTCAAGATTAGCTTGTTAGAGAGAGAGTTGATGAGTGCAAAGTTGCTGAAAACAAATTCTGATAAAGGAAGTTGTAAAATGGAAATCCACAGACAACCACATTAAGAAACAGGATCTTGGACTAGGTGCTCTGCTTCTTTAGGAATATTGTCTCCCTATTGCCTGCTCCCTCCTTAAAAGGAAAACAATAGTCTGCTTACTCTTTTTTGTTTTTTGAGACAGGGTTCTGTCACCCACGCTAGAATGCAGTGGTTCGATTATAGCTCACTGCAGCCTCTACCTCTTGGGCTCAAGTAATTTTCCTACCTCAACCTCCTAAGTAGCTGGGACTATAGGCATGCACCACCATGCCCAGCTAATTTTATTTTTATTTTGTAGAGGCAGGGTCTCACTGTGTTGCCCAGGCAGTTCCCAAACTCCTGGCCTCAAGTGATCCTCCTGCCTCAGCCTCCCAAAGTGCTGGAATTACAGGTGTGGGCCATCACTCCCTGCCTTGTTTACTCTTTTTTGAAGGAAAGGAAGCCTGGCAGAGTTGTCAGTGCCAACAAGAAGGAGAAGAGCCTCCGGAGAAAAGACCAAATGATGGTGCTCATTTCTGCATTTGATCTTTTCAAATGTACCAATCAGTCCTGGTATAATTCAAGTGCCATATTTGAATGTCTCCTCCAAATCTCATGTTGAAAGTCAGTTCTCACATGTGGCAGTATTGAGATCTGTGGGCTTTAAGAAGTCATTGGATTAATCCATGTATAGATTAATGGGTTATTTTAGGAGGGGAACTGGTAGCTTCATAAGCAGAGGAAGAGAGACCTGAGCTAGCACTTTCGCACACTCAGTCCCCTGGCAATGTGATCCCCTGTGCCACCTCAGGCCTCCGTGGAGAGTCCCAACCAACCAGACAGCTCTCACCAGATGTGTCCCCTCCATCTTGGCCTTTCTAACCTCCAGAACTAGAAGAAATTCAGTTTTTGTTTTGTTTTTTGTGTGAGACAGAGCTTTGCTCTTGTTGCCCAGGCTGGAGTGCAGTGGCACCACCTCGGCTCAACGCAACGTCTGCATCCCAAGTTCAAGCGATTCTCCTGCCTTAGCCTCCCGAGTAGCTGGGATTAGCTCCCAGCTAATTTTGTATTTTTAGTAGAAACGGAGTTTCGTCATGTTGGCCAGGCTGGTCTCGAACTTCTGACCTCAGGTGATCTGCCCGGCTTGGCCTCCCAAAGTGCTGGGATTACAGGTGTGAACCACTGCACCCGGCCTCTTTCTTATAAATTACCCACTTTCATGTATTATCAGCAACAGAAAACAGACTAAGACAGTAAGAATGTTTACATTTGTTTCTCATCTGAAGTATGCTTTTACCAGTAAACATTTATCAACCGAAATTAGAGGGCTATTCACTGAAGTCCAATTACCACTTCTGAATTTGCTCAGAGAAGCTAGGGTTTCCCTGGGCTTGAGCAGACTCAGTACCTCCAAGGCTCCAAAGGGCCAGTATTTCCTGACCTCGTTCATCCTGCAGCATGCTTGTATATGCCTAAGCAAGCCTCACTCCCTGTCCTGAGATGGAAGCTGGCAGTGTGGGGAGTCTGGGTGGCCACATGGGAGAAATTATTGATGACAGAGAGAAACAGACAGACAGCAGGCAATATTCTTTTCAGGGAAATATTTTTGATAATGAACAGAAAAGAAAGAAAAATCAAATGATCATAGACTTGGGCAGCATTTAAAATCTGATAGACAGTGGGTCCTTGCTCTCATGAAGCTAAGTAGATGAGCAGGCACTAATTAAATAAAAACACAAATAAAAATGTTAATTATCAGACACCCTGCAGCTTTTGTGCTAATCACTATTTCCTTAACAGGACTCCCTAAACTGCAGAGAAATGATGCTTTTCAAGAGCTTTGCAGAGGTTAGTCTCCTTCCCCCTCCTGCATGAACAACTTTATCTTTACTTACAATTTATTTTACCAGTTTACATTCTTCAAGAACAGATGGTCCACCTGACCTGAGATAGTGCCACTCGCCAGCAGAGTGTCACTGTTCTGAACTGATTACATTGTCATGTTCTAAGGAAACCTACTTCAGAAACAGGTTGCTAAAGGGATGTTTTAGAACTTAACACATCATTTAAAAAAAACTACGAGCGATCTCAAAGTGTTGGGAAATGCTTGAAATGAGACTTTATTAAAGTAGCATTGTGCCTGCCATCAACAGTTCTTCATGTAATGTCTCGACGGCATAAAAATAGCCATACTAATTTTTACTTCTAGATTCCTACCCACTGGTAGGATAATTGCTAAGAAACATTACTCCATCCTGGGCAAAGCAACACAACATTGTCTGTGAATCTTGAATAGGCTGCATCATTTCCCTTCATTTTCATGTATGCTACATTCTCTAATTACATTCTCAGCTGCTCCAGAAATCATATTGATCATTTATTTACCCAAATGCACTTCAGGGGCAGAAAACATGTATGTCAGGTGTGGGAAGAGGGGCATCAAACATCTTTTACAAAGTAATTTCTCAAATTTCCCTGATCCACTGACTGAGCAGAACTGACTCAAGGACTGCTACAATCAGAAAACAACTTTATTCCTGTTCAGCCCATGACTGAGCAGAACTGACTCTAGGACTGCTACAGTCAGAAAACAACTTTATTCCTGTTCAGCCCATTGTCCATCCAAGCCCACTCTCTGAGGCTAATTGTTTCTTGACCCCTGGATGAAATCTAAAGCCAATAGCTTATCCACTCCTCTTAGGTAGTAAGTAATATCATAATGGCATTACTAATTATTAATTCTTAGATGATAGGCAAAATCATAAGCACCGTAGGCAAGCTCCCCCAGGAATCCACTCATTCCTAGTCAACAAAAAGTCCTCTGATCACTTACAGTGACACAAAAAACAAATCACAAAAACAGAAATGTCCACTTTTACCTGATGGTGAGAATCTGAGCTGCATTTGAAAGAGAACTTTCTCCTCGGTAGAGATCAGGGCTCTGCAACAGGAAGACCTGCAGCGGAGAAGATCCTTCTCCATTCTTCTGTCTGCTTCTCCTACTTTTTTTTTTGAGATGGAGCTTCACTCCTGTTGCCCAGGCTGGAGCGCAATGGCGTGATCTCGGCTCACCACCAACTCCACCTTCCAGGTTCAAGTGATTCTCCTGCCTCAGCCTCCCGAGTACCCGGGATTACAGGCATGCGCCACCATGCCCAACTAATTTTGTATCTTTAGTAGAGACAGGGTTTCTCCATGTTAGTCAGGCTGGTCTCAAACTCCTGACCTGAGATAATCCACCTGCCTCAGCCTCCCAAAGTGCTGGGGTTACAGGCATGAGCCACCCTGACCGGCCTGCTTCTCTTACTTATGCTCTCCCTGACTCACTAGTCTGCCTCTGGCTCCCGAAAGGTTGTAAGGTAAGAGACGTGAAAGAAAAAGGCCAGGGAAGAGCTTCCTTGACTATTACCAGTTTCATCTGGGGTTGATTTCCTCTGGCTGGATAGGTCCTTTAAGCTGATCCTCCCTAAACTAGGAGAATGGTTAAAGGTGACCACTTTTCTTAAGGTGCATCTTGGGGTTCTTCAGAGATCATGGTGGGAACATCAGACAATAATTCTCTTTTGTTCCAATAAAGATATTTTATTGCATCATTAAAATATCACAGATAGGTTTTAGGAATCATCTTGTAGCAGAAGCGGCTGCAGGAAAGGATCTCTCTGACACCTGGGTCTCCCTCCTCAATCTGACATCTAGTTCTGTAGCTGGACAGCTGTTGGGTCTTATTCATCAGGCAGGCTGCTGAACTGTTTGTTTTTCAGAAACATAGATAAATCCAAAGATGTTCTGCAATCCTTGTTTTTAAGTGTTGTGGCTTGCCAAATCAAAGCAGCTAAATTTGAAACAAGCTCAGTGTTATCTCCTTCAAGGATGAACTCACCTTTCTGGTGGCTGAACAAGCAGCACCTGGCCTCATCCAAACCCACTGGATGTATTTTTCACCCAAGAAATTTTGGATGTCAATAAGAGACCCATTCTCCTGATAGCAACGTTGTTGGGGAAGTAAGCATACACAGAGCTCACCTTGTAACGGAAACCCAGTGTGACACGCTCGGTCATGTTCTGTGCTTGACTACAAAGAGTGTGAATGACAGCCAGTTCCTATTTTTCTACCATTTGTCAACCCACAGGCTCTTCTTTTTCTTTCCAAGGAGACTTGAATTCTACAGTCAAATTGTGATTGAAGTCCTTCTGCAGGGTTCTTCTGGAGCTCTTCACAATAACTGTCCCTTTCAGAGTGATGTCAACATTAATTACTGAGAATGGCCTTCATTCTTGCAGTAGACAAGAAAAAAAAATTCATACCATAATTCTCTTAACATGAGTAATTCATTTCCCTCTGGCTGTTTTATTTCTTCCTTCAGCCCCAGGGAATTTAGTGGTCCAACTTCTGGTTGGGCTTACATCACCCCTCTAGGCAATCCTCTTGGGCTAATTTTATTTATTTATTTAGACCAGATCTTGATCTGTTGCCCAAGCTGAAATGCAGTGGCATGGTCACAGCTCACTGCAGCCTCGACCTCCCAGGCTCAGGCGATCCTCCTGCCTCAGCATCCACAGTAGCAAGGACCACAGGCACACATGACCAAACCCAGTTAATTTTTAAATCATTTTGTAGAGATGGGGTGGGGCGGGGTGGGGAATCTCCCTATGTTGCCTAAGACAGTCTCGAACTCCTGGCCTCAAATGATCCTCCCACCTTGGTCTCCCAAAGTGTTGGGGTTATAGGTGTGAGCTACCATGCCAGGCCATTGGGCAGATTTTAATGTCTCTAGCAGGGTTCCCTCCCACATTGCCCACTTCTGGTCCAAGAAAAAACTCTTACCTGTCCTTGCACCTTCCCCTCCCCCTCGGTAAGATACGTGGCAAATTCCTAAACTGCACAGTTGCTGTCACTCTTGTTGGGTACCAGCCCCAACCCGTACATGGGCGCCCTTAGTCCTGGCGGTGACGAGAGATTGAGAAAAGGAAATAAAGACAGAGACACAAGAGTAGAATTTACAGCCTGGGTCCCAGCAAGGATGGAAACTTCGTTGGCCCGAGCTCTGGGCTCCAAACGCTTTTATTACGTGCATAGTCTCATTGATCTTATGGGCATGGCAGGGGAGGGCAAACGGTTTGGTAAGATAGCTTGGGGGAGAGCACTTGAGATCCTTCTAAGACAAGCTAAACGAGTGTTCTGAGTTTATGGCCAATTGTTATCAGGGTGTGGCTGCATCACAAGCATAGCGGATGAGGAGCCACCCGCTCTGACCACACCCAGTGCATCAAGGGGCTTTTGTCTCCAGAGCACTGGGGACATAGAGCAATTAAAATCACTCCATATCTTCTTTTGTAAAGTATCTGTTCATGTCCTTTGCCCACTTTTGAATGGGCTTGTTTTTTTCTTGTAAATCTGTTTTAGTTCTTTGTAAATTCTGGATATCAGCCCTTTGTCAGATGGGTAGATTGCAAAAATTTTTTTCCCATTCTGTTGGTTGCCGATTCACTCTAATGACTGTTTCTTTTGCTGTGCAGAAGCTGTGGAGTTTGATTACATGAGGCCAACAAACATATGAAAAAATACTCATCATCACTGGTCATTAGAGAAATGCAAATCAAAACTACATTGAGATACCATCTCACACCAGTTATAATGGTGATCATTAAAAAATCTGGAGACAACAGATGCTGGAGAGGATGTGGAGAAATAGGAACACTTTTACACTGTTGGTGGGAGTGTAAATTAGTTCAACCATTGTGGAAGACAGTGTGGCAATTCCGCAAGGAACTAGAAATAGAAATTCCATTTGACCCAGCAAACCCATTACTGGGTATATACCCAAAGAACTATAAATTGTTATATTATAAAGGCACATGTACACGTATGTTTATTTTGGCACTGTTTACAATAGCAAAGACCTGGAACCAACCCAACGTCCATCATCGACAGACTGGATAAAGAAAATGTGGTGCATATACATCATGAAATACTATGTAGCCATAAAAAATGATGAGTTCATGTCCTTCATAGGGACATGGATGAATCTGGAAAGCATCATTCTCAGCAAACTGACACAAGAACAGAAAATCAAACACTGTATGTTCTCACTCATAGGGTGGGTGTTGAACAATGAGAATACATGGACACAGGGAGGGGAACATCACACACTGGGGTCTGTAGGGGGAACATCACACACTGGGGTCTGTTGCCGCTTGATTTCTAATTAACTGCACCAATAATATAGTTTAGTTCGATGTATAAACTTCAGTGTACTGTGAGGCAAGCAAGTTTATAATTATTTAGCTAGAATTAACATAGGTCTCCCCCAGCCATCTTGACCCACAACTCTCTCTACCCTGCTGACTCAGGGGAATAGCCACACGGTCTCATCTTTAGATTCCTGAGACAACAGTCCAGTGGGTTCTCAAACTCCTGGCACACAAGCTCTCCAAGTGGTCTCCTTGCAGTTCCTTCCACTGGGCTCCATCAAACTGGCCACCACCACAAGCCAACCCTCCTCCAAGAAATTCTCTCTACCATCTAGTGGCAGCCTTTTCTGTGTTTGAGGTGGATATTGGGCTTCTGGTCGTCATCGTCCCTTTTGTAGGCCCCTGTTAGTTTTCTAGTAACTCACTTTGGAAGGGAGGCATACTATTGCCTGGGACTTGGACTAGGAAAGAGTTCACCTTATTTACTGGCAACAGAAAGATTCATTTATTCCACAGCAAGCCCTCCTAGCCGTTATCAGTGCAGCTGCCGTACCCAACTTGAGTCCCAGAATGCCTTGCTGCACTGCCTGTACCCTGTGGGCTGAATGTTGGAAATTCACTTGGACCAAAGGAAACAAGAAAAAAATCACAGCAAAATTCATTTTCTTTGGGAACAAAGTTCATTTTCTTGGCCTTTCTCAAACAGACTCTAAGAGATACCTGAGTTGCCTTAAGAGGCTCACAAACCCAACATTCACACAAGCCAACCCCCATCTCATCCCTGAAATAGACACATAAAAGGGCTCCCCCCAGCTGCTCCTCTCTTAGGCCTCCTCCACTTGGTTTAATGACTTTTATTTTGAACT
Source organism: Cebus imitator (assembly GCF_001604975.1). Taxonomy (NCBI): domain Eukaryota; kingdom Metazoa; phylum Chordata; class Mammalia; order Primates; family Cebidae; genus Cebus; species Cebus imitator. The sequence continues at coordinate 5,363,760 of NW_016107385.1, forward strand.
ACTCTGTACCAATTAAAAGTCACAGCCAATAACCCAGGCCAATCTTCAGCCCTGAGTGCCAGCCATTATGGTTTAACTTTTAGGGAAAGAAGACCTCTGAGGCTAGGTGAGCTTTAATTGCACCTCATTTTGTTAGTTCAGAGTTTCATGTTATGCCAAGAAAGCATTAGCCTCATACCTTGTTTATACTAGAGAGGAATGAATGGGGCAAAATTGCTCCTTTTCCTCATTTCCAAATCAATCTTTTCTTAATAGGTGAAAGTTAACTTCTTATAAAACCTTAACAATAAAACATCATGCTTAAAAAAAGAGAGTCTCAGGTTCTTGGTGCTGAGCATTGCCAGCACTTCACGGTTAGATTTTTCCTCTTAGCTAGCTGTTCTTTTCCTTCCAGCAGGAATGCTTTCTGGTTTTTATAGCTAAATGGGATGAGAGAAGCAAAACAGCAAGAAGTATTCATGTAGTCATGTTACATTAAATTTCTCTAACATACAGTTCCATTAGAGTTTCTTTTGTACTTACAGAATACTATTGTGTATACATTAGGATTTCAGTCCTCTAAAGCAGGCCTGCTTACAAGAAATAGGAGATTGAAGAACTGATGTCTCTACAGAAAGAGAAATAACACGTCAATTGTGTTTATTTGTTGGGTTACATGATTTATGCTTTCTTGTGTGAAGACGGAACAGAGAAAAGGGCACACGTGACTTTGTTTAGATAATTCCCAAGGAAAATTGGAGTCCCTCCTTCACAAAAAGGGTTGCCTTTCATTTGAAATATAAATGGTACTGACGGCTTATGGGGAAGAAAAAGATTTCTTGTCTAAGAAATGAATTCAAGATGCACCTAATTTAGTCTCCAGAGAAGAAGAATATTTAGCATTCTAAGGGAGAAAGAAAATAAGTGGAATGAAGGAAGACTCCCATAAAACAGGAAATTTAAGGGCCCTTTCATGAAACTTTATGTTCATATAGATGTGAAAAGGAACAATGCAATTATTTGAGTTTAAAGTATCCATTTAAAATTCCTTGGTTACCCAGGACACATTTCAGCCTCACTCCACTGCTCTATATCTTAATTAATTCTCATCCTAGGAGGATGATTAAATAAAACAGTAACACTCAGGAAAAGCCTTAAGAAACTCTAATATAAAAAAAGGAAATATGTTAATAAAATTTCCAAAAAGATGTTCTCTGGTTTTCCTATTGGAAAAATAGATGGCAAAGAAGGGCCAATTCTAACTCTACTCATATAATTTGTGATTTCACAAAGCTATAAATTAGTGCGTGCAATTAGCATTAATGAGTATCAAAAAAAACTCTTTTGTGTATTAAAAGACTATGGTCTTGCACTAGATGTTCAGTTTTTCTTTAAAATCATCATCACTGCTTCAGAGGAAGTTATATTTTAAAAGGGAAAATCCAGATGTAAATGTGTAGCAAGAAAAAGGAAAACCAACTAAAATCAAAACTATATTTATTAATTGTATTTCAGAAGAGAAAAATCTCAACACACAAACACACACACACTTTCTCTGTGGATTAATGTGACTACAATAATCATGCAGTGAAAGTGAAGATATAATGATGTACTCTCTAAAAATCTATCAGGGGATAACTTGTCATCTTTAGCACTTGGAAAACAGGAACCGCATTCCATCACCCCTATGTAAGCCGTTCTGTGGACAGTTTCCCTGCCGTAACCCACAGGTCTTTAATTCAGCCACAGAATGAGGCTGTCAATTCCTTGGAAACTATATGCCTCTTTTCTTATTGGTAAGTTTAAAGTCCCTGAAACTTGACTATGCTCATCTTACAAGCAAGAGCTTTGTTTACAACATATAATGACAAAAGAATCTTAGTTTAATGCCAAGAACCAGATTATTGCCTCAAAAAATTACCTCCCAAAGGAGAAAGATTCTTATTAGAAGGGGAGGATTTCAAAGTCACTTTAGAACTGTACCTCTGGGTGTTATTTTTCAGGTATCATAAAGCATTTGAATTCAGCTGGTTTTTGATCCAAGTAAAACACTTCTAAAGATAAGTGAGGTTTGTTTCCTGAGTTAAGGATATCTTTAACTGACAGATGCAAGACAATAAAAGGCCTTTTTCAGGCACATATAAACTGGAACAACGACAAACAAATTTCAAGACTTCTGAGAGACTGAGAAACCTAACAGGATACCTCACATTTAACACATTCTCAGTGGGCTTCGGACTTCCTGGCTATTCCTGAACTATTTCCTGTGAAGTAAGACATCATATATCAGTGTCAAAATGCACTTCAGCTGATACTTTCAACAGCTGTCAGACAAGTCCTCAACAATCCAGCATACAACGAGAACCAGCCTGTGAAAGAGGAGGCAATTTTACCATGTAAATGATCTCACCATTGCCAGTGGTACATATGCATTCATTCATTTGTTCATTCAAGAAACATGTGAGGCTTCCTGTCCTCTAGTAATGGCTCCCAAACCCAGCTAACCATCAGAATCGCCTGGGTCCTCCCACAGCTGTTGATTTGGTGGGTATGGAGTGGAGTGGGGCCTGTGCATCTTTTTTTGTTATTGTTTTTTGAGATGGAGTCTTGATCTGTCGCCCAGTCTGGAGAGCAGTGCCGCAATCTCAGCTCACTGCAACCTCTGCTTCCTGGTTCAAGCAATTCTCCTGCCTCAGCCTCCTGAGTAGCTAGGAATACTGGCGCATGCCACCACGCCCAGCTAATTTTTGTATTTTTATTAGAGACGGGGTTTCACCATGTTGGCCAGGCTGGTCCCAAATTCCTGACCTCGTGATCCACTTGCCTCAGTCTTCCAAAGTGCTGAGGTTATAGGCATGAGCCACCGTTCCCAGATGGGGGCTGTGCATCTTAGTTTTTTAAATGGTCCACAGACAGATTTGGAACCACGTTTTTTGTATTTCATGATTTCATTGAGCGGTTTACAGCAGTGAGAGATCATCTTTGTTCTCTAAATTCTTGAGCTACTCTTCATCCTGACATCCTATTCTGTTCCTCTCTTCTTACTGAATTCTCAGGCCTTCTTGTGCTGGGCCCAGTGGAAAGAGTGGTGATGGACGGAGGAAAGAGAAGGAAGGAGAAAACGGTTTAAAAAAGGAAAGTGTGATTCTCTTTCCCTTACCATTTTACTGCTGCTTCTCTTCCAGCTTCCAGGAATGGTGAAATACCTTTTACTGGACTATACCTCCTGCCAGCAACAATTATAAGCTCTGGACAAAATATAAGAACCAGTTGTTTGAATGCACTGGATAATGACCAAAAGCAGGCAGAAACTGAGAGTATTTATACTTTGAAAGGAGGAACACACTTGGTGAGATCCACATTTGTCCAGGGCACTTCCCACCAGCCATGTGCATGGAGGACACACTCAAGCAGTAGTGATGGTGTTGCCGGGCTTGGAGGTCAGAACAGGCATCTGGAGTCTCAGAAAGGCTGAAAATGGAGAAGGAAAATCACACAAAGAAGGGAGCTACAGATGGGGTACCCCAATGTCTACATACAGACTCTCTCAAATTCTTAGCTAATATGTGAACTGCACATATGCTGGGTGAAAATCCAAGGACCCCAGTGGAAAGCAACACCTGCAAGCCTGAAAGGGATGTCAACAGTTGCCTGATACTGTAAGGACAGGGCTTAGGATACATGTCCCTCTGATATAGAGGGGCTTGGTAAACAATTTGAGTATTCCACTGAAACCTTAGGACTATAACTTAAGAATAAGGACCACATCCAAAGGCTAAGGACTGTGCTTATTTATGCTGACCTACTAAGATTCAGATTGATCCTTATAAACTCCCGTCTAAACTACCCAAGGCTTACTGAAACCTGAAGACATATCAGGGCCAATCTCCTTCTACTGTTGTTAAGAACAAGGACTACCTCTGCTTGTACCAGTCCTTGCAATGCTCAGATTTCTGATTAATAAGCCTAATGGGAAAAACTACAGATTTGTTAAAAAATTCAGAGCAATCAATAGAATTATGATTCTTAGATTCCCAGTGTTTCCTATCCAAATGCTATCTTGTCTTTCACTCCTTCCATGGCTCAGTGTTTTATGGCAGTGGGTAAACATGCAGCTCTATTTTAGTAACCAGTAGTTAAAGTGGATCAGTGCCTACTTGCTTCAGATGCAAAAATCCTCAGACTTGAGGACCTATGAAATTACCTTCATATTTTTCTCAATGTCTAAGTCAATGATGTTAAGGATCTAACTATTCCATGAAGATCCACCCTTATACAATATTTTATTGCTGTGTTCTGCTATAAGACTTCAATGATCGAGGCTGGGCGCGGTGCCTCAAGCCTGTAATCCCAGCACTTTGGGAGGCCGAGGCGGGTGGATCACGAGGTCGAGAGATCGAGACCATCCTGGTCAACATAGTGAAACCCCATCTCTACTAAAAATACAAAAAAAAAATCAGCTGGGCATGGTGGCGCATGCCTGTAATCCCAGCTACTAAGGAGGCTGAGGCAGGAGAATTGCCTGAACCCAGGAGGCGGAGGTTGCGGTGAGCCGAGATCGCGCCATTGCACTCCAGCCTGGGTAACAAGAGTGA
>NW_016107385.1:5368858-5391889 GCF_001604975.1 Cebus imitator
AAAAAAAAAAAAAAAAAAAAAAAAAAAAGAAAAAAAAAGATTTTTCAGAATTGCCCTTACAAGAGCTTCCTAATACATAATTACAGACCCTCTCGCATGGTATGAAAAGGCAGAAAAAGTCTTCCCCTCTCTAAAGGCCTCCCCCAGCAACTCTATACTTTGTATATCCCTAACTGCCAAGTGGAGGAAAGATGAAGTTGCCTAATAGGAGCATTAATTGGGCCGAGAGAAGCTTCACACCAGAAGTATACTGCCTCTCCGAACAAATCTCTTGGTCTCGTGGCTACAGGGTCCTCTCCCTGCCTCCGTGGGCAGGCGGGGCAGCAGCTCAGTGGTCAGAGCTCTTGCACCAGGCTGACTAGTGCTCATTTCTGCACCAACTCTTTGCATTCCACATGCTGTGCCGTCCCCGCTACTTCTAGGCAGCACTCAGCATTTCTCAGTCAGCTGCCTCACTGATGATGAAATCCTTCTACTGTCCACTTCACAATTTCACATCATTCAGATTTTAAGGCCATCACTGACTCCCTCTTCTGTATAAGGAGGAATCCACGACTGTTTGTGGTACCTTGGGGGTTAAAAATACCCAGCTCCTACTAAACACATGCTCACCCTATCACCCAGAAATGCACCCAAGACAAATCAGTCCATATGTCTACTAAAATAAATGTACAACAATATTCATAGCAGCTTTATTCATAACAAAAAGTGGTAAGACCCCAAATGTCCATCAACAGTAGAATGAATTAATGAATTATGATATATATTTACACAATGGAATGCCACATAGCCATAAAAACAACAAACTACAAATATATATATATAAATCTCACAGATATTATACTTACAAAAGAAAGGAGAGTACATACTATATCATTCCACCGATGTGAAATTCAAAAATAAAACTAAGAAGTCAGAATGGTGGTTACTTCTCGGTGAAAAGGGGTTTGTGTTGACTAGGAAAGGGGCACAAGGGAAACTTCTGGGTTGCTACGAAGTATTCTAGTTCTACCTGGGAGATATTACACAGGTATGTATAGACATAAGTAGAAATTCATTGAGCTCTCCACTTGATTATACTTTACTACATAAATTATATTTTCAGTAGAAAGTAAAAACTAAACACACAAGAATGCCCAGATCAAATCTTAGTCAATTCTGACTTAATATTATCTGTAGATGACTTATCTTAAAACAACAAAGGCATTTTCTGTACAGAATACACTGTAGACAGCTAACATGCAGCTATCAAAGTGCTCCATGGGCCAATGTTCAGTCTGCCCAAGTAGATAAATGAATTCCTCTGACCTGATCTTGCACTTTGACAAAGAAGTAATTGTAAACACTAAACAGATAGTAGATATGCATTTGGAATTGTTCATAACTTTGGGATGCTATAGAAACAAAGCAGATATTTTTACTTTTTAAGTTACTCTGATCAAAAATGGTAAAGACATTGAAAATTCATTATAAGCTATTCAATATGAAAAATATGTATCAGTAAGTTAGACACTCACAAACTACTACACTGAAAACCAATGACAATGCCTTTGCTAACTCAAATGCTAAACATGTAGCTTTTATTACCCCAACTACAAAGAATTCCATCAAATTGACATCCATCCCCACTTAGAAGGAAAATTGGCTCAATTTAGACAAGTTATAATTGGCTCATAACAATCCAGCTTTCTGAGAAACAATATGGGCAATTACAGGGATGTTTTCTTCATAAAGCTGGATGCTGGCAGTCTCTGACAGCGGCCCAGGAGTGCCGTGATCCAGCAAGTGGATAACATGGCCCATGATTTTTTTGTATCATGAAAGGATCAAATTAAGCTCCATGGTAAATAAATAATGAAAAAAATCAAAATTTGATCAGGAAGTGGTAGAATAATGTCTTACCTATAACTAACATAACCCAATTATAACTGAAAAGGTAAAACAAATTACAGAAATTCCTCAAGATCCTTTCAGCATTTACAAATGGGTTTTATACAACTATCCAGGTCATTAAGTTATAAATATATATTAGCAATAGTCTGTTATCAGGATGAACAGAACCTGTTCCTTGATGAAAAGCTACGGATGGGCCAGGTGCAGTGGCTCACGCCTGTAATCCCAACACTTTGGGAAGCTGAAGCAGGTAGATCACTTGAGGTCAGGAGTTTAAGACCAGCCTGGCCAATATGGTGAAACCCCGTCTCTACTAAAAATACAAAAATTACCCAGATGTGGTGGTGGGCACCTGTAATCCCAGTTACTTGAGAAGCTGAGGCAGGAGAATTGCTTGAGACTGGGAGGCAGGGGTTGAAGTGAGCTGAGATTGTACCACTGCACTCCAGCCTGGGCAACAGAACAAGATTCTGTCTCAAAAAAAGGAAAAAAGAAAAAAAAAAAAACAGATGTTTCAGAAGAGAAACATTGCTAGATTTTGTGTTCCCAATACAGGGAATTCCTACTTCTGTTCAGTTACTGTGGAACTCATTTCACCATAACAGTCCTACGGGACTCTGAAAGATTTCTCTCCTAACACGAAAAATGTACTCTCCATTCAGGAAAGGTAAAAAAGAACAAATGAAGGCACTAATATAAAATCTGTCCCAATGGGGGCTGACAAGCTACAGCCCATGGGCCAAATCTGCCCTGAAGCCTTTTCATATGGTCCATGAGCTAAAAAATATTTCTTACATATTTTAAAGGTTTGTAGAAAAAACAAAGAGGAATATGGACTATGTGACAGAGCCCACATGTGGCCTTCAAAGCCAAGAATATTTACTATCTGGCTTTTTACTGAGAAAATGTGCTGACTCCAGGTCTAAAGTATCAAAAATCCCTAATCTGCCGTGGCCTAATGTTTGCCACTAGTGTTAATGGCCACAAGACTACCTCCTCGGTGCTCACACAGATTTTCTCTCTAGGACATCATGTATAGCATGCCCTATGTGCTTAGGAATATAACTTTACCAAGAACTATTTTTTATCACATGCAAATTTAGCTAAATACTGTCAGAGGCTCATTCGTGTATGGTTTTGTGCCCAGATTGTACAAGCCACCTTTCCAAAGGAGATATCACTGAAACCTTTATATGAATTCTAGCTCAGTGACCAGTTCCACTAGAAGAGAAATCAATGTTTGTCAAGCTGCAAAACTGGCTACAAATTCTTCTCATACTATATGCATGCTCCCTGCATGCGACTTTACAGATATGCCCACCAAGAAATGGAGTCTAATTATCTACTCTTTGAATCTGGGCTTGGACATATGACTTAGTTTGGGCAACAAGGCATTAGCAATATGACACGAGCAGAGGCTTGAACATTGCTTGCATACTGAAGCTTGCTGTCTGTTACTGCTCGTAGGAACTCTCAGATCAACATCACATGAATGCGCTTGGGCTAGCCTCCTGGATAATGAGAGATACATGACCCCGTTACCTCCATTTTCCTGCCAATAGCCAGCAACCACCAGGTAAGTGAGTGAGGCCATCAAATATCAATTGAGTGTAAATGCATGTGTGAGGGTCAGACAACATCATGTGGAGCAAAGCAAAGCTGTCCTAGTTGAGCCCAGCCCAAATTGCTCATCCCCAGAATCATGAGTAAATAAATTATTAAGCTGCTAATTGACACAGACACAAAAATGCATTGGAACGTTATTGGAAGGAGCCACTTCAGGTCCTCTTGACAAGAGCTACAGTTGGCCCATAGTTACATGTGTCAAAATGAAAATGAACTTTCAATTAAGACCAATGGACTTCTACTCCCATGAGTGACAAGTTGAGGATAACCAAAAAGCCTCCAGAAACTGATATTTTCTTTTTTTTTTTCTTTTTTTGTCTTTTCTTTTTTTGGAAACTGATCTTTTCAAGGCACAAACAGCTTACCTGAAATCTTCAGATCAAGCAGACAACGTTGTAAGTGCAAATTCCACCCAAGACGATGAAACTAAAACAGATCTTTTTGTTATGCCCAATCAAATGAACTTACTCCCTTGTAAAATTGCTGTAACTAAAAGCTATTGCTTTCCTTTTCTATGACTCTACTTTTCTTCATTTTTCCCCTTCCTTTTTTGAAGCAAAATACATTTCCTCTACCTTGTTGGGTTTTTCCTTTTTTTTTTTTTGAGATGGAATCTTGCTCTGCAGCCCAAGCTGGAGCCCAGTGACCCAATCTTGGCTCACTGCAAGCTCCACCTCCCGGGTCCTGGTTCAAGCAAATCTCCTGCCTCAGCTTCCCAAGTAGCTGGGATTACGGGCACGAGCCACCATGCCCAGCCAATTTTTGTATTTGTAGATGTGGGGTTTCATCATGTTGGCCAGGCTGGTCTTGAACTCCTGATCTCATGATCCGCCCACCTCAACCTCCCAAAGTGCTGGGATTACAGGTGTGAGCCACGGTGCCCAGGCTTACCTTGTTTTCAAGAAGGAGAGACCATAGCTTCATCTGCTAACCTGCCTCCTGCTGGATCTGTTATCCATTTCCAACTCCAGGCATCACTCAAATCATGGGAATATCTCTGCTTAATGCTAGCAAACAACCCCATCAAGTTAAAGAGCTGAACATCTTCTATATATTTTAGAGCATACAACAAATATCTCTAGACTCAGCTACTCAGGCTGTTGTTATAATTATATAGAACTACACACCACCAATATTTTATCCGGAGAGAAAAGTCAACCCAATCACATTTGAAAAGTATCCCGAGTGTCCATGGTACTTTTATAACCCATCCGACTATTGGGGAATATGACTAAAGGAAATAAAAATACTTACCAAGCTTGACAAGCAATCCCATACAACTATCCTGATGATAGAAATACCCCTTATGTTACAATTTACATATTTACTCATAATGTAACACCCTGTAAAAAATAAATATGCTCATGTTTAGGAAAAGCAGGATACAAGATGCCAACTGAAATAGTTATGTTTGTCATCATAATTCTGGGAAAAAGACATCACTTGTAACTCTTTACATACATATTAATTATGGGGCCAGTGGGCCTGTTTTTTTATCTGTGACCTCTATGTATACTGAGAACTATTCCTGGTGAGCATGTATTCCTGATACATAGACTCCTTATCAGCTCCTTTGAAGATTTTAAGCCTTGTTCAGTCTCACCATTTGGGTCTCTTCAGAAGTCTCGTAGGAGTGACCTCCCAGGAGAAGGTAGGAGTCTATTGAACTGCTTGAGGGTTTTTAACTTTGTTAGGGTCCCTGAATTCCAGAGATGTATCAATAACTTATTCCTCACTATGGCTGAAATTATAAATTATAAATGTGAATATTCATACTATAAAGACCCAGAAAAAGAGCTCTGATTTGCTTGCTGTCTTGGTAATTAGTGGACCATCAAATAGCTTTACAACTATTTACAGGCCTCCATAAGTGGGCATCTGTACTCTAGCTAATATTTCCTATTATTTCTAGGTAAACACTTCAGGATACGAAGAAAAAATATATTAAAAAAAAATACAGACACAGGCTGATGACTCTCAAAGATTTGACAGTCTGACACTTGAAATCTACCCTCCATCCTACCTAGGTCAAATTAAAAAACTGCCTTCATGAAATTCCCTAAACTATAATGATCAGATTTCTCAGTAGAAAAATTGTTTTTCTCTATTGCATTTCTAATAGAATCTTCAAAACTACTGTGCAATTGATTTTGATGATCAAATGATGATTCCATATTAGGGAGAGACAGAATTTCTTGTGGTTAATCTCTGTCTTCCAGGAGAGACATTATGACCAAAAGCAGAAATGACAAATCCTGATGTCACTGCCCAGCCTCTCCCTGAGGATCCACGCCACACTGTACACCCCATGTCCTTCATACTTCATGTTTGTTAAACAGATGTACATATGGATATATGACAGAAAAGAATGCTTCAGCAAGTTTCTTCTTAGTAACATCACAGAAATATTAAGGATTGTACTCTCCAATATTGTTCAAGTTACTTATATATAAGGAAATACCACAGCATCAAGACATCTTTTAAAAGATAAATATATTTCAGTTATATAATAATTATTATTTTTGAGATGGAGTCTTGCTCTGTCACCCAGGCTGGAGTGCAGTAGCGTGATTTTGGCTCACTGCAAACTCTGCCTCCCAGGCTCAAGCAACTCTCCTGTCTCAGCCTCCCAAGTAGCTGGGATTACAGGCACACACCACCATGCCTGGCTAATTTTTGTATTTTTAGTAGAGATGAGGTTTCACCATGTTGGCCAGGCTGGTCTCAAATTCCTGGCCTTAGGTGACCCACCCACCTCAGCCTCGCAAAGTGCTGGGATTACAGATTACATGCATGAACCACTGCGCCCAGCCAGTTATAAATTATTTTTTGATTGGGGGGGATGATACACTATGAACTTAAAAATGCTATTTTTGTTTTATGTATTTTTCTAATGTTTTGAGTTAATAGAAAAACAATAAAAGATCTAAAAATATATGTTCGGCATTTTTAAAAGTTATTAAGAAACCAGAAATCTCTAAGTAATAAGAAACATACTGAAATAATCTTCTAAGAATAAAAATATTTATTCAACATTCTATTAAAGTATACAAAGAGTGAATTTAGGATTTAAACCAAAGAAACATTTTATTTTATTATTATTTTGAGACAGATTCTCACTCTGTTGCCCAGGCTGGAGTAAAGTGGCTCAATCTCAGCTCACTGCCACCTCTGCCTCCTGGGTTAAAGCAATTTTCCTGCCTCAGCCTCCCAAGAAACTGGGATTACAGGCACATGCCACCATGCCCGGCTAATTTTTGTATTTTTAGTAGAGACGAGGTTTTGCAATGTTGGCCAGGCTGGTCTCGAACTCCTGACTTAAGAGTGATATGCCCGTCTCAGCCTCCCAAAGTGCTGGGATTACAGGTGTGAGCCACCATGCCCGACCGGAACAGACATTTTAAATACATGTTACTCTAGTGTTAAGGCATGTTAGCTCAGCAATTTTTTTTTTTTTTGGAGACACTTTCTCATTCTGTCACACAGGTTGGAGTTCAGTGGCACAACCACGGGTCACTGCAGCCTTGACATCTGGGGCTCAAGTGATCCTCTCACCTCATCCTCTTGAGTAGCTGGGACTACAGGTATGTGCAACCATGCCCAGCTAATATTTTGTATTTTTGGTAGAGATGGGTTTTGCCATGTTGCCCAGGCTGGTCACAAACTCCTGAGCTCAAGTGATCCACCCTTGGCCTCCCAAAGGGTTGGGATTACAGGCATGAGCCACCATGCCCAGTCATAGCCCAGCAATATTAACAGCCTTGATCTTGATCGTCTACCTCTTAATAGCATGTCTCATAGTCTATTCCAGAAGTCAGAAATTGTAAAATTACATGTAAAATAAAAATTTTAAAACTTATAAAATCAAAAGTGCCATTTAGTTTATTTTTATATACATAGTCTTATTCCAAAAGGATCTGAAGTGGTTGGCAGAGGAATGTGTACAGGAGTAACCATGAACAGAAATAATCCTATAAAACAAAATACTAATGAATGGACACTAGCTTTTTTTAAAACAAAAGTTCAAGTGCACAAAGAGTAGAATAAATCCAAGATTACACTTCTAAAGTTATAAAAGGCAGGCTTTCTATGGTTAGGAGGAAAAAACTACCAACACCTTTAAATAAAAACCGCTTTTGCTAAACTAAGATTTTGCTAAAATCTTTCCCAAACAGAAAAATGTTCTGAAAACCAGAAACCAATGTTGCGAGGTGGGTTGTCATGTTTAAAATGAAGCAGCCCTGAGCAACATTTCCTCAGCTTTCACCTTATCCGGAGACTTGCAGATGAATATCAAAAACAAATTAAAATCCACAGAGCAGCATTTTTCTTCCACTTGTTTAAAAGAAACTATCTTAAGCAGAACTGTCCAAAGGGCCATAGCAAAGACAATGAGTTCTAAAGTGAAACCTAAAACGTGTCAGTTACCACATACCTGAGAGAAGCTGTGAGGAAATGCATGTGGAAGGCCGACACATTTCTGAGTTTCCATAGATTCATTCTTGCAGCTTCTATGTTCAGTGAGAAAAAAATCCCCGGGCAATGGACCCTACCAGAAGTTTAAGAAATTCTAAATTGCTCTTCAGTAATTCTCAGCCTTGAGTGCCCATTAAAATTACCTAAAAAGGTCTTTTTAAAAAAAAATACTAATGCCTGGACCCCATCCAAGATCAATTAAATTGAAATCCCTGGTACAAGGTCCAGGCATTAGTATTTTTTTAAAGCTCCCAGAGGTTCTACTATGCTGCCAGTGCTGAGACCCACTTAGTAACCTACAAAAATGCTGAAAAAGTCAAGGATGACGGTTATTACCGTGTGTTTGAAATTCAGCTGTGACAGAAAATGATTTTTCCGGGAGGTGAATTTTTTTCAGTAGTGCTAGGCTGCCTTTCTTTTCATGTGCTTAAACCCTCTACTATACAGTGCTGAAATCCCTCAAGATAACAAGGACACCGCCATTTATTGAGCACTTACATGGTATCGAGCACTGCGCTGGGCACTGCCCCCCCATCTCCACACACAATCACTAATGCCCATTATTCTGCAAAAATAAGCATTAAGCCCATTAATCTGAAACAGCTAATAAAAAGGGGCTTCTTTGGCCCCTACCACAGAGCAAGTGTCTACATACAGAAACTGGCATTAGAACCTACATGTATCTGATTAAAAAGCAATGCTTTTTATTTTCTTTTAATTTTATGTATTTATGTTGCAAAAGGTAATACAGTTACCTGTTTCACAGGCTTATTAAGGTTTATATGGTATACATAAGGTATATAAAAATTAATCTCACTGATATTTCCTATCACAACTGAAGTTCAAATATATAGTAACCATGATTATCCTTGATCCCTGTCACTTAGCCTCTCCTATCACCCAGCCAGCAATTGTCCTCCCTGGAGACAAACATAGCAGTTTCTTGTTTATTTAATATATTTACAAGCAAATACATGAAAGAATATGTGTACATACCATATATTTGAATTCCTCCCCACCCCATTTTAAATAATTTAAACAACTGCATAGTTCACACACTATTTTGCACATAGCTTTTTTCACTTTAACAGTGCATCTCAGAGATTATTCCATATCAATACGTAAACTTTAAATATTTTTTATATTACATAGTATCCCATTGTGCTGATGTACCATCACTTTAAAACCCATCTATTATTGATAGACATTTGATTTTTTTCTAATTATTTGCTGTTACAAAAATGTTAGAATGAGTAACCTTGAGCTACATAATTTTATAAATACCTACAGATAATTATACCTATAGATTAGATTCTTAGATGTCAGAAGCCATGCCCTCTCCACTATTGTATGCTATCTCAGAATTCTAAGAAACAACTCACAATCAGACTTATGTTGACTTATTTTATTTAAAAACTTTAAATACCCAAATTATGCTTTTCGTTTTATTTAAAAAATTGGAAATGTTTTTTCAGAATATGCTCAAAAACCAAACAGTCTGAGAGATGGTTTTAAGCCAAGGTAAAATGACTTTAAAACCGGTGGCATAAACAGTGTGCTGGCTCTCTCTTCCTGTTCAGAAGGTATCTGGCCCTGAAGACTCCATGTCCCCCTGCATCGTGCTGATGCTTGGAGACTGAGAGTAATCCTTGAGGTTCCCTGAGGGCAGCGTCACGGACATCTTGGCAGGGGGCATCTGTGAAGCGGAGAGTGGCACTGCTTTCCCACCTGCACAAAGGAGAAGCTCATTCAGCTCTCAACAGCATATCCTAAGTATTTACGTGCTTTTACACTTTGCAAAATAATATGGAGGGGGATCCAAATAAGGACAGCATACAAGAGAATCTCTTGACCCAAAGTGCTCAGAAGTTGTGAGAGAGATAAAATATACCTTCCTCCTTTCTATCCTCACTCCTAATCAGTCAGAGAGAACATTTCAAGAGTATACATGCCAAAAGTTGTGATATAGATGATAAATGCTAAGTAAGATCAAGTAGAGTTGAGGGCCTAGTCTCTGAAATCCAGACTTAACTTCTTGCTGGCGGTGTGACTGTCAGCAAGTTATTTTACCACTCGAAAGTCCAGTTTACCATATGTTAAATGGGATAATAGTACCTACCTTGCATAGTATAGTGAGGATATAAAATAGTGTCAGTGAAGAGCTCAGTAACAGAGCTTAGCACTCAATAAGTGCTCAAATACTAAGCGCTCCCATTACCGCTAAAAGACTGCCATTATTACTACTGTTACCATTAAGTAAATAGCTAGAAGAGCAATAAAACACTGTAATAGCCTGAAATTAAAGATTTGTGGCTAGTTAGAGCAAGAACGGGTTTTATTTTTTTAAAGAGGTAAGATATGAGCCATGTAAAAGGCATTTGAAGTCAAAGGTTGCCAAGGCACTTTGCTCTTCCTCCTATTCCTAAAAAAATGGACCCTTAAACTCAGGAGCATGTCATTAATAATGATTTACTGAGTGCCTAAGGGGGCAATGCTATTAGTTAACAGAAGTGATATAAGGTTAGCAATGTCAGAGGAAAAACATATTGCAGTGGACATCCAAATATTGATGCTTGACTTTGGAAAGCACTTTTCTCTGTAAAATAAGACTTTTCTCGATACTGTAGACATTAGCTCTACATTTAATGAAATATGAAAAAAAAATTCCCACTCCATGGAATGAGAGCAATATTATAATGTCTAATATGAAAGTTTGCTGGCGGCAGAGGGGAGGCAGTTTGGGATAAATAATTCATTAATATGTAAAAAATTCAAAGTTGATTACATAAGTGTATCTATCTGCCCACACTCAAATTCACCCCTCTAAGTTTAAAGCACAATGCCCAAGAATATAAATACTATCAACTTGGTGTTATTTAGAACAAAAAACAAAAATCCTCATTTTTAATTTCATGGATTTACCACAGATATAAGAATAATAAATACCTTAAAAACAAATTATCTTAAACAATCTTAAAGACATATTTCAGATAAGAGTCGTAGTAATTTTTCTAAAATCCCTTTATGTTTTTCAAGTAGTTTCCACAGTAATAAAGTTGAATTTTCATTAAATGTTTACAGGAGCCACAGTACAATTAGACAGTCCTGGAGATTTTAATGATGACTCAATCACAGCTGTCCAAGATCAGAATGCTTATAAAAGGCAAATTCCTTTCACATAAGGAAATTTTAAAAAGACTATTTTAAATACTCTATCATTCCTTTTTGTTACTTGTATCTTTTTTTTTTTTTTATGAAAAGGGAGAGGAAAATGAGATTTGGCACCATTACAGCAATATCACAAACTATATAATACCGTAGTATTTAAAAAGAAAGCAAGTCTTACATCAATTTAAATAAATAGGAAAAAACTTGAGTCTTTTCAGTTTGTCAGGATATAAGAAAAATGAATAGACATTAAGAACATTTTAATTTTTTTTTTTTTTTTTTTTTTGAGACAGGGTCTTGCTCTGTCACCTAGGCTGGAGTGCAATGGCATGATCATGGCTCACTGCAGTATCAACCTCCCAGGCTCAAGCGATCCTTCCACCTCAGCCTCCCAAGTAGTTAGGACCACAGGTATGTACCACCCTCTCTGGCTAATTTAAAAAAATTTTTTGTAGAGGGACAGTCTCCATATGTTACCCTGGCTGCTCTCAAACTCCTTGGTCTCAAGTGATCCTCCTACTTCAGCCTTCCAAAGTGCTGGCATTACAGATGTGAGCCACCATGCCTGGCCTTAAAAATGTGTACAGGATAAGCATTAATAATATATAATATTTAAATATTCTTATATTTTACAAAGCCATGATGCAGAATATACAAAATAACCGAGGGAAGCAGCTTACCTCATCAACAAAGTAAAAACTGACACTGGATATAACTAAGTCCTAGAGCAAATTAATTTTCCACTCATAAAAACAACTTAATGTTACCTTCTCCTAATTTTTCTTAAGAAAAACTCCTTTCCTTGAGTTAAACATCTGCCAAAAACGACAGTGATACCAAATACTCTTCTTTTCTCTGTTATTTAATTTCACAAAACCGCTTTGATATACCTTCATTTTCTACTTTGTGCATAAAAGTACTGAATAAATTGCTCAACGTTGTAACAAGAGTTACAACTTTTTAGGGCTAGGGGTATCTCCCAGAAGTTTCCAAGGCTCAAGGAACATAATGAATTCAATCACTACAAGCATTTCTTGCAGTTACTGCCTTACACTTGCATAACAATTCAGCTTTTGTAAATATCTTTTCTCCATCATATTATCTGATCCTAACAGTAATTCTGGGAAACAGACAAGGTAACTGAGGCTCAGAGATGTTAAAATGGGCTTCTCCAAAAGCATATATGCACGAACTAAACATCTATATGACTCTTTTCTATGTATGGAGCTAACAGCATACGCAGATGAAGAAGACAGAGTCCTCATCCTCAAGAAGTTCATCACTTAATAGAGAGAATAAACACGTATAGGAATACTTAGTTTAAATGAGGTGGAAGGTAGCCATTGAGTTGGGACTGAAAAGATGATGGGAAGGCAAGGAAGGAAAAGAGAACAACAAAATAAAGTTAATATGTTAAGGGAACTCTGAGTATTCTGGTATCAAATATTTGGATAGGAGGAATGGTGAGATGAGGCTATAAAGGAAGGCCAGGGACAAGCCTGGTAAAAGCAGTAAAGAGTCACAAAAGATTTTGAGCAGAGGAGTAATTTGAGCAAATGTATGGCCTAATATCCAGCATCTATAAAACAAATTTACAAGAGAAAAACAACCCCAAAGGACATCAACAAACACCTTTCAAAAGAAGACATACATGGGGCCAGCAAGCATATGAATAAAAGCTCAACATTACTACTTATTAGAGAAATGCAAGCCAAAGCCACAATGAGGTCCCATCTCACACCAGTCAGAATGGCTATTATTAACAAGCTAAAAAATAACAGATGCTGGTGAGGTTGCGGAGAAAAGGGAGCACTTACTCACTTGGTAGGAGTGTCAATTAGTTCAACCATTGTGGAAAGTAGTATGGTGATTCCTTAAAGAGCTAAAAGCAGAACTACCATTCGACCCAGCAATTCCATTACTAGGTGTATACTCAGTGGAATGTAAATCATTCTACCATAAAGACACATGTAGGCAGATGTTCACTGCAGCACTTTTCACAAGAGCAAAGGCATGGAATCAACCCAAATGCCCATGAATGACAAATTGGATAAAGAAAATGTGGTACATGTTTACCATGGAATACTATGCAGCCATAAAAAAGAACAAGATCATGTCTTTTGCAGGAACATGGATGAAGCTGGAAGCTATCATCCTTAGCAAACTAATGTAGGAACAGAAAACCAAATACTGCATGTTCTCACTTACAAGCAGGAACTAAATGATGAAAACTCATGAACACATAGAAGGGAACAATAAAAACTGGGATCTACTTGAGGTTGGAGGGTGAGAGGAAAAAGAGAAGCAGAAAAAATAACTATTGGGTATTCAGCTTAATAACTGGGGGATGAAATACTATACAAGAAACATTCTTCATATGTACCCCCAAACCTAAAATAAAAGTTTTTTTTTTTTAAAAAAGGTAAAAATAATTCTAATAGCTCTTTAGAAAATAAGGACAGAGGAGAGGGATCTATAAAAATTGTCCATGGAAGATCTGATGATCCTTGGCAGTGGAAATAGAGTCAAGATATTTTGGATGGAGACTTAGTACTTATAAAGAATCAAGTTTCACTCTCAAATGACAGATTTCATTGACTGACTAGCCAGTAATAAGAACACAACAAACTTGGGGGCTACTGATGTACAAAATGATGGGAAGGTACTGGGACCAGCTATCCACCTGATGAATCTGAATGCCTGCAAGATGTGTGAATGGACTTCTCCAGGAGGCAACTAGAGCCAAAGATTGAAGACTGTGACGCAGTTTTAGAAATAGAGAATTACCAGTCATCTACACAAATATAATGGAGCAATGAGAATTACAATCAACTAGGGAGAAAAAGTAGACTGAGAATAGCAATAATGACAAAAATGTGGGGAAGAGTAAGGAAAGATGAATAAAGGAAAACAAAAGGAAGTATCAGAAAGAAAAATAAGAAGATTCCTAGAACAGTAAAAAGTCACACAAAGTTAAGGATGGTTTTCAAAAAAGAAAGCCCAGTATAATTCACCTAATTAATTAATAATTGTTAGAGCTGAGACTACAACATACTAAACCAAATAAATAAAAAAATAAAAAAAAAATAAAAAAAATAAAAAAAAAACATACTAAACCAAATACCTTAATTACCCACATAAAAATTATTACTTTTAAGGGTAGATGAGGGTGATTACATTTAAGTTCTGCTACGTAATGAATGATAGGAGCAGCTAAGAAGAGGAGCAGTGATGAAGTTTGAAGCACAAGCCCCTTTATGACAGGTCAAGACAAGGGTCCAAATTAGGTCACTTAGGAATGGCCCCACCCAGACTGCTAGAGTGAGGCTTCTGTATGGGAAGCAGTAGAAGGCAGAGGGGGATAACAGAATGGATTCTGGAACAGGGCAGAGCTGAGTTCATTCATCCATCCAACAAAATATCAACTGTGCCTGGCACTGTTCTAGACTCTAGAGAATACAGCAGTGAAGAAAACAAAGGCTCCAACCTCACTGGCTGCACATTCTGTTGGGCTTATGGGATGAATCACAAGTAATAAAACAAACATCTAATATAACAAAAAGTGATAGGTACTATAAAGAAAAATAGGTAAGGGGTAAGAGGGATACAAAATAACAAGAGACCGAAAAAGTTATGTAAGTTATCTGAACCCCAGTTTTCTCAACTATTAAAAAAAATATGAGTACCTACTTCAGAGGTTTTTATGAGGATTCAGTGAGATAATACATACAAAGTCCTTTGTATAGTGCTGGAACATAGAAAGCAATCAAACAGATCGGTCCTTACTTTTATGTAATTGGAAAGTCACTATCCAAGAGGCAATGAGGCTGAGGGTGGGCTGCAAAAGGTACTCTGCTTTAGAAGGAAAAATAAGAATTTTTCATTGAAACGCAATTAAGAAAAAAGGAGGGAAGGGGGAAAGAGTGTACTCTGGAAGGCCTCCAAATTGTTATGCTAGTTTAAACTCCAGTTAACGGTGTTTTAATCAAGAAGTTATATCATTAAAATGTACCATCTTATCTAAAGGTATTTGTTAATGTACACTTTGGGAAAAAAAAAATTTTTTTTTTGAGGTGTCGCCCAGGCTGGAGTGCAGTGGCGTGATCTTGGCTCACTACAACCTCTACCTCTTGGGTTCAAGCGATTCTCCTGTCTCAGCCTCCTGAGTAGCTGGGATTACAGGCGCATGCCACCATGCCTGTCTAATTTTGTATTTTTAGTAAAGACAGGGTTTCACCATGTTGGTCAGGCTGGTCTCGAACTCCTGACCTCATGACCCGCCTGCCTCTGCCTCCCAAAGTGCTGGGATTACAGGCGTGAGCCACCACCCCGGCCGAAAGCTTTTTAAAATATTCATTTACACAAGCTAAACCACAGTTTTAGAACTTTGCAAGAGGACTCTTTAACTGGGAGTATTTAAAAAAAGCATCACTTAGATTACTGTGAACAGGCAAAAAGGGTAACATTCATAAAAAATTTACATTTTTTAAAAGAAAAGACAAAACATTTTAATAAATCACCATGAAAGCAAATATAAATCTTCTACCTCTATTAAATATAGTTTGATGCCTTTAAAGTTTGACTTTTTAAATTTGCACAGTCAAGTCATTATGATGTAATTGTTTCAACAGCTGTTTTCAGGTCTATAAAAAAGACTGTTCCTTGATTTCATGGGTTTGCAGTATGTCATTTAACCGGCATGCATTTAAGCTGGGCATGCCATGGAGTCAGTCCATGCATTAGAAGCTTCCTGAGACATAATTTAATATACTTTTTAGACTTTTGTAATTCCAAGTTTTCGCTTTAGGAATATTTAAAATTCATAAAGAAATTCTATGTTTTCTGTTTTGGATGTTGGATTTATAAAAATAAGTAAAAGATAAACTATAATTTATTTTAAGTAATATGCTATATAATGAATGGTAGGATTCAATTCTCTGAATTGTTTTTCCAGTGATAGTGGTGAAATATTAGTTCCTCTCCTGTTAATTGTGGCTGTCTTATTCTCTGCAACTTGACTGCAGCACTCACCAAACTGCACTGTAATTATTTATGTATCTGTCATTTCTTCCAGACAATGCATTCCTTAAGAGCATAGACAGTCTCTGGAACTGACAGTCTTTGTGTTCTGAGTGACTAGCATAGCAAGTACACAGTATTTGTGACTTATCACCTTGTATTATTGTTACTAACTTGTTAGTCTGTTGTTGCCGTTAAATATGTGCTCCACTAGGACAGTGACTGTGTCTTATTTACCTCTGCATTCTACAAAGCCTCAGCAGGATGCTGGGCAAATAGTAGAACTTGAAATGACTGCCGAACCAAATTGATTTGTTTTTACCTAGAGAGTCTGTGATTGCTCTTTGCTAGCAGCTTACTTAGATTCATGCTGACGAGATCTTGTCTTTAAAATCAGCCCTGAGTTCCAGCAATGCAGTTGCTTCCTAGCTGTCTGTGAAAATGTTACAGTATTTCATCCATGTTTTATTGAGTACTTGAAGCATTTTTCCTGTCCACCCTGGGCTCATCCACTCTTGCACCAATTCCTGTGTAAGCAGCTGCTAAACTCCCCTGCTGTATTCAATTCTCTTCACATACTTAACACCGTCCTACAGATTGTGCAACATCAAAGCCCCAGTGTTTGAGAATAAATGCAAGTCTTGATGAAGAAGGCGCCTCATCATTTGATGTGAAGTATACAGTATGCAATATTTTATTTAATTCTGCTTTCCAGAATTAGTCACTCTTAAACATTTCTTTTCTTATTCATGTTTTAAAAAGGGTAACATCCCAAAATATATTTTAGGCATATAAATCCTATTACTTTTTTGTTTTTCAAATGAGTTGACAAATGCTTATTTTAAAATTTACAATTTAAGGTAAAAACAAAGCAGTTCTTATAAGAAGAATAAATGTTCTGGCACCTGTAAAAACAACTCCAATTCTTTTTCCTCTAAAAAGCAATCATTAATGTGAAAGATCTGTTTCTTCTTATGCCAGGTTCCAGCTGCTTCACTTTGTTTAAAACTGACTTCAAAGTTTAAACAGTGTCCTGTCCCAACAAATAACCTCCCCCAGATGGAATTATCTCAAGTCCTGTCCTCACTGCTCTGAATACCATACCTGCAGCCTTTTAATTCATCATTTTATAAATGTTCCAAAGCGAAAAAATGGGTTTCTTTTTCTGTCCCCTAACTTAGGCCTTTTGGAGAGCTGAGTTTATACCTGGGGTGAATTTACAGATATTTCAGAAGAATTAAAAACTGCTATTAGTATTTCTACTGTGTTGGTTATTAAGAAAGAAAGAATAAGGAAATGAAAAAATCTGTACAGCTCCGAGTTCAAGAACTTTTAAAGTAAAAATCTTACCTGTAAATACAGATGTGAGGTACAGATTGGGCTCAATTTGTGTCCGATCCATATCACCTGGTGAAACCAAATAAAAATTTATTTTTTCAGAAGAAAAGCACTTAAGCATAGAAATAATCATGAGTCATTCCTATTCACTAAAAGAACACAAACCAAATGTATTCCCACCGTTATTCTCATAAAGTTAAACAGCTGAATTTTAATGACTATCAATAGAAAATACTTTACCTAACAGATTATTGTCTTTATGCATCACAGATGAGGGAGAGGGGAAAGCAAATGAGAGAATCTGAAATTTGTATTAAATAAAGGAAATTCATGGTTCATTTTTTCCAAGATGAAAAGTTTTCACAGATTCTCCTACCTAATAATTTAATAATTACAAAAGGAGTTTTAGAATCTCCCTTCTTCCTAGGCCAGCCTTGGGCATATTACTCAATACAATCAGTAGGAAACAACCAATAAAGCTGTCAGGGGGGCACAGAAGAGCAATACACTATTATACCAATGCTATTATACCAAAGTGAATATTTAGTATTAAGGTAAAATAGGCTGAAGAAAAACTCTATTTTATGGCTACAGAATTGGAAAGTTAACTGAAGACAGAAACCTGTAGCACATATAGGTCTCATGCCAACAAGATACCCTGGATACCGAGGGCATGGCTTTGTTTTGATGCTGTTAATCAGTGCTGTGAAGTACAGTTAATTAACAACCTTCTATAACTGTTATTTCAAACAAATTCTTGGGGCAGGGTGATATGAAAAAAAATTATAATGTTGCATAATCAGTATTTCTTTTCTAATTTTCTTTAAGATAAAAATCAGTTACCTCTCAAGCTTCTTTTATTTCACAAAAATTTCAGGTGGTACATGTACACAATGGAGTGTTATTCAGCCATGAAAAAGAATGAGATCCTGTCTTTTGCAACAATATGGATAGAACTGGAGGTCATTATGTTCAGTGAAATAAGCCAGGCACAGAAAGACAAACTTTGAAGGTTCTCAATTATTTGTGGGAGTTAACAATGAAAACAGGCCCATGAGGTGATTCATGCCCGTGATCCAAACACTTTGGGAGTCTGAGGCAGGTGGATCGCTTGAGCTTAGGAGTTCAAGACCAGCCTGGGCAAAATGGCGAGACCCAGTTTCTACAAAAAATACAAAAAGTAGCCAGGTGTGGTGGTTTGTGCCTGTGGACCTAGCTACTTGGGAGGCTGAGGGGGGAGGATGGCTTGAACCCAGGAGGCAGAGGTTGCAGTGGGCCAAGATGGTGTCATTGCACACCAGCCTGGGAAACAATGCCAGGCTGGAAAAAAAAAAAAAAGAAAAAGAAAACAATTGAACCCATGGAGATAGACAGTAGAAGAATGGTTACCACAGGCTGGGAATGGTAGTGAATGGTAGGGAAGTGGGAACGGTTAATGGGTTAAAAAAAAAAAACAAAAAAGCACAACAATAGAAAGAATGAGTAAGACAGTAATTTGCTAGCACAGAAGGGTGACAATAGTAAAAAATAATTTAATTGCACATTTTAAAATAACTGAGTATTAGTGGATTGTTTGTACTGCTTGAGGAGATGAATACTCCATTTACCCTGATGTGATTATTACACACTGCATGCCTGTATCAACATATCTCATGTAACCCATAAATACATATACCCACTCAATATTCACAAAAAATTAAAAATCAAAACAATTTCTAAATTAAAAATGTTCTAAAAATTTGGGTAGATTTTTATGATCTTTAGATGAGCAAGATTATAAGCATTGCATATTTCATTATGCTGGGCAATATATTCTCACTGGAGACAAACATTTATGTCAAACTACTGTAGCTATACTGTAGAAAACTTACAAACATATAGTTTTATAAGGATGAATGGAAAAATACAAATTAGATATTTGATATACACAAATAGACCAAAATTAAACATCCAGCTGTGATACAGGGTTTGTTTGTTTTTTAAAGACGTGGGGGTCTCATTCTGTCACCCAGGCTGGAGCGCAGTGGTACAATCACAGCTCACTGCAGCCTTGACCTCCTGGGTTCAAAAGATCCTGTCATCCTGCCGTCTCAGCCTTCCTAGTAGCTAGGACTACAGGTCCTGCCACTATGCCCTGCTCAACTGTGATATAATTTTTAAAAAATCTTTAAATGTATTAAAAGTACTTACTATGATATTAATGGTTACATGCTATCTATGTTCACTTCTTACTCTGTTTCTAAATTTCCAAGAGTTAGAGAGGGAGAGAAATTATTACTGCTTGGTCCCTCCCGCTTAATAGAGCTCCCTTTCAAATCTACAAAGAACATATAGTATAAATATGAAAACAAAGGTGTCAATACCACCTCAGAGACCCCTTCCATTGAAGAACAACTTTTTATAGCAAGTAATGAGACTATTACCTACCTAATTGGGTTGATCAAGGATCTTAGCAGAGTATGTCACATAAAGGAAGTGTACATAATTGGTAACTATGACATACTGTTGTTGCTGTTATTGTAAACATAAACAAAACTCTGCTCAATCAAAACAGGGAGAATCTTGACTTCCATAGTGATATCTTTAATAGTTTAAAAAAAAAAAAGCCACTCTCACAATATCAGAGTTGACTACTTTTAAGTAGTAGCTACATAATTCTCACTTTTTAATTAATGTGGTTTATTGGAAGGGTGAGTATTGTGCTCTGCAGTTGATTAAAGTAGCAAAGATGGCCTACAACTAGGTCAACACAACTTGAAAACTGCTTCTTAAGTTTGTTGGTTCTTACAATTCTTTATATTGCCAATCAAAACTGAAAAAACATAACACTTACTGGTATTGAAGTCAAAAGATTAGAAGGAAAATTTTGGAATTATTTCATCTACAAATTTCTATTAACATTTCTATGGAAATTTTGAATGAGCAATACTGACTAGAAATTGAGTTATATATTAACTATAAATATAATTTATATTTCTATCTTTACCACAAAAAGCTGACTTTTAACTTTTACTTAAATGTTTGAAGATGCTACAAAATAAGAAACAAGTGATCTTAGATTTGGAAATAGAATTCCAGCCTGGAAAAGCAGGGATACTGCTAAAAAAGCTTTAACTGAAGGCACACAGCGGGTACTTGTATTACACTACTTGTACACACTCTGCCTTTTCCAAACACTCGCCTTATTTCAGTATTTTACCTTTTCATTTCAAATAATCATTCAAAATACTGTTGCTATCTATGGTGCCAATTGAAAGTAAGTCATGTTATAGTTAGTATGCAAGCTTTTCAACAATTGGTATTTTTCAAGGAATACTACACAGCCATAAAAATGAATGAAATCGTGTTCTTTCTAGCAACATAGATGGAGCTGGAGGCTGCTATTCGAAGTAAACTAACTCAGAAGCAGAAAACGCATGACCACATATTCTCATTTATAAGTGGGAGCTAAACAATGGGTACACATGGACATATGGATGGAAATAATAGACAATGAAAACTCCAAAATCCGGGTTTGGGGGGGCAGGGCTGAAAAATAACCTATCAAGTACAATGTTCACAATTAGACACCCAATCCCCCTCACTTCAGCAATATACCAATATATCCATGTAATAAACATACTCATGTACCCCCTGAATCTAAAATAAAATAAAATCTATAAAAATTGGTATTAAAAAACTAGAAATTTGGGCTTTATAATGGTTGTACTCTTATGTTTAAAAAAATTATTTTGGGCTTGAAAGTTTATCTTCTGACTCTTTAATGCTATTTTCAGTAAGAGTCACTGGTATAGCAATACTTACATCTGTAAATCTTTATAGTATTGTTTTAAACAAATTCTTTATGGATTATCTAAGAAAACAGTATAAAACTATAAGGCTGTTAACTGCAAAACAAGGATATAAAGATGAAGCCCCCAAAATGTGAATTTTTAACTCACAAAACAAAACATAAATTTTTAAAGGGATGATGTCCAAAATTTAAAACAAAATCTAATAAGGAGAAATCTAAAATTAGTAACAGTCAGGATAGCTGCATTTTTACACTAATCTTAGTTCACTAAAAGAAAATCCAAGAAATTATTAGGGTAGTTAAAAATACATTAAAAAGTTAGAACTTGTTAAATAACCTGGCCAGATCCTCCAAATTAAGTTACTCAGTGGCTGCATATCTACGAGGTACACCAACTCTCTCAAATAATAGCATTTTCAGAAATAGGATCCTGGCAGCATAAAAGTATAAATCCAACTACCAAGAAGTTGATAGTTAATTCAAAAAATAGATGACCCACATATCCTGAATGCAAATCACAATTAACTTGAGTAATGTGCATTTAATTATGAAAGCTCATTAAAAAGCATTTAAGTACTCGACTGTATTGCTGTTGGTGTTATGACAGAGAGAGTGCCTGCCTTTTAGGGGCAAGAATGTCTAGAGGGACATTCCAGCATTAAAATTTGGTTGAGAACTGAGTCTCTATGTCTTAGTAGACAACTTTATCTACAACTCACTTCCTGTTAATTGAACAGCCTGTGAAACAGCTACTAAAACAAATTCCTCTCAGAACATTCTTTATAAAACCATGCCATAATAGTTTAAAAACTAAAAGAATCTTAAAAACTTCAATAGGTTTGCCTGCTGAAGAAGCCATACATACTGTATGATTTCATTAATATAAAGTACAAACAAGGAGACTAATCTAGGTTGTTAGAAGTCCGAATAGTGTTTTTATGCTTGTGGGAGTTGATAAGGTGGCTGAAAGGGAGCCTGAGGGCCTTCGGGGGTCTGGCAATGTTCAATTTCTTGAGCTGGATACTGCTTGCACAAGTGTATTGTATTTGTGAAAATTCTTTGAGCTGTGCACTTACGATATGTATACTTTTCTGAATGTATATTATTCTTCCAAAAAAAAGTTAAAATTGAAAAAGCCAATAGGTTAGTTTCAGCAATTAGAAGATGATACCTTTGTAGTTTTAAACATTTTTTCCAATGATAAAATAGCCAAATTACTATCATTACTAGGTAGCCTTTAATATCAAATAAACAGTTATGCTAAGTCATAGGCTGTCCTGATGACTACAAAGATGAATTCCTTTCTATTTTATTTTCTAGAAACCTTGAAATACCAGTGCACTAAAATTATTCAGAAGCAGAAGGTGAGTTTTTGTTGTTGCTGCAGTTTAACTCACACAAGGCTTACTATCTAGGATACTTCATGCTCTACGACAATCAGCCACTTGATTTAATTGAAATCACAAGCTATAATCCAGTTTTAACTAATCTTTACAGTATTTGCCACCTGATGCACTGGCCGAGGTGAGCGCGCAGCAGCCCGTGTGCACAGGTAGGGGGTGGGGGTGTGACCATTTTGCACGTACATTTGCACAAGCAAATGTACGTATGTGATGGAGTGCGCCGGTGCGTGCGTGAGTGTAACCGAGCGAACAGCGTGATAGCCTTGCATTCACAGCACATGCCGCAACATAGAACCTTTCTTTTTTTTTTTTTTT
>NW_016107385.1:5393363-5404229 GCF_001604975.1 Cebus imitator
GATTATGTGCCTTGAGGTTGGTCTTCTTGAGGAATATCTTTGTAGTGTTCTCTGTGTTACCTGGAGTTGAATATTGTCCTACCTTGCTAGGTTGGGAAAGTTTTCCTGAATAATATCCTGAAGCATATTTTCCAGCTTGGATTGATTCTCTTCGTCACATTCAGGTACACCTATCAAACGTAGATTAGGTCTTTTCACATAGTCCCATATTTCTTGGAGACTTTGCTTGTTTTTATCCTTTTTTCTCTAATCTTGTCTTTTTGTTTTATTTCATTAAGTTGGTCTTCGACCTCTGATATCTTTTCTTCTGCTTGATCAAAAAATCTTAATACATCATCAATTCACATTTAATTCCTTTCTTTGGTACAAAAGAAGTTTGCTGTTTCAGCTTATGTCTATTAAGCAGTTTATGTCTATTAAGCAATTTAATATTAAATAATAATAATATTAACATCATAACTACACTTAATTATATCTTTGTCAATAGTTAATGCCCATAATTCTAATTCACCTATATTACAACGGGTCACAGATTGTTAGAGAAGGTCATTATTATAACATTCTTATAAATGTCATTTGATAAGTAGCAAAGCTGAAGGCAAAGTAACTCCCTAATATTTACGAAGCAGTTTGAAGCTAAGTGCCTCTATATCTATACACAGAAAATCTATTTTCTGATATGGAAACCCTTCCTAAATATGAAAACTTCTCTCAAACTGTGGCTTGTGATTATCACCAAAAATACACTGTATCGTCTGTGTAGCCTTGACAGTAGGTTTTGACATCTCTAGCCATTCCTAACTAAATATGGAAACAAAAATTAAATGTGACATAGTGACCAGTTCACTTCCCTAAGGCCAGACCTGGTAACTTTTGAAACAGTGAAAGAATGAAAAATGAGCTTTCAAATACAGGAAGCCACTAGAAAATAAGAATACCACCATTTCACAACCTAAAATAAGAGCTTTCAAGACTTTCTGTTCAATAGCAAGTTTCGGGGCAAGGGGGAGAGAGGGAGAGCGTGGGTTTCTGCTCACTGTACACACGACACCAATGGGAATAAGGGCCAGTCCAACTTCTGTGTTACCATTACTCTGGGTAATAGTTCCAAGCTGTAAGGCACAGCTGTATAGGCCCTGCCAGCAAGGCCATCGCAGCAGTGCTTCGACAGCGTGGGGCCCCGAAGTGTCAGGATATAGAGAAGGCAGCAGTTGTTGGCTGTGAAAACAGTCTGATACAAACCAGATGGGAACTTACTAGATGGGCAACACAAAGGAAAACAATTGGCTCATTCAACAAAGTCAGGCCACTGCCCCAGAGAATTCACAGAAGACAATAACAGTCACCCAGAGTTGATGCAAACAAGAAACAGCCATGTGGTTACAGTTTAAAGAATTGTTTTTCCTTAGACTAAACAAAGTTTTGATTTCTAATTCTTGTACTCATTAATTGAA
Source organism: Cebus imitator (assembly GCF_001604975.1). Taxonomy (NCBI): domain Eukaryota; kingdom Metazoa; phylum Chordata; class Mammalia; order Primates; family Cebidae; genus Cebus; species Cebus imitator. The sequence continues at coordinate 5,394,818 of NW_016107385.1, forward strand.
GTTTGGTGGACAGGTCTTTTTGCCAAAGACAAATATTTCATTTCTTTTGTGACACCAATAGAAATACATGAGAACACAGAAACTAATTCTGTGCTGCTTCCTCTAAAGTGTTAGGAACATAAGCTAAGCTATTTCAGGAAACTGGCAAATTTAGAAAATGATTGATCATGCTGACACAGTAATTAGAAAATGTCCAACTTATTATTTCCAGGATTTCCGAAGTCCTAGTTAGTGTAATGTAGGCAGAATGACACAAAAAGCAATTATCGCAAGGCTCTCAGAACTACATTTCTACCTAAACTGTCTTTTCTGACTTCACTAGGTGGTACAGTGTTACTGCAATTATATTCCGAAGAAGAAAGTGCTCATGTTTTCCATAGCCTCTGTTAGGCTCATCACACAAAAAGGTACCTGTCCATTCTGAGCTGGCAAGTATAACAAAGGCTAACAATTAGATTTTAAGATACCTTTTAGCAATAACTTTACTGAAAGACTTTTGTGGGTATATATTCCACAACAGAGTAACTTGTTTTATCATTTTAACAGAGACTAAATAGCATTGAGCTTAAAATAATTCACAATTGCATTTCTTCTTACTAGAATCCCAAGAGTAATTCTGACCTCTGTATTTACTCCCAATTAAAAAATATACCCAAGAAAGTCTTAAATTTGTAATCACCATTTGTAGGTCATGAATAAGGAACCCATCAGGGACACTCTGAAAACAATGAGGTATGTTTACCAAGCATTTGTCATGCACATATTTTAAAATATTTTGTAATTAAGTGATCCTGTTTTATTTTGCTTTTATAATAAAAATAAATAGATTTCTTAAAAGAAAATACATCTTTTCTGAAAAGGATGGAGTTGGTTTCATTTCATTTTCACCTGTGTAACTGTAAAAAATACTGTGCTGTATGACATATGGCTTGGGTTTCCCATTATGCACGTGTTGCATTGCCCAGATTATTCCCATTGACTCCTCCCATCCTAAAAGCTGCGGCTAAACACAAAGACTCTTTCCTGTTCCATTAGATCTTTCATCCTGTGCAAGGTAACTCTGAGGTAAGCCAGGGAAACAGAAGTAAAGTAACAATTTGATATGTAGTTTGATGCCGTCTTAAGTATTTCCAGCCATAGGTCTTTACCTCCGCTTCTCTACTGCAGACACACACATGTTCACACATACTTTATTATTACTATACTTCAAGTTCTGGGATACATGTGCAGAACGTACAGGTTTGTTACATAGGTATACACATGCCATGGTGGTTTGCTGCACCAATCAACCCGTCATTTACATTCGGTATTTCTCCTAATGCTATCCCTCCTCTAGCCCCCGACCACTTGCCAGGTCCCGGTGCGTGATGTTCCCCTCCATGCGTCCATGTGTTCTCAATATTCAACTCCCACTTACGAGTGGAAACGTGGGGTGTTTGGTTTTCTGTTCCTGTTAGTTTGCTGAAAATGATGGTTTCCAGCTTTATCCATGTCCCTGCAAAGGACATGAACTCATCCTTTTTTATGGCTGCATAATATTCCATGGTATGTATGTGTGTGTGTGTGTGTGTGTGTGTGTGTGTGTGTGTGTGTGTGTGTATGCGCCACATTTCTTTATCCAGTCCATTATTGATTAGCATTTGGGATGGTTCCAAGTCTTTGCTATTGTGAACAGTGCTGCTGTAAACATACATGTGCATGTGTCTTTATAGTAAAATTATTTATAATCCTTGGGTATACACCCAGTAATGGGATTGCTGGGTCAAATGGTATTCCTGGCTCTAGATCCTTGAGAAATCGCCACAGTCTTCCACAATGGTTGAACTAATTTACACCCTCACCAACAGTATAAAAGCATTCCTATTTCTCCACACCCTCTCCAGGATCTGTTGTTTCCTAACTTTTTAATGATCACCATTCTAACTGCCATGAGATAGTATCTCATTGTGGTTTTGATTTGCATTTCTCTAATGACCAGTGACAATGAGCTTTTTTTCCTACGTTTGTTAGCCACATAAATGTCTTCTTTTGAGAAGTGTCTGCTCATATCTTTAACCCACTTTTTGATGGGGTTGTTTTTTTCTTGTAAATTTGTTTAAGTTCTTTGTAGATTCTGGATATTAGCCCTTTGTCAGATGGATAGATCGCAAAAATTTTCTCCCATTCTGCAGGTAGCCTGTTCACTCTGATGATGGTTTGTTTATTGTGCAGAAGCTCTTTAGTTTAATTAGATCCCGTTTGTCAATTTTGGCTTTTGTTGCCGTTGCTTTTGGTTTTTTAGTCATAAAGTCTTTGCCCATGCCTATATCCTGAATGGTATTGCCTAAGTTTCCTTCTAGGGTTTTTATGGTTTTAGGCCTTACATTTAAGTCTTTAATCCATCTTGAGTTAATTTTTTATAAGGTGTAAGGAAGGGGTCCAGTTTCAGTTTTCTGTATATGGCTAGCCAGTTTTCCCAACACCATTTATTAGAGAGGTAATCCTTTCCCCATTGCTTGTTTTTGTCAGGTTTGTCAAAGATCAGATGGTTTAAATGTGTGATGTTACTTCTGAGGCCTCTGTTCTGTTCCATTGGTCTACATATCTGCTTTGGTACAAGTACCATGCTGTTTTGGTCACTGCAGCCTTGTAGTATAGTTTGAAGTCAGGTAGCATAATGCCTTCAGCTTTCTCCTTTTTGCTTAGAGCTGTATTGGCTATATGGACTCTTTTTTGGTTCCATATGAAATTTAAAGTAGCTTTTTTCTAATTCTATGAAGAAAGTCAATGGTAGCTTGATGGGGATAGGACTGAATCTATATATTACTTTGGGTAGTGTGGCCATTTTCACAATATTGATTCTTGCTATCCTCGAGCATGGAACATTTTTCCATTTGTATGTGATGCTAGCTAGTTATTTTGCCCATTAGTTGATGCAGTTTCTTTTTTTTTTTTTTTTTTTTTTTTTTTTTTTTTTTTTTTTTTTTTTAAGACTAGTCAAGTGCAGTAGTGAGAAGAGGGGAGAGTAGAACAAGGACTTCGATCTGTAACTGACTGTGAACAATCAATTGAGATAGTGACTCACTACCTTCGGACCAGCCTGATGCAGTTTCTTCACAGTGACAATGGTCTTTACAATTTGTTAAGTTTTTGCAGTGACTGGTACCGGTTTTTCCTTTCCATGTTTAGTGCTTTCTTCAGGAGCTCCGGTAAGGCAGGCCCAGTGGTGACAAAATCTCTCAGCATTTGCTTGTCTGTAAAGGATTTTATTTGTCCTTCATTTACGAAGCTTAGTTTGGCTGGATATGAAATTCTGGGTTGAAAATTCTTTAAGAAAGTCCTCCACTCTCTTTTGACTTGTAGGGTTTCTGTAGAGAGATCCACTGTTAGTCTGATGGGCTTCCCTTTGTGGGTAACTGACCTTTCTCACTGGCTGCCCCTGACATTTTTTTCTTCATTTCAACCTTGGTGAATCTGACAATTATGTGTCTGGGGGTTGCTCTTCTTAAGGAGTATCTTTGTGGTGTTCTTTGTATTTCCTGAATTTGAATGTTGGCCTGTCTTACTAGGTTAGGGAAGTTCTCCTGGATTATATCCTGAAGAGTGTTTTCCAACTTGGTTCCATTCCCCTGTCACTTTCAGGTACACCAACCAAACGTAGGTTTGGTCTTTTCACATAGACCCGTATTTCTTGGAGGCTTTGTTCATTCCTTTTCATTCATTTTTCTCTAATCTTGTCTTCATGTTTTATTTCATTAAATTGATTTTCAGTCTCTGGTATCTTCTTCTGCTTGATCAATTTGGCTGCTGATAATTGTATATGCTTCAAGAAGTTCTCGTGCTGTGTTTTTCAGCTCCATCAGGTCATTTATATTCTCTAAATTGGTTATTTTAGTTAGCAATTCCTCTAACCTTTTTTCAAGGTTCTTAGCTTCCTTGCACTGGGTTAGAACAAGCTCCTGGCATTATTACCCACCTTCTGAAGCTGACTTTAACAATTCGTCACTCATTCTCTATCCAGTTTTGTTCCCTTGTTGGCGAGGAGTTGTGAACCTTTGGAGGAGAGGAGGTGTTCTGGTTTTTGGAATTTGCAGCCTTTTTGAGCTGTTTTTTTCCCCCTCATTTTCATGGATTTATCTACCTTTGGTCTTTGATGTTGGGGACTTTCAGATGGGGTTTCTGCGTGGACGTCCTTTTTGTTGGTGTTGATGTGATTCCTTTCTGTTTGTTAGTTTTCCTTCTAACAGTCAAACCCCTCTGCTGCAGGTCTGATGGAGTTTGCTGGAGGTCCATTCCAGACCCTGCTTGCCTTGGTATCATCTGCAGAGGCTGAAGAACAGCAAAGATTACAGCCTGTTCCTTCCTCTGGAAACTTCTTCCCAGAGGGGCACCTGCCAGAGGCCAGCCAGAGCTCTCCTGTATGAAGTGCCTGTCACATCCTGTTGGGAGGTATCTCCCAGTCAGGAGGCATTGGTATCAGGAACCCACTTGAGGAGACAGTCTGTCCCTTAGCAGAGCTCGAGCACTGTACTGGGAGATCCGCTGCTCTCTTCAGAGCCAACAGGCAGGAATGTTTAAGTCTGCTGGAGCTGTGCCCACAGCTGCCCCTTCTCCCAGGTGCTCTGTTCCAGGGAGATGGGAAGTTTTATTTCTTTTAGAGATGTCCTGCCTAGAGAGGAGGAATATAGAGAAGCAGTCTGGCTGCCAAGTTTTGTGCTTGAAACCCAGAGCCCTGTTCATGTAGGCACCCAAGGGAATCTCCTGGTCTGCGAGTTGCGAAGACCGTGGGAAAAGCGTAGTATCTGGGCCGGAATGTGCCATTCCTCAGGGCACAGTTCCTTGGCTGTAGGAGGAAGTTCCCTAACCCCTTGTGTTTCCTGGGTAAAGCGACGCCCCATTCTGCTTCTGTTCACCCTCTGTGGGCAGTACCCACTGTCTAACCAGTCCCAATGAGATGAACTGGGTACCTCAGTTGGAATTGCAGAAATCACCCACCTTCTGCACTGATCTCGCTGGCAGCTGCAGACCAGAGCTTTTCCTTTTCAGCCATCTTGCCCAGGTCCCTAAGATATATCTTACACATATAATCTTAAATATATTCACGGAAGAAAAACAATTTTGTTATCTCCCTAACACTATATAGAACATGTACCATCTTTAGCATTTCCTCACCAACATCCTTTAAGGCTTAGGACAAATATAGGGTCAATTCCTATCTGTTAAAGGAGAGCTGATTATAACATCAGTATTCAAAAAGGAGAGAAACAGTCATGCTAATAAAAGCTAACACTTTCAAGGCCGGGCACAGTGGCTCATGCCTGTAATCCCAACACTTTGGGTGGCAGAAACAGGTGGATCACAAGGTTAAGAGACTGAAACCATCCTGGCCAACATGATGAAACCCCGCCTCTACTAAAAATACAAAAATTAGCTGGGCATGGTGGCGTGCACTTGTAGTCCCACCTATTCGGGAGGCTGAGGCAGGAGAATTGCTTGAACATAGGAGGTGGAGGTTGCAGTAAGTAAAGCTAACACTTTAATAGCTCTTAATATATGTCAGGTTCTAGTATATCTTATGTCTTTAATTACCATAATGAGATATTTATAATATATACAGAGAAGAAAAGCACAGAGAGGTTATCTTGCCCAGGGTCACCAACTAGTAAATAGATGAGCTAGAATTTGAGCTCATGTCATTTACCTCCAAAGTACTTCTAATTCTAAATAGAAGAACAGAATCATCAAAAACAACTGGAGTCCTTAAGCAGTGTTTCTCAAAGGGCAGTGCTCCCTCTCCTGCATCCGAATAACCAGGGGTACTAATTTAATGTTCACAATCCCAGACCCCACCTCAAGCAAACATTCAGTTTAGGATCTGGATTTTATTAATAGATAAGTACTCCAGGAGAATTTTATATCTGTTAAAGTTTGAGAAATACTCTATCAGAGACAAACAATCTAGTAGCAGTTCACCCTACATGTATAATAAGATTATATTACTTCTGTGTTCTAATTTATTTATTTTAGTTTTCGATCAAGCTTTTAATGAAAATATCATAAAAGAACAGTTTCTCATAGCCATATATTAGGAATGCACACTTCTGAATGGAGAGATCACTCATTGATGAATTGCTTTTTTATGACACTGGATGGCTGTGTAGCTATAGCTCTGACCTGAATTTATACAAACTCTCCAGGGTAATGTATTCTGAATTGAAATAAGCTTCTCTTTTTATTTTCATTATATGAACAAAAAGGGTAGAATTGGTTTAGTGGAATAGTCTGCCTAATTTACATAAAATAACTAAAAATTTTTAAGTAAATGATTACTAGATTGATTAAATACGTCAACTTGCAGTTAATTTGGAGGGCATTGTGGTGTAATAAAAATAATACTGAGGCTGGGAGTGGTGGCTCATGCCTGTAATCCCAGTACTTTGGGAGGCTGAGATGGGAGGATTACTTGAGTCCAAGAGCTCAAGACCAGCCTAGGCAATATAACAAGATCCCATCTCTATAATAATATTCGACTAGAAGTAAGATCAGATGCGACTCCTAATCGTAATTACAACCTTTGGTTCTGTTGAACTGGAGATGCTTCTTCTGCTCCCAAGTCTTAAGTATCAAAATGTGAAGATTTTTATCAAATCTACATTTACCTGTGTGATTATAAGGTTAAATTATCTGTAATCACTGTTGAATAAAAAAGGCGACTAATTGATCTAATAGTTTAAATTATATTTTATATCAATTTGATTTCTATTTTAAGAATCATAACAAAAACTTTAAAGTCAAGTTTCAGGAAATCTGGCTAAGAACAATGAAAGGGTTGAAGAGGTTTTTGGAATGTTGGCAAGTCTTCAAAACAATCCTGGTGTATGATTTTGGTGAGATGTGTTTAATGTCTAAAAGATGAGAAAAATCCAAGCTCTCCATTCACAGTGTATAATTAGTTCCACAAAAAGGAAATTAAATGATTTCCACAATTAAAATGCTTTTCAAGTAATTGAAATTACTTTTAGTACCAACAAGTAAAAATGTTGTAGAAATCCTTGCATGTAGAAATCCTTAGTTATGTACACTTGTCTCTTTGATTATACATATATGATATAGATATAGATACTATAGAGAGATATGCATAGATGTATATTCTATATATATATATATATGCACATCTATAGGAATAGTTAAGATAATCACCTATGTTTTAAAATCCATTATTGTGCCAGAGAAATCTTTTTTCTCATATGGATTACACCTCCCTCATCCCAACATCCTCACATAAAAGGTAAGAAAGGTATATACATAAAAACAATCTGCAAGGTGACCTAACACACTTGTTGCCACGTGTTTATTTTTCAGCACTACAAGAAAAAAGTGACAAGTTGACAGTACAATTATAGAAAGTTGTCTTTTCATATTTAATAGTATTCTAACAAATTATTTCTGAGATGCAGTGTTTTAAAGAAATTATTCTTCTCAACTACCCCTTTATTCTCCCCCTCCCCCCTTTAATAAGGACTTGTTTATTTTGAAGAAGAAAGGTCCCAAACATCAGGCTGTTCACAAAAACAACCCACAGTATCAACTTCAGAAAACAAATCTTAAGACTATAACACTAATTATTTTTTCTGGAGGGTGTGTTTGACATGCCAACTCTCATTCATAAAAATACACTTACATTTGTGTTGAACAGCCCCACACAGCACACTAATGTGGGGGTGTAATACTTTCTAACTCAAAGCTGCTTCCAGGAGCTACTCACCTAAAGGAGATACTGCCTTTGCAGTTAAGGAAGCAACTATTGAACTTATATGTGAATGAAAAGAACTGTACTCCTTGCATAACAAGAGATTATTTTGGAGACAGTTGATAAAAACTATACATCCACTTTATTGTTGTCATAAAGAGGTATCAAAATTAAAAGCAAAAATTACAGGGTAAGACTTAACAAAACTACTAGGAGTGTCAAAGGAAGTGAAAATGGGAGTAGGCACAGGGCAGTATAAATTAATGAACATGGGAAGGACAAGGATGGGGAGAACAGGGAGCATGTGCTGAAGATACTAGGGGAGAGCATCTGGTGAAAAATCTGAACTTAGACAAGTGCCTAGGTAAAGAAATAATGGGATAAGATTTCTAAACCCCACTATGTGCTTAAGAATCACCTTTGCCATTGGCGCTGTCTCTGTCATCCTCTTCTTCCTCAGACTCTTTTTCATCATCCTTGATCAACTCCAGCTGGTCATCCCTCTTCTTCATTATCATCATCATCATCCAGTAGGTCCCCTCCTCAGCCAAGTCATATGCACCTACCTCAGACTCCATCTTCCCATTAGTCTCTACTGCTCTTCTCCTCTTCTAACTTATCATGCTTCATCTCTACTGCTTGTTTCCTATTCCTTTTCCATTTTTTCCAGGAGAGAATCCACTTATTTTTATCTGGGTTAATTCCTTCTTAATGGCCTGAAGTTCATCTCCTTTCAACTTTCCAGACTTGGAAGATCTCCTCTGTCCAATCTTAGAATTGAAGCCACTTTTGCTCCTTTGTGAGGTGTTTCCTGATACATGCTGACGTTTCAAGGGCACTACAACCCGAGCAATAGGAGGAGGAGGAACACGTGCTGGGTAACTGCACATCCTATCGTAATAATCCCGTTAAAAGACATGGTCCAAGTCAAAAGAGGAGCCGTACATCTCTGCTACAGCAGCCTGGGCATTTCTCACATTAACATTGAATGAAGGCAAAGCCCTTATGAACAGAACAACCTACAATTTTGTCATACTTCAAAAAGATTGCCTCCACATCAGATTTCTTCAGCACAAGTGTGTTGAGATTTCCAATGAACACACGAAGTTCATGGAGGGAGGGTCTGTCTTGTCAGTAATGTTTTTGGCCATTGTATTTGATGATAAGGTTTCTCACAAAGCAGAAAATGTAGCTGAAGATCAAAAAAATCTCACAGGAGTGGGGAGAGAGAAGAGATTAGATTCTGAGACTCCTACTTTCGGGTTCTATGTGGAGAAAAGGACTGCTGCTTGAGGTCGGCAAGGTGGCCACACCTTTCAATCTTCACCTCTTCACAAAATGGCCTCCTTTCTTCTTTTATCCCTAGAGAGCAGATGCTTTGTTTTATCCCTTTCTAGGTCCACAGCACTTTCTATGGTACTTTATGTAAAGGGTTGGTAAAAAAAGACTAAGAATGAAAGCATGCATGGTAAAAAAGACTAAGAATGAATGACCAGCCTGGACAACAGAGTGAGACCATGTCTCTAAAAAAATGAAAACAGGGCCGGGCGCGGTGGCTCAAGCCTGTAATCCCAGCACTTTGGGAGGCCGAGGCGGGTGGATCACGAGGTCAAGAGATCGAGACCATCCTGGTCAACATGGTGAAACCCCGTCTCTACTAAAAATACAAAAAATTAGCTGGGC
>NW_016107385.1:5404294-5429121 GCF_001604975.1 Cebus imitator
CAGGAGGCGGAGGTTGCGGTGAGCCGAGATCGCGCCATTGCACTCCAGCCTGGGTAACAAGAGTGAAACTCCGTCTCAAAAAAAAAAAAATGAAAATTAGCTGGGTATGGTGGCACACACCTGCAGTCCCCGCTACTCAGGGGGCTGAGGTGGGAAAAGTGCTTGCGCCCAGGAGGTCAGAGGCTGCAGTGAGCCGTGATCATGCCACTGCACTCCAGCCTGGGTGACACAGCTAGATTCTGTCTCAACAACAAGAAAAAAAAACTAAAAGAAAACATTAAGTGAAAGAAGCCAAATAGAAAAACCAATCTTATATGATTCCACTTATATGAAATGTCCAGAATAGGGAAATCCATAGGGGAAGTAGATTAGTGGTTGCCAGGGATGGGGTTGAGGAGGGCAGAATGGAGAATAATTACTAATAGATATGGAGTTTCTTTTTAGGGTGAAGAAAATTACCCTAAGAAAATTTCTAGAATTAGAAAGTGAAGATAATTCAGCAACTTTTGAATATACAAAAAAACAATGAGAATTTAAAAAGGAGGATTTTACAGTATGTGATTAATATCTCAATTTTAAAAAGAGAGTAAATGAATGCCCACACTATTTTTCTCTCCCATCTAAAGTTCAAAAGATTGCCTATGAACTAATATCTAAGCTGATTTAATTTTCCCCACCCTTGGGCATATTATCGGTTGCCCCTACCCTCTGTTCAACTATTATGTCCTCAAAGAATAAAAATTTATGTTAATACCATAAAAGAAATCAATCTTTTGGAAAAGCAAATAAAAATCACTTTAGATTATTCCACTGTGGCTGTTTGCAAGACTGTCTACATTAAAAAGAGTCAGTAATGGAAAAATGATTGTAATGAAATGTTCTCATTTTTCTCTTCCTTTCCTTCTTCCATCTTATTACTAAATAACAGAATTAAGTGTTGTTTGGGGTTAATAGAAAATGATGTAATCATCAAATTCAATTCCATGAACGAATATTTACTGATCACCACAGTGCTACACTGGGAAACAAGCTCTCTTAAATAAGAAACAGATAACATATCTTAAAAACAAGTCACAAAACTATCCCATATATCACTTTCTCTGGAATATTACATAATCAGTCTGGGGAATATAGAGATGATAAAAGCAGCTCGTTAACAAGCTGTTAAGTCACACAATAAATATTCATTAAACGCTTATTCAATAAATAGTATTACACAAGGAAAGGAGCATCCGCTTTGCCATCAAGTCTATCTGGGTTGGAATTCCAGATCTTCATTTTTTAAATTGTGTGCTTTGGGAAAATCAGATAACATTCATGAATCTTATTCTCTATTGTAAAACAGGAATAAAACTACCTGAGGCAGGCATGATGGCACACACCTGTTGTCCTAGCTAGTCAGAAACTGAGGCAGGAGGACTGCTTGATCCCAGGAGGTTGAGGATGCAATGAACTATAATATACCCCTGCACTCCAGCCTGTGTGAGAGTGAGACTCTGTCTCTATAAAACAAACAAACAAAACTCCCTACCTAGGATGGTATTGTGAGGAATAAATGAAATAATAGGAACACACCTAGCAAGCCTCTGGTAAATGAAAACTATTTTTGTTTTGTTTTTGTTTTTGTTTTGAGACAGTCTTACTCTGTTGCCCAAGCTGGAGTGCACTGTTGTGATCTCAGCTCACTGCAATCTCCACCTCCCAGGCTCAAGCAATTCTCATGTCTCAGCCTCCCAAGTAGCTGGGACTACAGGCGTGTGCCACCACATCCAGCTAATTTTTGTATTTTTAGCAGAGACAAGGTTTCACCATGTGGCCAGGCTCGTCTCAAACTCCTGACCTCAAGTGATCCACACACCTGGGCCTCGCTAAGTGCTGGGATTACAGGTGTGAGCCACTGTACCTAGCCAAAAACTATTGTTAAGATTGTAACTATGTTCAAGGCAGAGAAGAGTTAGGGGAAGAGAGTGGGTTAAAATGAATAAGACGTTTTCAACTGGAGGTTCAGTAAGGACTCAGAAAGATGGAGCTGAATGTTGAAGAATAAGTAGTTTGGAAGCAAATAAAAGTGGGAAGAGAAGGAAACTCTGGGTGGAAGGAAGGTAATGCAGAAAGGCATTGAGACTTAGAAGCATAGAGTGTGGAGGGGCCTCAATTAATGTTTATTGAGTTGAGCTGGGTTGATTACACATAATATTGAATGTGCCAGTAAAAAACACAAGTTTTTGAGCTGACAGTTCTTCCTTTTCTGAAATCTAAAAAAGAAAATTTTAAACAAGAGTATTTCTACTGTAAATTTATTAGCACATAAAATTTTTTCTTTGTTTCTCAGTCACTATTAATTACAAAGCATAAATGTTTCAGACTTTTAGTCTAAAGGGAATGTGTTTTTAAACACCTAAAAATCCAGTTTATTGTATTGAAGATATAACGTATTATAAAATGTCAAATTATCTTCTCCTTAGTGTTAATAGAAGAAAAAGATGTAAGAGTAAATAAATGTAATACAGTGTCATATTTACACACCTTTTAACAACAAAACCTTTCATACCTTACAAAATGATAAGCTTTTAGTACAAGCTGATTAAGAAAATTCATAATAAGTGACCAGGTGTGGTGGCTCATGCCTGTAATCCCAGCACTTGGGGAGGCCGAGGTGGGCGGATCACGAGGTCAAGAGTTCGAGACCAGCCTGACCAACATAGTGAAACCCTGTCTCTGCTTTAAAAAAAAAAAAAAAAAAATTCATAATAAGCAAAAGAAGTGTTACAAACTCAGTAATATGTACATCATTTTACTGAAGTATAATTTATAACCAGTAAGATTAACCATTGAAAAATTCATAGCTGTATAGACACTACCCTAATTAAGATATAGAATATTTCCATACAAATGGAAAAAAGTCCCTTCGTGTCATTTGTTGTCAAACTCTGTTTTGAGGCAACCACTGACCTGTTCTCCATATCTATAGTTTTGCCCTTTCCAAAATGTCATATAAATGGAACCATACAGTATGTAGCCTTTTAAATTTAACTTATTTCACTACATATAATGCAACTGAGATTCATCTGTGCTGCTGTGTGTTTATCAGTAGTTCATGTCTTTTCATTGCTGAGAACTATTTCACTGTATGGATGTACCACATAGATTGTTTATCCATTTACTTGTTGAATGACATTTTGGTTGATTCCAGTTTTGGGTAATTATAAATGAAACTGCTAAAAAATTTTTGAGCACAGGTTTTGTGTGAAAGTAAGTCTTCATTTCTCTTGAGTGAATATATAGAAAATATTCTGCTGAGTCATATGATAAATTTGTGTTTAATTTTATAAGAAACTGTCAAACGGTTTTCCAAGGTGTATGTTACGTTCTGCATTCCCACTAGCAATGTATCAGCATTAGAATTGATCCACATCCTCACCAATACATGGTAGTATCAGTTTCCTTGATTTTAGTCAACCTAAAATCAAGGAAAAAATCAATTCAGTGGTATGTAATTTTTAATTTGCATCTTTTCAATTACTAATAATGTTGAACAATTTTCCATGTGCTTATTTGCCATCTAAATATCTTTTTCTGGTGAAGTATCTGTTCAAATCTTTTATCTATTTTAAAAATTGGGTTTGTTTTTCTACTGTTGAGTTTTATAAGGTCTGAAAATATATTCTGGACATAACTACATCAGAAAGCAAATTTGCAAATATTTTCTTCCAGTCTGTGGTTTGTCTATTTTCATTCTCTTAACACTGTCTTTTGAAGAACAGAAATTTTTATTTTGATGAAATCCAATTATCAATAGTTTCTGCAATATCTTAGAAATGTTTGCCCAACCAAAGGTCACAATGATTTTCTCCTATATTTTCTTCCAGAAGTTTTAGGCTTTATATTTAGATCTATGATCCATTTTTGAGCTCATTTTTGTATACGTTTGTGAAATATAGATTGAGGTTCATTTTTTTGTATAGAGATGAGCCCTGTCCAAACATCATTTATTGAAAAGATTATCCTGTATCCATTGAATTGTCTTTCCCATTTGTAAAAATCAATTTATCAACTGATCATAAATGTGTGGACTTTTTTTGAATTCTCTATTCTATCCCATTGATATTTATGTCAATACCCCACTGTCATGATTACTGTAGCTTTATAGTAAGTATTAGAGTTATACAGTATAATCTTCCAACTTTATTTTTCTTTTTAAAAGTTATTTTGGCTATTCTAGGTCCTCTGCATTTTCTTATGGGTTTTAGATTCAGCTTGTCAACTTCCACCTAAAACTCCCTGCTGGAATTTTTTTGAGATTGCACTGAATCTGTAGATCAATTTGGAGAAAACTGACATTTTAAATTCTGCCTTGTCCCTTTGGCAAGTTTTGTGCAGGACTATTTCCAACCACTCTCCCAACAATAAGAAACTTCTAATAGTGCTGATAAAAGATTGTGGGACCAAGACTATTTTCTTCTTCTCCCCGAGGAGTGGATTCTTTTTTTTCTTTATCCTTTCCCCAGCCACAATAGGTTTTCACCTATGCCCTGGAAATAACAAAGGGGCTGCCCCTTCCTCGGTGGCTTAAGGCTTTTGTTCTTACATGAGAAGTGTCAAAGTGACGCATCCTGTCTTTCTGGCAGTGACGGTCACTCCCTTCATTCAGGCCTGCACCAGGAAAGGAGAACCTCTGCCTTTCCCCTCAATCTTTCTTTAGAGGTCTGTGCAGAAGCCTAGAAGTGCGTGTGAACTCCGCTCGTATATGTGACTACCAATGGTTCTATACTTGGCCTTTAGCAACCCACCTACAAAGTTTAGCCAAATACTTCTTATCTGCTTGATTGGTGCCTAGTGTTTCTTCCTGTGACTGTGTTCTGTCACAAGTGAGACAGTGCTTGTGTCTCATCTCTTTTTGGAGGAGTCTGCATTTCCTTGGACTTTAGGCTACTCAGTTTCTCTGCATCAGAAGCTCTCTGATGAGTTCAAGAAATGTTATGATTTTGTAGTTTATCTGACATTTTATTATAGTTAGGGTGAAAGTGACATTCTTTCCAATTTCCTCATCCTAGGTGGGAACAAAATTCCCAAATTTAGCAACATTTCAAAGTGAATTTATTTTTTGTTAATCACTAATAGCATGGATTTGTGGAAAACACATATTCAGACAATGCTTATTACACATTTGGACTCACAGATTTTTGACAGACTTATTAGTCTGTGCTTCAACCCCTCCCTATCAGAGATCCACACACATGGTTTTGAAATCCCTATCACACCTTAAGATTTTTTAAAAAGTCAACTTAAAACCCTTTTAACCATGGTTTTGAAATGACTAAGGTCAATTGTAATAGCTATTGTAATTTAGCTAAATTTCAAATACAAAGGCAAAAAAAGCACCATTTTATTAAAGAAGAAAAATTATTTGCATACATGGTCAGAAACAGCTTCTAAGACTATATAAGCTTTAAATTTCCTAATGCTCACATATTTAAAGTCACTGTCACCATTATATGAGGTATAAAAGGTTCTAAATTGGCTAGAAATTTAACTTGGGACATAATGCCAGAAGGAAATATTTGTGATTCTGTATCTCCTACAAAAACACAGAATTATTTGACAAATAACAACAATTACACCTATTACTTTTAGCACTTTGATACTTATTTTCTGAGTAACATGTATAATCTGCAAATAAGAAAACTAAAAACTGCTGAGATTTTTCAAGCAAATTTGACAATCTAGTCTTTCATAGCATCTTACCATAAAACATATGACTTATTTTTTCCCCATTGACTGATGGTAGCATATAGTATGTTTGACTTTGTAATGATAATTTATTACATTAAATAAATTATCTTCAAATTTAAAGGGAAAAAAGAAGGAAAATAATCTTTAAAGTGTACTATTTTAATACATTACTTTATAGAATTTAATTGTTTCTGGGCTTATCAAAAATAAATTGACTTAAAACTAGCCTCTCAATTGTAATGATGAAAGTTAACTTGCATAGCAAAAGATGAGTAAAAATCTG
Source organism: Cebus imitator (assembly GCF_001604975.1). Classification (NCBI taxonomy): domain Eukaryota; kingdom Metazoa; phylum Chordata; class Mammalia; order Primates; family Cebidae; genus Cebus; species Cebus imitator. Next base: position 5,410,311 of record NW_016107385.1, read on the forward strand.
CACAGCAAAGGGGGCAAAATAGAAATGACCCATTCAAATACTGTTTTAAAGAGTGCTTTCACTATAAAACTGTTAGATACACTTATCAGTACATAGAATCAGATAAGTGGTATCATGTGGTCAAAGATAGACTCAATAAATTCAAAAACAAATGAAAAGATTTTACTCTTGAAGACTCCAAAGAGATCACTTGTCAGAACAATGAATTCCTCTCTTTTATATTAATATCTGAAAGTAATCATCAAGGGAGAAAAAAACTAAGTGTTTTACTAAGTTCCTAGCAATACCATGCTGGAATCTGTGTCCTACCACTCTTCAGTTAATTTTTTAATGGATGATCATTTAAACAGCTGCTCTACTTCTTTCTTTATATACATATATTAAACTATTACACATTTCAAAGTGAAATACATGACACTTCTCCCTGAAATAGCCAAAAATTGGCATTCTAGTATTCTTGGAAGCATTTATCTGCTAGAAAAGATGTGGCTTTGATTCCCTGGTGGTAAGATGAATTTCCTTCATTATCTTCAAGGTCTGTATGTATGATAGGATTGAATTCCTTCAAGGTCACCCAAAGTCCTGAGAGCTCCAGAGAATTATTTTGGCACTCTGACTTCTATTTTCTGTAACATTTGGCAATGTCTCAAAGTTTCATCAGAGAAAAAAAATAAAACCCACAAAATCTATGGGAAAAATGTCATAACTGACTATATTTGCAAAGGCAATCATATTCATTCAAGAAATTTTCAGTATGAAGATGTGTATCAATTATAGAGTGAAAGACTTGGCCTCTATTTAAAATGCTGTCTTTATAGTCCACTGGGCATTTATTTGTTTTAGTCAAGGCTGGTATAGGTCTGCTCTCCTAATTTTTGTATTAGATGTAAAATTAAATGCAAAACATTTCAAATGTATCAAATCCAACTGTTGTAAACCCTTTCCACATAAAACTTCCTTCCACCAGCTAACATCTTACCAGAGATATTTTCCTATCAGCTGAGAAAAATAATTATTTCATTAGATACAACATTCCCAAGAAAATAAAATTTATTTATAATGTCAAAAATGACTATTTTTAAAAAACACTAAATTTAAAAAACTATCATTGACTGTGAAGGATGGTTCATGAATGAGCACTCAGTAGAAGAACATGAAGGAAGTCCTGAAATTATCTTAGAAACATTTATCTGCCCATATCTATATACCATCGTGATTAATTTGCAAATCACCATGAAAGGAGTTTCTAGGCAATTTCCCATAGTACATTAACATAGTATGGTGAGTTTTGTTAAAAAAGGTCAAGACAAAGTTCTGAAAAGTTGGAGCAAGAGGGGAACAGAAAACAAACGAGTGAAAATCTAAACCCTATGTAGCATAATCTTGCTATCTTGAGTACTTCCTCATTTAGGTCCTTCTCAAAACACCAAATGCACAGTTACATTTGCAATTATACCGATACCCAATATGTGTTTGCTCAACTAAATATTATTTGAAAATTAAATAAAGATCACAGTTATAAAAGCAAAAAAGAAAATTCCACTTCTCAAAATAGTCCTAATACTTCTTCCAGGATTGTGGACAGAAAGTTTTTAAACAGAACAGATCTTAATTTATACTGTCAAATTTCAGATTTTAGGTTATATAAAATGTAATGGCTAAGAAGCAAGATGGCAAACAAAGCCATATTTATGTTAGAAACATAAAGACAAGCCGGGCGCGGTGGCTCAAGCCTGTAATCCCAGCACTTTGGGAGGCCGAGGCGGGTGGATCATAAGGTAAAGAGATCGAGACCATCCTGGTCAACATGGTGAAACCCCGTCTCTACTAAAAATACAAAAAATTAGCTGGGCATGGTGGCGCGTGCCTGTAGTCCCGGCTACTCAGGAGGCTGAGGCAGGAGAATTGCCTGAACCCAGGAGGCGGAGGTTGCGGTGAGCCGAGATCGCGCCATTGCACTTCAGCCTGGGTAACAAGAGCGAAACTCCGCCTCAAAAAAAAAAAAAAGAAACATAAAGACAATATCAAAATGCTTGAATGCTGACTGTGGAATTAAAGGTAACCACACAAGTTTGATAAAGAACAGTTAAGTTCATCCACTCCATAGTATGTAACATGAAAGGCAATTGTTTTTAAGTTATACTTGGTCAACATCACCATGCACTAAATAATGTGCTTTACAGAGCATATTAACAGCCATAATTCCTGTCTTTAATATATTATAATTTTAAACAGACTTATATACAGATAAAAAGACCTTGGTATTCAATTGAACAAGAGCTAAAAGGTTAAAGGAAAGATACCAGCTAAGAGTTTTAAAAATCCACTAGAAATAGTGTTTACTGGTGAAAAGAACAAACAAATTTATAGTCAAATACAATACTGATTCTTCATCTAAATGGACTACATGAAAGAAAACAAAAACCTAGAGAGCAGTAGGATATATACAAAAGTAAAGAATTCTCATATTTGTTCAATATCCAGACAACTATCAAACTATTATATTATTACATAAAAAAACAAGTCTTACCTTGTTGCTGTGAAGGTGCAATATCACATTTACTTCTAATGCGTAGGTAACTTTGTTCTGGTTTGTGTTCAACTTGCTTAACATTTTGATTTCGCTTTTGTGGATACTAAATAATTTAAGATATGAGGTCATAATACTATTTTTTAGTTACTTAAAAAAATCTGAGAAGCCAAAATATGCAGGTGTTTGTTATATAAAATTTTAATAATATGCTTCCTTTCTAGTTGCTTTTTATTGCCATTTATTTATTAGCACTTCTACCAATAAATAGGTGATGAGGTATATATTACAAAAGAAAAGACAATGCAAAAAAAAAAAACATTTAAAAAGACTTGGATCATATATACAGATTTCAAATCTACAAGTCAATTCTATTTTTATTAGAGAACTCAGAGTTACTTATAACTCAAACTACTTTATATATATATAATGGATTTAGACAGGATAAGCACTTAATTTGGCAGCAAACTCTTCCATATAACCATTTTTTGCATAAAATGAAAATCTGCATAATGCACTGCAATTTTTGAAGAGCTTTTACATATAGTAACATCATTTAATTCTCAGAAGTGTGAGTAGGTATTATCCTCCATTTGCCATTCAAGAAACATATGCTTTATCATAAGCCCTATCATCTCTCTCCCTTACCTGTAACATAATCAAATTTGAAATCTACAGTAGTCACAAATCTCATAATCATACATCACAGAGTGTGTGATTTTTTCTTTCTTCTCTTTGTTTTATGAGCTTACTTATGAATAAGCCCCTGAAAACAGCTATAAGATACAGGTTTTTTATTTCTTGTTTTTAGTTATTCTTGCCCTTCTGACTATAAAGATACACTTTAACAGGAGCTTAAAAAGAAATCTCTGGACCCTTATCAATAAATACAACCAGAGAAGAAGCTGAAACATCTGTCCACATGGCCACTGCAGCTTTGGCAGGCATCCTCTTTATCTAGGAGTAAAAATGAGTAGCTTTAAGCTGCAGTAATAATAACTAGCTTTCACTCTGGTCTTTCAAGTTTAGAGCTGTTAGTCATGTATGTTTCTGCCTTGAAGGAAATATTATCTTGGTGTTTATTTCTAAGATGGGTACTAGGACTATCTCTGGCTCTGGCTGCTGACACTTTGAACCTCTCAATTGGTTTCGTTACAGTGAATAAGAGCTCTGAACACAGGAGCTAAACTGCCTGTGTTCAAATCTGGCTAAGGCATTTTCTAGCTCTGACCTTAGGCAAGTTATTTAACTCCTCAATACCTCAATTTCCTGATTCATGAAATAAGGATAGTAATAACAACTACCTCATTAGGCTGTTATAAGGATTAAATGAGTTAAAATACATAAAAAACTTAGAACAGCATCTAGCACTATAAATAAGTGTGTGCTATTATATTACTAACCATACGTCCCTGCTAGCTAAAGAAATCTAACAAACAAATTTTTTGAGGCCCATTTTTCTGGTAACACTTTATAGTTTTATTCTAAAAACAAGCCACCAATTAAAAGGAAGCAATCTTTCTTTTATTTTTAAACAGTTGTATTAAGGTATAAGTAATAGACTATAAACTGCACATATTTAAAGCGCCTAATTTGCTATTTTGACCTATGTATAAACCCATGAAACCATCACTACAATCAAGATAATACAATAAACACATCCATCAATCTCAAAAATTTTCTCACACCCTTTTATCTTCTCCCTCTTGCCTGTCCCACCTCTATCTCCTACTTCCTCGAACAAGAACTGAAACACTTTCTATTACTAGAAATGAGTGCGCATTTTCTAGAATTTTATATAAGTAAAATAATGAGGTTTTTTTTTTTTTTTGGTATGGCTTCTTTACTCAACATAACTTTTGTAAGAACCATCCATGTTATTGTTTGTATTAATAGTTCATGTTTTTGGTTGCTAAATATTCTACTGTATGGGATACACCATAATTTGTCCATTCACCAGTTGACGGACATTTGTGTTGTTTCCAGTTTTGGGTTACTACAAATATAAAGTTGTATGAACATTCATGTACAAGTCTTTGTGCAAACATATGTTTTAGTTTCTCTTGGGAAACCAGGAGTGAAATGCATGGTTCATTTGGTGGGTGTATATTTTTAAAGAAATGGCCAAGCTCTTTTCCATAGTGGTTGGATCATTTTGCATTCCCAATCAGCAAAGTATGAGAGTTCAGTTGCTCTGCATCCTTGCTGACACTTGGCATGGCAGTCTTTTAGATTTTAGATATTCTAATGGCTGTGTAGTGGTAAATCACTGTGGATTTATTTTGCATTTTCCTAATGACTAACTCTGTTGAGAATCTTTTTATGTGCTCATTTGCCATTCATATATTTTCTCTGGGTAAAGTACTTGTCCAAATCTATTGCATATTTTTTAACTGGATTGTTTGTTTTCTTAATATTGAGTTATGTGAGCTCTTTATGTATTTCGAATACAAGTCTTTGATCAGAAAAGTGATTTGTAAATATTTTCTCCCAGTCAGTGACTTGCCTTTTAATTCTCTTAACAGTATGTTTTGAAGAACAGAAGTTCTTATTTTTAATAAGACCAATTTAAAAAACTATTTTTCATAGATAGTACTTTTGGTATCATATTCTAGAAATGTGTGCCTAATCGTGGCCACAAAAAAATTTTTTATACAGAACTTATTAACAGATAATTGTTTATTAAACTAGCTTTTCCTGATCATTGCTTGGTCACAGGTTGGTAATACTGAACCCTACATAATCATGTGTTCCATAAACAATCTTTATCTCACATATTTTTTTGGTTTCATCCTTAACACATGTACTGCTACACAATACCATGAATAAATACTTATTTACAAATGAGTTCAAAATGAGTAATGAATTGTCAATACACAAATAAAAAACTATTTAATAATGAACATTTTTTAGATTGACAGCTTGGTGAGCAATTAACCTATATTTTCAGTACACAGGATTGCATGGGCCATTGGCTTCACTCAGTATAAAATTTCTTATGTAATACATTTCCTACGAAACACCTTTTACAAATTTCAATGTAATAAACATTTACTGAACACCCACTATGTGCAATGTACTGAGCTAGGTATTGCATGCGGATACTGAGATATAAATGAAATAGCGACCTTACTTTTATATATATTATTTTTATGTTTTATTTATTTATTCATTTTTTTGAGACAAAAGTTTCACTATGTCACCCAGTTGGAGTGCAGTGGCATAATCTGGGCTCACCGCAACCTCTGCCTCCTGGGCACAAGCAATCTGCCAACCAGCCTGCCAAGTAGCTGGGAGTACAGAAGACTGGCTAATTTGTGTGTTTTTTATAGAGACAGGATTTCGCTACATTGCCCAGGCTGGTCTCAAATGCCTGGACTCAAGCAATCAGCCGCCTCAGCCTCCCAGAGTGCTGGGATTACAGGTGTGAGCCACTGCACCTGGCCATTACTCTTATTCCTTAATTTAAAGATGAGGGAATTAAGGCTTAAAAGAGGCTAAGTAATGTATTCAAGGGCATAGCTTGGGTGAGCTAAAATTTATATTCAGGCTTGAGTTAGGAAATAAAGGAGGCATGATTTGAAGCTATCTGACTCCAGAGGCTTGGCTCTTGATGGGCCAAAACATGCTAAGGCAATATTGTTTCAATTCTCATTTTAAATAAAATACATGTGCTATTAATTTGGTACCTGAGAAAAATCTTCAGCGGCTACTGGTAAATTAACATCATTTTCTCGTGCTGTCAGAAGTGTTGTGGGAGGAACAAGGTTAGAATTTGGCTCCAACTCCAATTCTCCCAAACTCATTGGACCATGACTAGCATATGACTCTTCATAAATACCACCTATTATCAAAATGTAAACAAAAAGTTAAAATATATTGTTAAATTTATCTTCAAAAATGAACAAGTACTTGACTAAAACTACCAATATTTCTCACATGCTAAATTAGAAAAAGCAGTGCACTTCCAACAAAAACACCTGGACCAAGCCTTCACTGCAATTAAAACCAGAACTCAGAGAGAATGCAAAATATACCTATGTTCAAACAAATCCATGGAATATTCTAAGTAAAGATTCCAATCAACAAGTTACCCATGCAGTCCATCTGCAGCATTCTTCCCACATACAAACTCTTAATACTCCTGCTTACTTTTCCTATCTCTAAGAGTCAATAGAATACTTTCTATCTAAAATATTTTTTTTTTTTGAGGGGGATGTAGTCTCGCTCTGTCGCCAGGCTGGAGGGCAGTGGCGCAATCTCGGCTCACTGCAATCCTCACCTCCCAGGTTCAAGCGATTCTCCTGCCTCAGCCTCCTGAGTAGCTGGGACTACAGGCGCGTGCCACCACGCCCAGCTAAGTTTTATATTTTTAGTAGGGACGGAGTTTCACCAAGTTTGTCAGGGTGGTCTCGATCTCTTGACCTTGTGATCTACCTGCCTCGGCCTCCCAAAGTGCTGGATTATAGGTGTGAACCACAGTGCCGGGGCCATTAAAACATAATCTTATAGCAAAGGGCAATTTCCTGCCTGAAAAATGTTGGTATTGCTTAACTATATTCTGTAGATTTTTTTCTTCAAGTGATCAAGCTGGGTCTGGTGGCATGTGCCTGTAATCCCAGCTACTCAGGAGGCTGAGGCAAATCGCTTGTACCCTGGAGGTGGAAGTTGCACTGAGCTGAGATTGCATTACTGCACTTCAATCTAGGTGACAAAGTAACATCCTGTCTCTAAATAAATAAATACATAAATAAACGGCACCTCAATCAAATCACTAAAAGGAAGGCAGGAGCAGAGATATCTGTGTATTTAATAATAACATCACTGTATCTTTGTATTGCACTATATACTCCAACCACTTTCATATATGAGTACATTATCTTATTACATTTGAACTTTACAATCATTCTGTAAGATAGGTTAGATAGTATTATAACTGTCTTTCACTGACATAACTAATGTTCAGAGAAGTTAACTAACTGTTTAAAATCAGAGAGCTAGTAAGAAGCACAGAGGAATTAAGTCGCTGCTCTCTGTTTGTCTTGCTAGACAACCTTTCAAAATATAACCATAGAAATAGGCCTGAAGAGTTATATACAAACTAAATTGTTTAAAAAAAAAAAATAAAAATATATATATATATTTTTTTTTGTTTCTTTTTTTTTTAATTGTACTTTAGGTTTTGGGATACATATGCAGATCATGCAGGACTGTTGCATGGGTACATACATGGCAATGTGGTTTGCTAGCTCTATCCCTCCATCACCTATAACTGGCATTTCTCCCCATGTTATCCCTTCCCAACCTCCCCACCCCCTACCATCCCTCCCAAGCACCCCCAAAAGACCCCAGTTTGTGATGCTCCCCTCCCTGTGTCCCTGTGTTCTCATTGTTCAACATCCGCCTATGAGTGAGAACATGTGGTGTTTTTCTGTTCTTGTGTCAGTTTGCTGAGAATGATGGTTTCCAGATTCATCCATGTCCCTACAAAGGACACGAACTCATCATTTTTTATGGCTGCATACTATTCCATGGTGTATATGTACCACATTTTCCTTGTCCAGTCTATCATTGATGGGCATTTGGGTTGGTTATAGGTCTTTGCTATTGTAAACAGTGCCACAATGAAATATATATCTCTACATATTTTTAAAGACAGAGTCTCACTCCTGTTGCCCAGGCTGGAATGCAATGGCATGAACACGGCTCCCGGCATCTTTGACTTCTAAGGCTCAGGTGATTCTTCCACCTCAGCCTCCTGAGTAACTGGGACAATAGGTGAGCGCTACCACACCTGGATAATTTTTTGTATTTTTAGTAGAGACAGGGTTTTGCCATGTTGCCAAGGCTGTTCTGAAACTCCTGGGCTCAAGTGATCTTCCTGCGTCAGCTTCTTAAAGTACTGGGATTACAGACATGAGCTACTGCACCCAGCCTGAAAAAATATTTTAAAGATGCCATAGATATTTTCCATTTAAAGGCATTCTGTTGACAATTTTCTAGATGTAGCAAATAATCACACTCCAATTGATCTTTTATGTTAATCTAGGTTTTCAATGGGGTTTTGCATAAAGCAAAATACATCCATTGAGTTTTAATTCTTTTTCTTTTTCTTTTTTTTTGAGATGGAGACTCACTATGTCGCCCAGGCTGGAGTGCAGTGGCACGATTTCAGCTCACTGCAACCTCTGCCTCCCAAGTTCAAGTGGTTCTCCTGCTTCAGCCTCCAGAGGAGCTGAGGCTACAGGCATGTGCCACCACATCCATCTAATTTTTGTATTTTTAGTAGAGACAGGGTTTCCTCATGTAGGCTAAGCTGGTCTTAAACTCCTGACCTGAAGTGCTCAAGTGACCTCCTCGCCTCAGCCTCCCAAAGTGCTGGGATTACAGGTATGAGCCACTGTGCCTGGCCACATTGAGTTTTAATATTTACTATTATAGTATTAAATCTGTAAAAACAAGTTATCAAAATTATTACCTAATTCTCATTTAATTATCTAACGTAAGATTAAATAATGGTAATAATACCTACAATTTAGAGTAACTAATGTTCCAGGCTTTATATTTGCCTCTTTATATTCTGATATGCTTTTGTCTGTTTTTATGTCACTTGTTCAACATTTTTCTAAGAGTGTTTGGCAAATCAATTAAGAGAAAAGAATTACATATAATGTTGAAAAAGAAGATATTGAAACCTCTTTTGCTGATAATATGGTATATGCCTAGAAAACCCAAGAGACTCTAATGAGAAAAAAGAACTCTATTAGAACTAATAAGAAAATTTGGTTATGTGACTAGGTATCAGATAAATAGATGAAAATGATTAGCTTTTCTCTACAGTATAGCAACATAATCAAGCCATGAAAGCACAGAAAGTATAAAAGATAGAAAAAAAATCTATAAATGTTTTAATTATATGGCAAAAAAAGATCATCAACAATGTCAATGAACAAAATATAAACATGGATAATGATATTTGCAATACAGATAGTAGAAAACATCTAAACCATAGAAACAGCTTTAAAAAAAAAAAAGAAGAAAGAAAAGAAAAATTGAGAACCCTCCAGATGGGAAAAGAACTTTATAGGAGCACATTTGGCCATCAAACATATGGATGAAAAGACATATAAATTCACCAGGAGTCAGAAACATTTCTACTCATGCATGTAAAACAAACTAATCAATACAATTTCAGGAGGGGATATAGGGAAAGGGCACTAATAAATTGCTTACAAAAATAAATTGGTTTAAACTTTCAAGAAAGCAACTTGGCATTATCTATTTCTAAACCAAAGATAAATTTGCTCATGTATAGAAGAGCTTCCCAGGAGTACATACATTGGAATAAGGAGGAGTATAAAACACACCAATCTGTTAGGATACGTGTGTGGATACTTTAGCATTCTTTACAGTGCAGGGAAATGGTAATAAACATCCATTAACAGAGAAACAATTAAATAAATTATTGGAAATCTACACCATGAAGTTTTATGCAATCATTAAAAAGAATAAATCTAAGTAATACTGGTTGACCCGGAATAATCTACAGGATTTACTGGGTAAAACACAAAATGCAGGCAAGTGTGCATGATATGATCTCAAGTTGTAAAATAATAGCAATCACACACACCATATATATTGTGCATGTGCGTGTGTATATAATTATATGTGTGAGGTAAAAAACGGGAAAGTTATACACCAGAATCTTAACATGGGTTACTAGGGATAAGGCATACATGGGACAGGAAAAAAGTGGTAGTGGGGTGGAAGGGCACTCAAAAAGTATGTAACAGCTTCCACATCATATGCCATCCTGTAATTTAACAGATATTTACTATGTTCTGTGTACTACATAACCTCTAGATGACAGGGATATGAAAGTAAACAAGATAAAGTCTGTACCCTCACGTGAGATTACAAATCACATTACAGAATTATACAGAGTACATATGACACGTATTTAACCCAGTGACAAGTGGTCAGGAAAGGATTCCATGACAGCAATCATAATAATGATGAATTTGCTGTGTCTTCTAACAAGCAGGCTCATTGAGTGTGGGTGTCTTGCCTGTATAATGCAAGTTAGGCCTTTAAAAGGGGATATTTAAAATATTATTTCATTCAAGTCAGATTTAGTTTAATTAATCATAACTAGAAATCCCTAATTTTACTTTCCTAGAATTTTATTGTAGTGGAAAGCAAACATGGCAGACTTTTAGAGAAGACTAAATTCGCCTAAAATCACCAGTCCAGCAAGAGTTTTTGGTCTGGTATATCTAATGGATTTTTTTTTTCATTTGTATGAAAGTCAAAGGAATCATAAATTCAGTATGTATAAACCCCACTCAACCTTCTTCTTCCTAATTCTGTCCTTCCTCCATATTCTCTCTCTCTCTCAGTGACTGAGATGACCATCTATCCAATAATTCTAGCCAGAAACTTGTGGATTTCTTAAGACTTTCCCTTTCTTTTGTACTGCTCACATTCAAACGAATTCCTGTCCATTTCCTTAATTCTCTCTCAAATCTCCCTTTTTATATATCCTCGCTACTGAATAATGTCTCACCAGGCCAACTTTAATGGCTGTTTAATCAGGCTCCTTGCATCCTGTCTTAACTCTTCCAATCTATCCATCACATTGCGCTTTAGATTATCTTGCTAAATGAAAGTAAATATGATCATATCACTCATTTAATTACAATTTTCAGCAGACTGACGAATATCACACAACATTCAGAATTGACAGAAACTTAAGGCTGAATTGTTCATGGGAATAAGTATAAAGCAAGGTTGTTATTATTTCCCATTTTGTGCACAAAAAAACTCCTTAATAAATCATCCAGGGTTTTTCATGACCTGGTTTCTGCTCCCTGCTGCAATTTCATTACATCCTAAGTTCTAATTCTTTGACAAAAGCACCACATTTCCGTGATTAAGGCTTGCTTTTTTTTTTTTGCTTTTGTTTCTTGTCTCATTGCCTATTCTGCCTGAAAGGTCCTTCCTCACTCACCGCATGGCAAGCATTTATTCACTTTGAGGAGTCACTTCAAGCAAGACTTCCCTCATCTATGAAGTCTTTTCCTGAATCCCAACTTCAACCTCAATTGACCTGTATCTCCATTCTATATGGGCTTCTTGACAATAACCACAGTACCTACTGCATGTTTTTGTTTTCTTTATCTAGTATGTCTACTAGAGAAAAAAAATATCATTGTGAACAGGGCCTTACCACGTTTCATATTCCTAGCACCTAGCACATGCTCAGTGTACAGCAGGCACTCAAAAATGTCTTCTGAATAAGTAAATGAAGAAACTGGAATACTCTTATCATAATTTACCATCTGGCTAATTCCCTTAAGATTTAATTTCACATTGGCTCTTGCAGAAAACCTTTTCTAAGCCCTCACAAATAAGCTGAGCTCCTCCTCTGCACTCCCACAGCCGTCTGTGTTGTACTAGTCACACAATATTATAATTGTTATTTATTTCTCCCCCAGTACTTTGTAAACTTCTTGAGAGCAAATATCTATCATCTTTGAATCTCGAGTGCTAAATGTAGTACTTACACAGTTCTAGGTATAAAGTGGGTATTCAATATAGGTTTTTTGAGTAAATGAAAAGCTGTAATTGGTAGTATATCCCAGAGTCCACATATAATTCACTCAAATTATAGCTTACATTTTAGAGTTCCCAAGACAACTCCTCAAAGCCAATTTTGTATCTTTAGGTTACTCCACAAAACCTGAGAGCCTTAGGAATGGAGACAGTGATAGAGGACTACAGGTTGCAAATAGGATATTTCCTGAAAATTAGCAGGGGTGGGGAGGGGCAAAGTAAGAACAGATGAGCCTTTGTAAGCAAAGTTATTAAAAATCAAGATGAAAAGCAATACCAATCACTAGCATATATAGTTGATTCTCATCTATGGATCATTGTTTTACTCTGTGATCACCAGGAGAAAATCTTGAAACAAGAGGAAGAAATCAGTTTTCTATAGGCAAAGTCCTTTTAGTCAACTGTTGATGATTTCTGATTCTATTAAGTACATATAAGATAGTACATTCACACAGTCCAAGCATTATTAAAGAGAACAACACCATGTGCCAAGCACTGTGCTAACTACTTTACATGTACTGTCAAATATGGTACCTAATAACTGTAATAAGGTGTACACTATTACCTCCAAGACAGCCTTCAACGATCCCTGCCTCCTGGTATTCACACCTTTTTAAAGTCACCTCTTAAGTTGTTCCATAATTGGTCTGTGTTATCAATGGGATATGACAGAAGTGACGGCATGTTCCTTTGGAGATTAGGTTATAAAAGACATTATTGGCTGGGTGTGGTGGCTCACACCTGTAATCCCAGCACTTTGGGAGGCTGTGGTGGATGGATCACTTGAGGCCAGAAATTTGAGACCAGCCTGGCCAACATGGCAAAATCCCATCTCTACAAAAACATACAAAAAGTAGCCAGGCGTGGTGGCTTGCATCTGTAGTCCCAGCTACTGAGGAGGCCAAAGTAGGAGAATTGCTTGAACCCAGGAGGGAGAGGTTGCAGTGAGCTGAGATTGCACCATTGCATTCCAGCTTGGGCAACAGAGCAAGACTCTGTCTCAAAAGAAAAAGACATTATGGTTTCCATCTTGATTGCTTACTTTCTCTTGAGGGATGCCTGCTACCGCGTCATGTATGGCCCTATGGACTGGTTAACATGGTGAAGACGTGAAGCCTCTTGCTAATGCCATGTGAGTGAGCTTGGAAAGTGGATCCTTCAACCCTACTCAAGCCTTCAGATGACCTCAGTTCAAACCATCATCTTGACGGCCAAATCAGGAGAGATCCTGACAACCACCCAAGTAAGTCACTAATGGATTTATGACTTTCAGAGTTGTGTGAGATAATAAATGTTTGTTGCCTTCAGCTGTTAAATGTGGGGTAATTTTGAACATAGCGATATTATCCCCACTTGACACATGAAGAAATTTGGGCTCAGGAACATTAAGTTACTTGACCAAAGATACACAGAGCTGGAAGTCAAACCCGTTTCTGAGACTCTCAAAGCCTAAACTCTTAGCTACTCTACGATACTGCCTTATATGTGTGCTCAATCTTATGTCATAACATATCATTATTTTTTCCAATTAAATACCTACTATGTACCTAATATTAAAAATGCACTGTACCATAGGTAACCTCTAGGGCTACCAGAGATTTAAGAAAGGACTGGATAGACTGTCTCCTCAGGGAGTTTATTCCGTAGCATCTCAACTAAGTACCCAGTTGCTCTCAGGTACCTAGTTCTTAAATACCTAGTAGCTCAAGTGATCTTTGAGAGCCACCTAGTGTTAACTCTGTTTCATTGCATTCTGCACATTTAGCTGGACATAAATGTAAAAGCCACATTTTATGCTATTTGAATCCTACAAATTTTAAAGAATGTAAAACATTTAATGCTCTCATTATGTGTACGAAATGAGAAATAAGGCCAATCTTTACATTTATTCACATGGGAAATTAAGTCTTGAATTTCTGTCAATTCTGAATAACATAAGGTGTTCACTCAATATGAAACTAAATACTCTAACTTCAGGCTTTTCCTTTTCTGACTTCTGGCAAATCTGCGTACCTTCAGAAGTTTCTTTTCACTTAAGAGAAGATATGGGCATTAAAAAAATGAATGAAGAAATGGGCATTTAAAAATCAGTAATAAGAATACAGAAGATCCTCATTTATTTGCAAATTATATATTTGATACATACTTGCTAAAATGTATTTATAACCCCAAAATCAATACTCACATCACCTTCGTGGTCATTTGTGGACATATACAGCATGGTGAAAAACTTAAATTACCTGATATGCATTTTTCCAGTTGATGCTGAACAAGGATACATTCCACCTACTTCAATTCTCATACTGTAAACAAGTGACCTTTTCACAGTATATGTAAAGCTGTGTTTTTCACATTTTTGTGAGTGTTTTTTTCTTTTGGAAATTTCACTGTTTAAAATGACCCCTTAGTGCTGAAGTACTGTCTAGTGTTTCTTTTTTTTTTGAGATGGAGCCTCGCTGTGTCGCCCAGGCTAGAGTGAAGTGGCATGATCTCAGCTTACTACAACTTCTGCCTCCCGGGTTCAAGTGATTCTCCTGCCTCAGCCTCCCAAGTAGCTGAGATTACAGGCGCCTGCACTATGCCTGACTAATTTTTGTATTTTTAGCAGAGATAGGGTTTCATCATGTTGGCCAGGCTGGTCTCGAACACCTGACCTCAGGTGATCTGCCCACCTTGGCCTCCCAAAGTGCTGGGATTGCAGCCATCGTGCCTGGCCTGTCTAGTGTTTCTAAGCACAAGAAGGCTCTGATGTGTCTTATGGAGAAAATACACGTGTTAGACAGGCTTCCTTCAGACACAAGTTATACTGCTGGGAATCCAAAATATATATTAAATAAGATTTCTTTAAACAGAAACACAAATAAAACCAGGTTATGTATTGATCAGTTGATAAAAATGTTATGACCAGAGACTTACAGAAACCTAATCCTGTATTTACCCTAGGAACAATGGTTCAATATTTGTTAATATGTTTGTGGTGATCACAGAATATAACAATGGTTCACAGATGAGAATCAACTATACACGCTAGTGATTGGTATTCTATATTCTATCCTTATTTCCAACATATCACAGCAGAAAGTTTATTTAAACTCTAAAATAGTCTTGAATGCACTGAGTGCTACTGAAATTCATATGGTATAAGGAGTAAATGTCTACAGTATTATCTAATTTAATCTTGTCCTAAACATGAAGATCTGTTGTCAGTTTTCATGGATTCATTCTATTTTTCTAGTATATATTTAAATGCATCTGCTGGGAGCGATAGCACACACCTGTAATCTCAGCACTTTGGGAGGCCAAAGTGGGCAAATCTCTTGAGGTCAGGAGTTCAAGACCAGCCTGGCCCATATAGCAAAACCCCGTCTCTACTAAAAATACAAAAATTAGCTAGGTGTGGCAGCACATGCCTGTAATCCCAGCTACTCGGAAGGCTGAGGCAGGGGAACTGCCTGAACCTGGGAGGCAAGGGTTTCAGTAAGCTAAGATCGTGCCATTGCACTCCAGCCTGGCAACAGAGCAAGATAGCATCTCCAAAAAAATTAATAAATAATAAAATAAATGCATCATAATTAAAAAGTTTTACATGTATGTATATTATCAAAATTATATTACCTACCACCCAATGGTTCATGTACCAACATTGATACATGAATCACATTTGGAAAAACACTGCTATACATACTATTAAAAAATTTATCACCAAACTTTTCAATTATTAAAATTCTTTTTAATAAAGAAATTGTGCAAGCCCCATCTGAAAGTCGGTATACTTTTCTCAATTCAGATTAGGGATACTACTATGACACATGAAGAAAGAGTATTATGGTATATACCTGAAACTGTGCCAAATTGCTGAGGTAATGGTTTAGGATCACACTGTTGATCCAAAGACTCTGCATTAGTGACAGGTGGCTGAATATAGACAGAGTGTCCCATTAAGATGTTCTCTGCTGCTGCTGTTAGCTGGGGTCTCTGTCCTTCACTAAGTTCACCCATACTGTTTTCCAAGTCCTTTAAAAAGTAGAAACAACTGTCAAAACCATCATATTAAAATCAAGTAAAAACAGGAAATATTTGCCAAATATCACAAACAATATCCCTTGACTCCTTGGAAAGTATTTTACAAACTGCCTACTCTGCTACATATAAGAAGTTAGTCTAATAAGCCTAGTGATAGGCTTTGTTTTCAATATAATTTCATATATTTTATGAAATCAATCACTATTTTTCAAGATCCAATTAAATAGCCATAAAACATATAAGAAAAATTCTATTACAACTTATACACTAAATGAGGCCAGTATGGTGGCTCATACCTAAAATCCCAGCACTTTGGGAGGCTAAGGCGGGAGGATCACTTGAGCTCAGGAGTTCGAGAACCAGCCTAGGCAACATGGTGAAACGCCGTCTCTCCAAAAAATACAAAAATTAGCTGGGCATCGTAGCACACACCTGTAGTCCCAGCTACCTGGGGGGCTGAGGCAGGAGGCTAGCTTGAACCCAGGAGGCAGAGGCTGCAGTGAGCCAGATTGTACTATACTCCAGCTTGGGTAACACAGTGAGATCCTGTCTCAAAAAAACAAAAACTCAAAACCACTAAATGCTGGTATGCATTACACATTGATCATACAGCTTAAAATGGGAATAACAAAAAACTTCTCTCATTCTTCATGAATAAAAACTGCCTAAAATTTGTCAGTGTAAACTTTACAATTAAACAACTGAGGAGAATAATATACTTTAAACAGCATAAAGGTTACCCTTACATCAATAATTACACTTTTATAAAATTATAGAGATTATAGAAGACTACTTTAGTCATATTTAATAATGTTCTTTTCCCTGGAAAAAAAATAAAAATACAAAAAGCACAAAAATTGTTGGCCAGGCGTGGTGGCTCACGCCTGTAATCTCAGCACTTTGGGAGGCCCAGGTAGGTGGATCACCTGAGGTCAGGAGTTTGAGACCAGCCTAGTCAACATGGCAAAACCTCATTTCTACTAAAAGTACAAAATTAGCCGGGCATGGTGGGGCATGCCTATAATCCCAGCTCGAGAGGCTGAGGCAGGAGAATCGCTTGAACCTGAGAGGCGAAGGTTGCAGTAAGCCAAGATCGTGCTATTGCACTCCACGCTGGGCAACGAGAGCGAAACTCCGTCTCAAAAAAAAATTTGTTTTAAATGAAATATATGAAATAAATGAACAGTTGAAAACATGTAAGACTCTTATTTTCTTTCTATATTAAAAAATTATATATCCTAATCACTAGTACATTTTATGACTTGAGATATTCTAATTAATGAATTTACTAATTAAGAAATGAAGAAAAATTCCAATATCTGAAAGCTCTCATGTTTCTCATTCAAAAGGAGTTTAATTTCAACCAACAAGTGTGTTTTTTTACTAAAATATATGAAGAAATCACTGCTGAAGCATCTTTGATGATTCCATTGACTATAAAATAAAATCCAAATTTCTTAGCTCAACATTCAAGATTCTCTTCAATTTGCCTTCATTCTACCATGAATGAAGTACATCTCTATCTCCCCTTATTCCCTTAGCCTGGCTCTTCTTTAGGAATACCGATTGCCTCGATATCCTTTAAATTAAAAAATATTGTTTCATAATTAATATGAAATCCCTTGGAGACTCTTGGGTAGTGTTTAGAATGATGACAGATGTGTTTTCCCCAGAAATTAATGAGAAATATTTCACAATGCCTATATTACTCTGCCCATCTATAGTAACTTCTCTGTTGTGAATCTGTTTTCTAGAATACTATTTAACATCTTAAGAATACTCTAAGACCTTACTGAAGACTTATCCTGCCTATTTACAAAATGCTCTCATACTCTTAAGTATCTCTGAGTTTTGGATTATACTCAGTGCTTAAACACATGCCAATTTAAGTCAGGCTGCCTATAATATAGAGTAATATATCTAGCCAATCTACGTATATGTACAAGTTACAGTTTTGCCATCAGCCAGCTCTCACTGACCTAATGCCCCTCTGAGCAAGAAGTTCCAAGCACAAAGAAAAGTCACTATTTTCTTACCAAAGCAATATTTTAACTTATAGTATATCACTATTACTAGTTCTTATTACAAACCAACCAAATACATAATAGCCCTTTAGACAGAAAAATATGCAAAATGTCACTGTTAATCAGACTGGCAAAAACTGAAGATTGAAATCATTATGTGTAACATGGGAAAGGGGCTCATACAATTAGAGGAAATTTTTCAGTACCTAAAAACTTAAATTATGAATGCTTATATCTTTGAGTCAGCAATTCCATGCTTTAGTATCTGAATCTAGAAAAATAATTTCTAATGAGTACAAAAAAAGGATTTTATAACTAATACAGTTTGATTAGAGAAAAATTGGAACCAATCTAAAAATCCTTCAAAAAGGGAATAAACTATGGTATACTACTGGGTAGATAAAAAGAACATAGTAGATATTCAGGATTTATGTTAAATTTTAAAAAGCTGGTTGCACAGCAATATATACACACACCTCAAAATTATATACTCAGCCAGAAATGGTGGCTCATGCCTATAATTCCAGAACTTTGGAAGACTGAGGCAGGAGGATCACTTGAGGTCAGAAGTTAGTGACCAGCCTCGGCAACATAGTGAGACCCCAACTCGACCAAAAAA
>NW_016107385.1:5429281-5444518 GCF_001604975.1 Cebus imitator
ATATATATATATATATATATTTGCACACACACACATATACGCGCGTGCCTACATATACATAAATATATATATATTTGTGTATATATATACACAAATGCTTAAATGCTTAGAAAAAGATCTGAAGAAGATAGAATTCTAACTTCTGCGTTACTGTTCTAGCCAGGACAGCACAATAACAAAGGCTGCCAGTTCTCAAAATCAACACTGGAGTAACTACAGAGGTGAAAAAGAACCCATAGATTCTGAGAAAGTAAAAATTGTGAAAAAAACACTGGGGAAGACAGACAGCTAACTTAAACTGGTACGTGTGGAAAGAAAGGGGCTACATCCTGGGGAGAAGGCTCTCTAGATCTGGAGGGGCTTCGTGAGAAGAATGACTGGAGAAAACCGCTTGTTTCTTTCCCTGTTGAGATCACTGCTTGCCCCTCAACCATGAAAGTCTTTTTGTTAACAACCCCAGCTGTACATGCTGGTGCCCCAGAGTAGTGTCAGGGAACATGACAGCCTAGCTATGGTGAAAACTATAGATGAAGTCTGTCCAGAAGCCCATCCATGGGCATTCATTCCTTTGCCCTCTTCCCCTCCAAACCCCAGGACTGGTGGATTATAAACCCGCCCAAAGCAACTTCTTCCTAAGGGTTTAAAGACACGATAATCACCAGAAGAGCTACATAGTGGAGTAACAGCAAACAGCAGGGACAGTGACCAAGGGTGGCTCTGTGATGCCTGAGGCTCTCCTCCCTAGGCTTCTCTCCTCCCCAGGCTTCTCTCCTCCCCTCTTCTTCAATTCTCTGAATTGAAGATCAGAGGCTGGTTTTATCCTTACCCAAATTCTCAGACAGAATAGTTGATCCCATCAGTGAAATATGAACTCACAGGTCAAAAGAACCAGATACCTGAGGAGTCAATAAGTTTAAAAAGAAAAGAAAAAAACAGAAAAGAAAGTAAATGATATAAACCAGATAGACACACACAGAGAGGAAGATAAGAAAAGATACTAAAATGCAAAGCAAAAAATTAAAAGAAAACAAGAATGTCAAATATGAAAAATATGATAAATGGGATAAACAGTATGGTAGAGAACAAATTAGTAGTCAGCAGATCAGATTGGGGAGCTCTCCCAGAATAGAGAATAAACGAAAGAGATAGAAAATTTAAGGGATAAGAAAAACAGAAATAAAGTGTCAGTACCTGGAAATGAATTGGGGGGCGGTGGGTAGGGAGGTAAAAGGGAAAAAAAAGAGAAAGAAATAATGAAGATAAATTTCCCAGCATCTAAAAGATGAAAAGGTCTGATAAAATTGAATGAATAAATACATTGATATTAGTGATTTCCAAAAGTAAGAAAACTGGGCTTAGTCACTTAGTCATAATTTATAAATTATGTGGACACTTCTGCTATTTGTCACCTCTTTTTGTACTATTTGCTTGTCTCATTCTCTCTTCCACCTTCCCTCTCCCTCTTTCTCTTTCTCTCCCTTCCACACACACATGCACTTTCTCTTCCCTCCCTCCCCTCTCTCTCTCAGCTTACTGGTTTCAATACTAAGCATCGTAGTTTCTACAGCTATGAGAGTACTTTTTTTCGAACTCAGCAACACAGACATCACAACTAATATTTTTCTGGTGAAATCAATTTTTGGTCTATAGCTAAGCAAAGTTTCAGAAAATTTAATTATTTTAATAAGAAGGAATATGTTAAGCTTTCATTTTTTCCCATAACTAAATTTTATATCTTCTCCTACCTTTCCTAATCATTTCAAGTTTTAAGAATAAAAAAAGAAAAGAAAACCAACCATCTCCTTGGACTCTATATAAGCTTCAGATCTCCAGCTCATCTAAAGCCAGTTTCACATTTGTTCATGCAAAGACAACCAGATACAATAGAAACAGCACTAAATATAGATCAAGAATCCTAGTCTCAGCTCCATCATTAACCAGTCTGAATGACAATGCTGTATATTTCCACCTGGAATTTCCTTAAGCACCTTAAATTTAATGTGCATATCGAACTCATTACTTTCCCCATAATATCTGGCACTCTTTCTGCACTTCTAAGCCAACAGCTATACAATCACCCACCCAGGCTCTGAAGGTAGGAAGCTCAAGATTATCCTTAAAAAAAATGCTTCTTGACCTCTCTCAAACAATGACTAATTACTGTTAATGCTATGCCCTTAAATTTAAATCTCACTCCTCTCT
The DNA here is from genome assembly GCF_001604975.1 of Cebus imitator. Lineage (NCBI taxonomy): Eukaryota > Metazoa > Chordata > Mammalia > Primates > Cebidae > Cebus > Cebus imitator. The sequence continues at coordinate 5,431,484 of NW_016107385.1, forward strand.
ATTTCTGCTATAACTGTCTTTGTTCATGTTCTCATTCTCCCTTGCTGGGACTACTCCAGTGGTGTTTTGACAGTTCCCCCATGTCTCCCTCACTTGCTTATGGCTTCATACTCCTTCTAAAGGCAACTCCCTTGTCCAAAAACCTTCATGGGCTCCACAGTACCCAAGCCTTACTATGGCCTAAATAAAATGTTCTTTACGATCATCGGGTTCAATCTACTTCTCCAGACTTATCCGATTCTTTATCTAAAATTCTAGCCACACTGAGATTTTCAATACTTAATATGCTTTAATATTTCTTGGCTCTCATCCCTAACAAATGCTATTTCTGCTTCTGAAATGTCCTTCCCTTTTGTTGCTGCCTGCAAAGTCCTACTCCATCTTTAAAGACTGACATCAAATATAATATTGTATATGAAGTGTCATCTGACTTCAAGCAGAGTCTTTTCTCCTGTGTGTTCATACAGTACTTGTAAATACAGCTATTTGATCAGTTATTGCACTGTTGAATAATGACTTGTGTAAGCCTTTATATTCCTGCATGACTGTAAGCTGTTTAAAGGTAGGGGTCATGTCTTAATTTATCTTGGTATCTTTTCCAAGGTTGTATCTGGCATTTATAATGGATGCTCAATAAATGGTGGAATAACAAATGAATAATCCTCACAAAGTTTCAGCTTTTTCAACCGTAGAACAAGATGGTTGAAACAGGTGGTCTAAATTTCTTTCAGTTATAAAACTGTACAGTCCCATTACTCCAAGTTAAAGTTGCTACAGCACTGACCCCTGAATAAAATACTAGCATGCTTTAACTAATTGTAAGAATATTTTAATTTTTCCTGTATTTATATCTAACCAAAACAAAAGTCATTAAGTTTAAAAAGTACCTCTGAATGATAGGCTGCTTGCTGTAAAACTGCTGACTCCTGGTTTTGTTTAGCAAGAAGAGAAAGAATTGCATCTGCATGAAATTTTTTATTGGGCATCCTAATCACTTGCCCTTCACTAGGAGGATCATCCTCCTATCACAACAAAAAAAAAAAAAAAAAAACATAAAGATAATTAATAAAAATAAATTTTTTGAACAATTGGATTTTTCTTAATTTATAATAAAAACTTAGCAGTCATGAAATGATATCAGCATTTTTTGAAAGAAGATGAACTCTTTATTTTCATCAAGTTCTCATTTTCTTTTGTCTATAATAAAAGGCCTCTACATTTGCCTCAAATATAAACCACAGTATAACATGTAAACTGGAGATGTGTTATAAAAACATAAAAATCAAACTGTCTGTCCCATGCAGTTGAGCTACCATGAATCATAAATGTTTTATATGATATCATTGTTTTTGGGTCACACAGCTTCCTCTTCATATTTCTGCAGTAAAGCAATGTCACAGTGTGGAAATGGGGGCAAAGCATTGAAATGCTGCAACTTGGACCACAAGCAAAAATGAAAAACTGAAGAAATATGGTATGGCAGCTATGGACCTCAATATCCCTTGCCTGTGGGCTGACATCTGGCTTACTTGGCAAGGGCATCAGTACTGAAGGCCCTCACTGGAACACCCTGTATAGGCTTTTTCATGACTCCAAATAGGCCCATCCCAATAATGAGGAAAAGTGTGGGCCTCAGAGTCCAACAAAGTGGATTCTCATGTAAATACAAGTATTGACATGATTCTAAATTCGTTAAAAGCATTTGTATTTATTTTATTTTTCATGAAATAAAGTTTATCAACTCCAGATTATAAGTCCCTATGCTCTAGCTATGTATAGATAAATACCAACTGGTACACAACTTCAAGTTATTTGGGGTTTTTCCAGATTGTGCTTTTGCATTTGACTTTATTATGAATTTGTAGCATATGTGATTTAGGCATAGTAAAAATATTAGGCATAGTAAATTAGAATTTAGTTTCAAATGTAGAAAAAGAGAAAAACACGTTATAATTTAGTCTTAGTTCAGTTCAGCTATTTACTTTAAAGAAATTTAAACATGCTTTGGCACTTTGAAAAGCTCAAAGAAAGGAGAAAAATGCTCGAACAAGTACATTAAAAAGACCAAATGTTAGTAATGATTCTCTGAAAATAAAGGTATCTTATTTATGCCTTCTTCCTATGTTATTTCATTAAAAAGTGATTGCTGTGCTCTCTTCACAATTAGCTCAACCAGTTACCTGCAATAAACAACTACTGCTTAAAAACTGTTTTATTAAAATCTTAACAAAAAACGTCTTAATGAAGTCTTTTCATAGGCCTATGCGAAATAAAAAATAGCAACAATGCTTTAAAATGATATGAATAAACATAGATAATAGTTTAGTACAATTACCTTTCCTTGCTTAGATTGTTTAAAAATATATAAAAAGTAAAGATTTCTATTCCTTAACAGGTTTTTCAAAAGAAAATTCTCACTATCATTTCTATATATTTATATATAATATGATATTTTTAAATGCTAACTTTTTCTTCTACAGAGCTAGATAAAAACTAGAAAGGGTTAGCATCCCTGGACCTCATTTTTCTTTTTAAGCCATTAAGTGTAAATATTTATTAGCACAAAGAATTATAATCATGGTTAGGGAAAAATAACAAATGTATTATAAGAGTTGGTTTAAATAGGTAAGATCTTGCTTAAATATTTTAAAGACAACATATAGAGGTAACAATTTGCAATCGGCTAGATTTCATTACCTAATCACATTAAATGTATATTTTTCTACTACTAGGGCCACAAGGGTAAATAATAACTTTTTTCATTCTCATAATTATAAGATTATATAATGAAATGTGCAAGAAACCCTAAATTATTTCATGGTTATTTCACAAAATTTTGTGTCTATAACTCAAAAAATTGAGAAAAAACCTGACTATTGGCAACAAATTCATAAAGATATTCTTCCTGTCAGAATTCAGTGTTGGAGTCAATCATTCCTTACCATTTCAACGGAATCATGCAGAGTGCTGGATAAGCTATCATTAAGGTTTGTCAGATACAGTCCTACATCTTCTAAAACTAGAAATTAAAATATAAAAATTTAGAAAAAAAAAGAAACACAACTTTAGCAAATAATCTATCCATAAAGTCATAGAATATTAGGTTTAAAATTATACTGCAATAGAAATATTGGCAAAGTTTATAAGCAAGTAATTCACAAACTACTCAATCTTACCAGTTTTTTTTAAAAGGACAATTTATAACGAAGATGAGGTTTTTGTTTTACCTACCAGTTTGTTAGAAATTAAGAACTATAAATATCAACTGTAGTTATGAAACTGAGAAATGGGTACTCTCATATACTGTTGATATAATTAAAACTGATTAAAACTAAGAGCTAAAATCCTTTCTTGAACTTAAAGCAAAGAAAAAAATCCTTTCTAGAGAGCATGTTGGTGATGTATCTTTAAAGTAGACTCAGTAATTTCACTTCTAGGCATATATTCTAAGGAAGCTACCAGATAAGTGCACCAAGATATATATATACATGAAAGGATGGTAATTAGAGAGTTGTGTCTAGACTGAAAGCACTGCAAACAATCTAAATGCCCTCTATTAAAGCACTAAATAGACTACACAGCCATAAAAAAAAAATAAAGTAGATTTACATGGAGTCATGTTAAAAGATATCCACGATATATTATTAGGTTAAAAAAAATTCAGGTTTTAGGCTGGGTACAGTGGCTCATGCCTATAATCCCAGTCCTTTGGGAGGCCAAGGCAGGTGGATCATTTGAGCTCAGGAGTCTGAGACCAGCCTGGACAAAACGGTGAAATCTCGTCCGTACAAAAAAATATAAAAGTTAGCTGGGGCTGGTGGTGGGTGCCTGTAGTCCCAGTAACTGAAAAGGCTGAGGTGGGAGGATCGCTTGAGCCCAGGTAGTTGAGGCTGCAGTGAACCACAATCATGCCACTGCACTCCAGCCTGGATGACACAGTGAGATCCTGTCTCAAAAAAAAAAAAAAGAAAGAAAGAAAAGAAAAAAAAATTCAGGTGTCAAAACAATATGGATAGTAGAATCCTATTTTTAAAGGTAAACATACATCCACATACGTATGTATTTATGTGTCTATATACGTGTAGACAAAAAAGACTGGAAAGGTCTACCCCAAACCATTAAGAGTGATATTATTTGCTTTTCCTAAGTCGGCGCTCACCAAGGAGAAAGCCATGTTCACTTCGAGCACCAAGATCGTGAAGCCCAATGGCGAGAACCCAGGCGAGTTCGAGTCCAGCATCTCCCAGGCTCTTCTGGAGCTAGAGATGAACTCAGACCTCAAGGCTCAGCTCAGGGAGCTGAATATTACGGCAGCCAAGGAAATTGAAGTTGGTGGTGGCTGGAAAGCTATCATAATCTTTGTTCCTGTTCCTCAACTAAAATCTTTCCAGAAAATCCAAGTCCGGCTAGTAGGCGAATTGGAGAAAAAGTTCAGTGGGAAGCATGTTGTCTTTATCGCTCAGAGGAGAATTCTGCCTAAGCCAACTCGAAAAAGCCATACAAAAAATAAACAAAAGCGTCCCAGGAGCCATACACTGACAACTGTGCACGATGCAATCCTTGAGGACCTGGTCTTCGCAAGTGAAATTGTGGGCAAGAGAATCCGCGTGAAACCGGATGGCAGCCGGCTCATAAAGGTTCATTTGGACAAAGCACAGCAGAACAATGCGGAACACAAGGTTGAAACCTTTTCTGGTGTCTATAAGAAGCTCACAGGCAAGGATGTTAATTTTGAATTCCCAGAGTTTCAATTGTAAACAGAATGACTAAATTTAAAAAAAGGGTGATATTATTTCTGGAGGGTGGGATTATAGGGAAGATTTGACTTTCTGAAGTTAAGATCCAGAAAAGTTAACTAAATTGTACTGGGCCCCCTATTCTTTCTACTATACCATGTTAAATCTTGAAAATTAACTAAAAACACTTTAAACAGAAAAGGATTACTTAAGGAATTACCATAATCTAACAAATGAAATCAATTAACACAAATTAACTTACTTTTGGGGGCCAATTTTTGACCACAGCTAAATAAAATCTCTCCTTCAGAGATGGGTTTATCTAAAGTTTCAGTTTCAGTGACAGTAACACTCAATGTGCTCTCCAGCGTTGATGAATCAGAACCTGCCATCTGTGAGGGAGAAGGGGCCTTGGTGGCGGCAGGAAATGGCATAAAGGGAACTGGCTCTGGAGGTGGAGGCTGAGCAGGGAAATCCATACTCTCTGGTTCTTCATCCTTAGCCACAGACATTACACTAAGAAAATAAAGACATATTTTGAGCTTGTTAGGTCACTATTCACTTTGACATAAAAAAACAGACTCGAAGACTATGTCTCCTCTAGCAAAATATTTTTTTGAATCTGCACTACTATAATTAACAAGATTTTAAAAAATTGTTTTCATGCTTTAATCATAGGCCATCTTGAAAGGTCTTCCAGGCATCAAATAAATCTACATAGAGATATATAATACAAAAGTTAACTGATGATAGTAAATAATGATCCACAATAGGGAGAAACTGTTTTCTATTTTATTAACAATATAACAGATACCTTTAATTCAATCTGCTTCAAATCTTTTAAGAAAAAAGGTGAAGGCATAAATAAATTTGATACTTTTTTAAAATTCAACATTTATGAAAGTTCTTTCTTTCAAAGTATAAGGTAGTCTGTGGTTTATAAAGCTTTGTATAATATTGCTATGTTTTCAGTGGATCACATAAGTCAAACTTAACTTGAAATGTACAGTTACTAGTTATGTTCTCATTTACATAGCTCTCGGATGAAGTTCTTCTTGAGGAGAGTTGGGGTTTTCTCCTTCCAGTGGCAGGTCTCCATCACCCCATGGCTTGGGAAGCTCTGGGCTTGATACCTTCAATTTATCAACAGAAATCTCTGACAAAGTTGGGGTAAAAACTGCCGCTGGTGGAGGTGTAGTAGTAGGGGTAACTGCTGGAGTATTAGCAAGCATGATGGCAGGCATATCATCTCCTAATGATTTTTTAAAAAAAAGATAGTAGTCAGTAAACGACTCCTTAGGATGGCAAGATACATTGCTTCAGATATTCCTTACCATTTTAGCATACAAATAATGGCAATTATAATTAATAATAATAATGAGAGTGGTGGTGGCCATTAATGGGAAAATTCCTAAATTTAGTAGAGCATTAAAAAAAAAACCCTTGAAAAGATATCATTTTTAATACCACCGTATACTTAGTCTAAGCATCTATTCAATTATATACTTTAAGAAGTAGCACCAGGTGAGGTGGTGCACGCCTGTAATCCTAGCACTTTGGGAGGCCGAGGTGGGTGGATCACCTGAGGTCAGGAGTTCAAGACCAGCCTGGCTATCGTGGTGAAACCCGATCTTAANAAAAAAAAAAAAAAAAAAAAAAAAAAAGAAGTAGCAATCAATTTCCAAATTTCCTTGCAAGAAGTAAGCAACAAGTATGTATACATTAATATAAAGCATCTTATAAGATAAATCATGAAACTTTACTTAATAGTTGCTAAAATTAAAACTGAGTAACAGAAATAAAGTTTCTACCTTTTTCAGCTAATACTTTTTTCACAGGAAATGCCATATCATAATCCGAATCACAGGGAGAAGAATCTGGAGTCTTTACCAAAACACACTCCTTAGGAGATGATGAAGGTGAGCGAGGAGGTGTAGGCTGTGGGGTAGCCAATGGGGTACACGTTCTTGCCTAAAATAAATTAATAAAACAAGATAAACTGTGTTTTTATCACCCAAATAAAAGTAATTTGAAATAATAATATGAACTCATTCATAGACTAGAGATAATTTAAATTGATAGCAGGGTTAAGTACCCTATCTCTTGAACGTCTACCTGTTAGTCTACAATTGGCCTGCTGAATGTCTCAGGCAACTGAAATTGCCTCTGAAGTGGTCCCCACAGAATTCTAAGGCACCCTCTTTTAAAATAGAGAAGTAATTTACATTCCTACCAACAGTGTATAAGCATTCCCTTTTCTCTGCAGCCTCACTAGCAACTGTTGGTTTGTATTTGTTGTTGATTTTTTATTTTTATTATTTTAATTTTTATTTTTTTTGACACAGAGTTTCGCTCTTGTTACCCAGGCTGAAGTGCAGTGGCGCGATTTCGGCTCACCGCAACCTCTGCCTCCTGGGTTCAAGCAGTTCTCCTGCCTCAGCCTCCCAAGTAGCTAGTACTATAGGTGTGTGCCACTATGCCCAGCTAAGTTTTGTATTTTTAGTAGAGACGGGGTTTCACCATGTTGACCAGGATGGTCTCGATGTCTGGACCGTGTGATCCACCCGCCTCGGCCTCCCAAAGTGCTGGGATTACAAGCAAGAGCCACCGTGCCTGGCAGATTTTTTTAATTTTTAATTTTTGTGGGTACATAGTAAGTATATATACATATATTTATGGCGTTCTGGTTTTTTTTTTTTTTTTTTTTACCTTTTAATAATAGCCATTCTGACTAAGATGGTATCTCACTGTGGTTTTAATTTGCATTTTTCTGATGATTAGTGATGATGAGCACTTTTACATGTTTGTTGATTGTTTATATGTCTTCTTTTGAGACCATTACTGGGTATATACCCCAAAGATCATTATACCAAAAGACACATGCACTTATATGTTCATTGCCACACTATTCACAACAGCAAAGACATGGAGTCAACCTAGGCACCCATCAATGGTGAACTGAATAAAGAAAATGTGGTACATATTCACCATGGAATACTACACAGCCATAAAAAAGAACAAAATCATGTTATTTGCAGCAGCATGGATGGAGCTGGAGGACATAATCCTGAACAAACAAACAGGGGAACAAATGTTCTCACTTATAAGTGAGAGCAAAACATATGTTCTCACTTGCAAGTGACAGCTATACATTGGGCACACATAGACATAGACATAAACATGAGAACAACAGACACTGTGGACTATGATGGCAGAGAGTGGAAGGGAAGAAGTGGGGAATGGGTTGAAAAACTACTTTTGGATACTATGCTCACTACCTGGGTCCCATATATAGACATACCAATCCTACACATGTATCCCCTATACCTAAAATAAAAGCTGAAATTTTAAAAATAAAGAAGACAGAAAGATTAAATAGACAAAGACGAAGATCAAATCCAATTACAAACATGAAGGAAAGGCATAAAACAGAAAGGAAGCATTTTAACTGATTGACAAGATACCAAAAAAAATCAGTCTTTTTGCACAAAAAAACAAAGCACATAAAAAGTAATGGAAGGATAAGAAAAAGTGGGAGTTGGGGAGAGATGAAGACAGCAGGGAGACGGAAAGTACTGGAGAAGGAAAAGTGGAACAATTTAATATTCATTTGTTGAATAGGTAATCATTCAAATGGTTCAAAATTAAAAAGGTACAAAAGGATAGTGAAAATTAAGTCTCTCTCCTACTCTTATCCTTTCTACCTAGAGCCCTTCCTCAGAGTTATCAAATAATCTTGACTTCAGTCATTTCATATGTATAATATATGGATATATCTATGGAATAAGTTCCCGAAAGTGGGACTACTCTATTAAAGGACAAATTATGTTTTTAGTTTTAATAGATATTGCCAGATTTCCTGGTACAGGATTTTACTATTTTATACTACCACCAGAAGGTAGGAAAATGACAATTTTCCCCAGATTTATTAGACTTTTAGAGTTTTGCCAATCTGATCAGTAAAAATAGAATTTCAATAACTTTTTTTACTTATCTGTGAGGTTGATCATCTTCATTTTTTTTATACGTACATGGGTGATTTGTATTTCTTCTATGTGTTTGACCTGTCTGCTCCTGTCCTCTGACCATTTAAAAAATATATTACTTAACTTTTTCTTCATTCTAAAAAGTCTTTATATAAGGTGATTACCCTTTATTCCGTGTGAGTTGCAAATTAAAATGCAATTTAAAACCATGAAACATATTAGAATTTCTACAGCACTGCTCAATAATTAGTGTACTCAGCCTTCATTTTTAAATGAAAAAAGAAAACTATGTCTTTTTTTCCTTCTTGACTGCATAAACATATAGCACAAAAATGTTGTTTTCAAATATAACACTATTGTCTCATCATTGTGAAGGATCTGAAGGTATTTTTCTGGTATTGGTAACGAATAATAAAGATGAGAAACTATTAGTAACTGAGTATTTATTTACCAAGTTCTAGGCACCAGATTAAGCTCTGTCCATAAATCATCTCATTTAATGTTCAGCAAAACTTTGGCTAAGAAAACACAGTACCATAAATATTTCAATCCTTCTTAAATGAAACCGGTCAAAATTGGTTTAATTCCCATTGAAATCTCAACAATATTTTTAATGGAACTTAAGAACTAACCTTAAAATATATGTGAAAGATTAAAAGGTCAAGAAAAGCCGTGACAATTCTGAAGATAAAGAATGATAAGTGGCAGGCAGGGAGTAGTGCTTGCCTTACTAGATGCTCTGTAAGAAGATTTTAGTAAAGCCATCATCATTTAAACTAAGTATTCTATCTCTGTTATAGAGGTAAAACTAAAGCAATGGAGCTTGGAATTCAAATTCAGATTTTACCAACCCCAAAGTCCAAGCTCTTTACATTTTCTCATCCAATCACCCTCATGAAAGTATATGCAATTTATAGGCAGAAAGCAAACCAAAGTAATTGGCCGAGAAAAAACCATAACCCTGACCACATCTGTACTGCATGCCTTCCCAATGAGCTAATAAAGAACAGATCAAAACTACAGATCAATTATTTGGCACATGAATCCCATTATACCACACCAATATCTACAAAAGTAAAACACAGTATGTAACTTCATGTTTATACATCGAATGATGTTTAAATGTTTCTTGTATATAAAATGATGTCTTTGTGGTCTAAAGGATCAGAAGTAACTATAGATTTAAACAGCTGGTAATAAAGAGTAAATTTTGGCTTTGCATAATTTCGTATTGCTATAATAGATTACAAATTCTTTTTAACGCAGGTAAGGTTGATTAAACAAACAATGAAAGTCCCTGAAATGTATTTTTTTAAAGATTAAAAATATCAGTTTGTATAATAACCCAAAGCAATGTGTGATTCTTAGCTATATCTTCATTAAAAAAAAAAACTATAAGGATATTTTTGGAACAATTGAGGAAATCTAAATATGGGTTCTATATTCTATATTATTAACATGTCAAGGTTAAATTTGGGGGGTCTGATGACAGTATTTTGGTTATGTAACAAAGCAACTTGTTTTGTGGAGATACTGCTGATGCTTTTGAGGTAAAGTGTCATGGTATCTATAACTTTCAAATGGTTTTTAAAGGATATATGATATACAGCAGATATAACAGATTTTTTCAGTGTGCCAAAATATTATCAATCAATAAATATGAATGCCTTGGTTAAATAACTAAATAAAAACATAGGTTTGAACTGCAAGAGTCCAGTCATACCAGGATGTTTTTTCAACCAAATGTGGATCAAAATCAGCATTCGTGAGATAACAAACCCTTATATACAGAGGGCTGACTTTTCATATATTTCGGTTTTTCAGGGCCAACTGTGAGACCAACGTATGCAAGGATTTGCCAATTCCCCACGTGTACCAATGGACAACTGTATAGGTAAACGGTATACACATGTTCACTGTATCATACTTGCAACTTTTCTATAGATTTAAAAGTTTTAAAAATAAAATGCTAATAGGAAATGCTATGGGAAATATTACTTTAATCATAGCCACAAGGAATAAAATTCTACCACAAGCTGGGCATGGAGGCTGGTGCCTGTAATCCCAGCTACTCAGAAGGCTGAGGCAGGAGATCACTTAAGCCCAGAAGTTCAAGACCACAAGACCAGCCAAGGCCATAAATAAAGACCATGTCTCTAAAAATAATAATACTTCTACTACAAACAATGATCTTATGGTATGCAGCTTAAAATTCATCTATTTTACTGTTCTTCAATAAATCTATCAAAAATTCCTCATACCGGCAAATACATTTCATTTGTTGAAGCATCCCCAGAAACACTTGCAGCAACAGGACCTTGCTTCTTTGGTTCTCTGTCACCCAGCATAACAGCAATGGTCTCAGCAAGAGCTTCGTTCACAAAATGCTTAATCATGTCTGAGTTCACAGGAACACCAGCATCAACAAAAAGCTGGAGGGCACCACTACTTGTTCCTTCCACTAAAGGAAAAAAAAAAAATCAGAATAAGGGGGCAAGAAACATGCTTGTAATTCAAACTTTCATTTTTTTTTTTTCCTTAAAACAGAGTCTCACACTGTCACCCAGGCTGGAGTGCAACGACACAGTCTTGGCTCACTGCAAACACTGCCTCCCAGGTTCAAGTGATTCTCCCGCCTCAGCCTCTAAAATAGCTGGGATTACAGGTGTGTGCCACCACGCCTGGGTGAGGTTTAGGAATTGACTGCCAAGTGGCATAAGGAAGCTTTTGGAGAAGATAGAAATGTTTTTCTATCTCATGATTATGTGGTTAATGTATAGCTGTGTGTACTTGTCAAAACTTGTCAAACTGGGCCAGGTGCAGTGACTCACTTCTGTAATCCCAGTGCTTTGTGAGGCCAAGGCAGGAGGATCACTTGAGGCCAGGAGTTTGAGATTAGCCTGAGAAACAGCAAGACCCCCATCTCTATCTATCTATCTATCTATCTATCTATCTATCTATCTATCTATCTATCATCTATCCATCCTACCTACCTACGTACCTACCTACCTACCTGTCTGTCTGTCTGTCTATTTGACAGTCTCACTCTATCGCCCAGGCTGGAGTGCAGTGATGTGATCTTGGCTCACTGCAACCTCCGCCTTCTGGATTCAGGCAATTCTCCTGTCTCAGCTTCTGGAGTAGCTGGGATTACTGGTGTGCACTAGCTAATTTTTATATTTTTATATCACAACCAGCTAATTTTTATATTTTTAGTAGAGACAGGGTTTCACCAGGTTGGCCAAGCTGATCTTGAACTCCTGACCTCAAGTGATCTGCCCGCCTCAGCCTCCCAAAGTGTTGGGATTATAGGCCTGAGTGATTGCACCTGACCCAAGAATTATTTTTAGCTGGGCACGGTGGCACACACCTATGGTCCTAACTACTTGGGAGGCTGAGGCAGGAAGGTTACTTGAGCCCAGGAGTTCGAGGTTACAGTGAGTTATGATCATGTCACTGCAGTCCAGCCTCTAGCATAGATGACAGAGCAAGGCCCTGGTTCTACTTAAAACAAACAAACAAACAAAAAACTTGTCAAACTGTACACTTAGAAGTGGTGACTTCTATGGCAAGTAAACTTACCTCAAAAAAACAAGAAGGAGGTGGAAAGGAAGTAGAATAGGAGGAGGAAGAGGAGGAGAAGAAAAAAATGGAGAAAAGAAGAGGGAGAAGAGGGAAAGGGGGAAGGAGAAAAAGAATGGCATAGGCTCTATAAAGAGGCACATTTTAACCATTTAGGCCAGACTCAGTGGCTCATGCCTGTAATCCCAGCGCTCTGGGAAGGCTGAGGTGGACGGATCATGCGGTCAAGAAATAGAAACCATCCTGGCCAACATGGTGAAGCAATGTCTCTACTAAAAATACAAAAAATTAGCTGGGTGCACTGACAAGTGCCTGTAGTCCCAGCTACTCGAGAGGCTAAGGCAGGAGAATCACTTGAACCTGAGAGGTGGAGGTTGCAGTGAGCCAAGATCGTGCCAGTGCACTCCAGCCTGGGCAACAGAGCATGAACTCATCTCAAAAACAAAAAGGCTCATTTTAACTGTTCAATGAATACGCAAACTCTTGTTAGGTATCAGCCAAGGTCCAGGCACAAAAGGAGAAACATCCTTAAATCCTGAGTAATTTATAGTCTAGAGTGAGACAGATATGGAAACCAACCTTGATATAATCTGATAATTACTATAATAAAAATACGTACAAAGGGGCCGGGCGCGGTGGCTCACGCCTGTAATCCCAGCACTTTGGGAGGCCGAGGCGGGTGGATCACGAGGTCAAGAGATCGAGACCATCCTGGTCAAAATGGTGAAACC